>NC_134966.1:1515151-1818181 GCF_965638725.1 Aptenodytes patagonicus | reverse complement strand
CTGGGTCTACCCTGGGAGTCTGCTCCCTGCCCCTTGGTTGTGCTGAGCAAGGATCTGTAAAACGCATCACCAGGGTGACCCAGCTTGGCGACACACATCCCCAAATGGGGAGGCGTGGAGCTTGGAGGTGGGCTGGGGCTGGTGAGGAACCACAGCGGCAGCAATGTGATTATAGCGAGAGCAGCTTTATGAATTAGTCGAGTCAGCGAGGCTGCCTCCTTGGGCCGAATAATGACCATCTCCGCAGAGCACAGTGATTTTTTTAACCTTGCATCGCTGCACTGGTCCTGTTTCCAGCCTGGCACCGCGACGAATTGCATTAGCATGATTGAAGAGATGGCAAACTGCAGAGCAGGGGCAAGGATGAGGCACCAGGGGCTGGAGCTGCTCCAGCTGGTTTGGCTGCCAGGGAAAAGATGAGTGGCAAAACACCCTTCTTATAACGAACCTGCTACGACCATCTGATTCTCACTGCTTGTTTCTTTGTGTCTTCCACACTCAGAATGGCTGATTACTCTTCCTTCTGACTCCGTGACCTGAGATTACCTCGGAGATGATGGCTGGCTGTATCTGAAAGATGTAGATTATCCTTAAGCTAAATAATTACGGACACTTGGTGGTGTGGACTTTGGGCCGTGGGAATCCAGGACGGGCGCTCCCCTTGTTTCCCAAGGGAGGTGGTGGATCCTCAGCACTTTTCAAAGCCCGGCCGCCAGTCTCTCTCCCATGGCTGCTGATGGTGCGAGCAGGCGTGGACCAATCCTGCACCCCGGCTCTTCCTGGCAGCGCTGGCTCCGGTGCTGGGAATGAGCCACTGGCGGGTGCACGGCTGGAGGGACCGGCCGGCCCCTTCCTGGCTGTTCCTCTGTCAGGAAGGGCAGGGCTGTTTCTCTCACTATTTTCAGCGTGCTTGACAAGTGCAAGTAAATGTGCTGTCAACAAAAGCAAACAGTGTGTAATCGAGGGATGATTGAAACCAGGGCCGGAGCGGTGGTGCGGGGAGGGCTCTGCGCGGAGCGCTGCTGCAGCAGAGCTGGAGGCGGAGGGGCGGCCGCGCTCCCCCCGTCTGCTGGCCCGGGCGCCTGCAGCGTGGGCAAAGGCGAGTGTGGACGACCACTCTCCTGTCCCACGCCCTGCCTCCTCTTCCTTGCCCCCAGCACCTTCGTGTGCCCCAGGCACCCACCCTGCTTTGCACCCATGTCACTCTGCAATCCCCGTTCCCCAACACCTCGCTGCCTTCAGCAACACCCTTTCTCTTTACACTGGGTCATTTCCCATGTGGGTGGTGGCCATGTACACACTTGAGCTGGCACAGCCAAGGGCCCACTGGCATTGGGGTGGCTGTGACAACCACTTGGGTTGGGGACAAGTAGGGTGAACCTCTCTTTCTCTGATCCAGCATTCACGGGGTGCTTTGCTCACTGGGAGTGTAGTCAGAGTGCAATCAGCTGTTTGATGGGGAAGGAGGGGAGGAATTTGCACCTTCTCACCTTGTTTTTGGCCCAAAGTCCTTCTATTTTGGGCTGGGAACCTGCTGCCCCGTCTGTGCCAGCTCTGCTCCAGAAGGTCTCGCTCTGGACCTGCTGCTGTAGGGCAGACCAGGCCGAGTACGGCCAAGGGTGCAGGAAACTTGGAGCTTCATCAGAGCCTGCTTTTCTTCCACGATGCCAATGTGAGAGGCTGGGCAGGGCTAAGCACATCACAACAGCACCCGGAGGGCCAGCCTGGCCCCAGCCACACACCCTCCCAGCGCCTCACTCGTGCTGTCAGGGTGCTCAAACAGAGGAGAAAACCTTAAGGTTTATTCTGCCCCAATAAGGGTTAAAGCATCAGCTGGCAGTACTTGTGAGCCAGGTTACAAAAGTAAAGCAAATAAGTGTGTTGTTCCACGCCAGTGCGCACAGCCTGGCGCTCGCCCAGGGCCGGAAAAACTTGTTACTGAGGACAGCCAAAGGCTGCTTCAGTAACGCCGTGAATTCGGGGGGCTGTGGGACCGGAGACGCTGCCTCCCTGCGAGTCAGGCTCCAGTTCAGCTCCGTCCACTTAAATATCTGGAGGGGGCTGTCCCTGCCAGATGTCCCCGTGCCATCAGAGCGAATGGGACCCTTGAATCTATGCTGGTGACCTGGGTGCACAGTGACACGTGGGTCTCACCCTTGGCACCCGACGGGCCAAGAGAAGGACAACATGTTGACTTTAATTCAGCTGGGACAGAAGTTGAAGAGGTAGCAGTAGGTGTGAAGCAGGCTGCAAACATAAAACAAGTAGATGCAGTTTGAGTTACCCCAGATTGATCCATCCTGAGCCATATTCTTGCTGGGTTTCTTGCCCTCTTTCATGGGAACAAGCCCAAATGCAACCAGGACATTGAAGGCTGCATGGGGGGATTTTACAGCTCCCTGTGAGGCTTCAAAATGTGTCTCAAACATCCCGTTATGAATTTAGGGACCCTCTTTATGCAGTAGCCTGACTGTTAGTTCTCTGCAGTGCAGCTGAGCCTAGATGAGTGCTGAGGGGTCCTGAGGCTGATCCTTCACCCCATCATTCCCTTCTTGCACATCAGTTGGCTTCCAGTCCTAAGAGCAGGGATGGGGTGCAAAGCCCCGGGAGGCTGGGATTCACGTGGGGCTGGATGGGGTGCTGGGTCTGGGTACTGGGCTTTTTATCATCTCCCCCGGCACCAAGCCCTGGCTCCATCAAGCTCGGTTTCCAGCCCTGCTGGCTCTTGGTGCTGGCTCTTGGTGCTGGCCCTTGGTGCTGGCCCAGGTGGCATGGAGGTGCCTGGGGCTGCCAGCCCAGGACAGCCGCTCGCTCGGCCTCGGTGCTGCTGGCTCACGGGCTCCCAAGGCACGTGTGTGCCAGGAGTGAGCGGGGAGGGACAACCAAGCAGATGGGCCAGCTGAGAGCCGCAGCTCCGGCTTTATTTGTTCATTTGCTTAGCTGGACTCCACAGCCATTAGGAAAGCAGACCTCTCCCCTCCGGTGAACACCAGCTCGTGTTTCTCTGGCGCTGTGCGATGTTCTCCCGGCCACGTCCAGTGGCACAATGATCCTTCCCGCATCCCCCCCGAGCAGGAGGGCACAGTGGTGTAGTGGAGTCGCGAGCAGCCGCCGGCACTTTCATCACGGTCAGAGGCATTTTTAAACCCTTGAAGGTCTGTTTCTCGTGAATCCTCAGAAGGGCTGGTAAGAGTGAGCGTGCTGGCAGGAGCGGCGCCGGCAGCCCGGGGGGGTTGAGCGATGTTGAGATCATTTGCACAGGGTGGTCAGAGGCACAGAATAAGTGGCTTAAGCCAGCGCTGCTGTGATTTAATGAAGGCGCTGGAAGTGCTTTGGTGCAGTGCTGCCTGCGAACGGGGGACGCTGCCTATGCCAGGCAGGGCTGATGCCGTCCCCTCGGCTGGAGTGCTCCTCTCCTGTGCCCAAATGACTCCTGTTTCGGGTAGCTGCCGATGCTCTTCCCTTCTAGCGTGGTGGGGGGGCTGTGAGCGTGTGGTTGGGCAGACTCTGAAGCCAAGTTCAAGTAACTCCTTGCAAAAGTTACTCAAACCCTGATATCTTTGCAAAGCCAAAGGATGTGTTCGAAATGCTGGGGGGCTCTGGGTGGTGATGCCCAGAGCAGTGTGGGAGTGGGAGGCATGGCTTCATCCTGCCCCCGTGGGGTCCCCTGGCCCTCCATGAGGCTTGGCGTCCCGCCCTGTAACAAGGACCTTCCTGATGGAGTGGCAGGGCAAGGCTTGACAGGATGATTGCAGGAGGGTTGCATTTGACTTTGGAGCCGCCAGTGTTGTTTTTGGTACCATTTGGGATTCCTCCGTTCTGTGTGTGGCTCTGGCCATGGCCCTGTTGGTGCCAATCGCAGGCAGAGCTGCTCTGCCAGGTCCTCTTCTCTCAGCAGTTGTTTCCTTACCGTGATCTGTGCAGGCAGCAGCAATGGCTTCCAGTGCTGACCTCGTGGTCCTGTTGTAAGTGATGTTGGGATGAGTCCTTCACAATGGCTCTGCAGTGGCTGAATGCGTCAGCTCAGACTCCTGCTGTCACCTCCCTCATCCTGCACAGGGGACAATGCTCTGCCCCTGCAGATAACGCTGCAGAGAGATTCCCCCACCTGACCAGCACCTTGTTTCCCCCGGCAGGGAAAGAATGCTGAGGGTTGTGGGCTGAGTGACAATGATGGGATCCGCTCCTTCCTCCCCCTTCCCCACTCCTCTGCTTTTTTACTGCCAGGGATATTTATGACCCAGACGTCATCTTGCTAGCCTCCAGCACCGGGTCCCACCACGCTCACCCTGTGGGAGCCGAGCTACCCAGGTTGAGGAGGCTTCCAGGCAGTAGCTGGTGCCCGACTTGGGCAAACTGGAGCTGCATCGCCAAAATGATGGACACAGTGCGGTGGGTGTGTGCAGGTTTGGATGGTGGCTGGGTTCGTTCCTGGCTGAGAGGGGCGAGGCTGGGGGTGCTCTGAGTCTCAGGGGCAGCTGGGCACCCCCAGTGTGGTGACACCCCTGGGCTGTGTGTGTGCCCATGTCCCACAGACCTGCAGCCAGCCAGGCGGCCTCATGGAGGGATCAGGCAGAAAACCCACCAAGCCCAGCTTCCTTCGCCAGTGCGCAGGGTAGGTGCTGACCGCAGCTGCCGGGGTGGCCGTGCCATGTTGCTGCTCTTGGTGATGGCATCCTGTAGCTGAGCTCAGCTCCGTGTCCAGTGAGACCCAGTGAGGGACCTTTTACGTTACCTGTACCACTGCAAAGCTGTGGCTACCTGCAAGGAAGAGTAGGCAGCACGTTTCCCCTGCTCCATCTCAGGAGCATCCATGAGCCTGCAGCTGGCTGGGAGCAGGGGGACACGTGTGTGCCTGAAGTGCGTGCTGGAGGAGAGCTGAGCACAGCTTGTCACCACGGCAGCGAGGACCCATCAGTGAACGGTGGCTGTGGAGCAGATAACCACCGGCAAATGGGTGTGACAGTGGCTGTGCACACACACCACTGTCCTCTCTCTCCGCAGCCATCAGGGCAACTTGCCTGTCTTGGTCAATAAAGTGTAATACCAGGAGGAGACACATCCAGCCAAGGCAGTCGGGTTCCCAGCCCGGTGTGTATGGGGGTGTCACGAGAGGGCACTGATCCTTGCAGGAGAAGGGAAGGGGCAGATAGTCGTGCGTGGGCTGTCCCCCAGACGAAGACCGTACACCCTCCTGTGTGTTTTTTCTCCCTGTCCCTGCCTGTTTGGGTAGAGCCGCTCGTAGGGGATTGCAGTGCAGAGGGTGAAGCGCCACGCTGCAGAGCATCTCCCACCTCAGAGCTGTCCCTTTTCCACAGAAAGTAGCTTGGGAAAAAACCCAACTGTGAACCTGCAGCAGAATTTCATTTAGCAGTAAGCACCGGAATCGGTCTGTGGCTTGGTGTTGTTCGGGGGCAGGACAGGGCAGGAGAAGGGGAGCTGCAAAAGCGAATGTGGCAGGTTTCAGGGTGATACATAGCTCTTCCTCAAGGCAGAGCGGTCATCCACTTTTATCAGCAGGTAGTAGTGCCTCCAGGGATTGCTAGCAGAGCTGTAAATAGCACGAGGGGCACGAGGGAGCAGTGTCTGGGAGAGGCTGGGGCGGCTTCAGCTGCCGCTTGACACGGACATTAATAACTGCAGAGGCAGAGCCGAGCGCTGCGCTAGCATCTGCTGAGCCGCGGCTGCGGGCACATGTCGGGGCTGGGGCTGCCGGAGGGAGATGCCGCTCGCTTGGCCCGTGCAGCTGGGATGCAGCTGAGAGCCTGGATTTGGTAGGTTTTACTTTTTCAGCCTGCGGGCTGTACCCTTCGCTGGGCAGGATCCGGCCACAGGTCGAGGAAGCAGCGCAGCGCTGTCGGGAGCACTGATGTCCTTTTAGATCAAAGGTGTCTGCTCCGCTCCCCGCGCTGGTCCTCCCGCACCCCTCTGCTGGGCTGGATCTTACTGTCTCCTGGGGAGCCTGTGGCTCCTGCCCGGCTTCGTTCACTGCCAGGCTGGGTTTGAAGGGCTGGTAACGAGCAGCATCGAGGGGAACGAGGGGGCGTTTGTAGCAACGGGGACTTTTTGAGGTTCCCTTGCAAATTTGGGCTGTGTACGGCTGTACCATCTGCTTCGACTGGCTCTTGCTGTGGGAGTGGCATTGCAGTGTGCTGGCAACGTGGGCTTTCTGCTCTAGGGCTTTTACAGCCTTATGGAAACCCTCCGTTTACTGGCACTGGGGACAAACCAGTAAATTCAGCCCTTACCACTGAAATCAGAGCTGTGTGTGTGCTCATAGCCTCGGTGGGGGTGGAGGGCACCGGGCAGGGGACAGGTCGGGGTCCAGAGCTGGGACTGTCGGGGCGGCTGCAGTTCGGGGCTGGCGGTTTGGGGCTGGCAGCTCGGTGCTGCAGCGGCAGCAATTCTGTGTTAACTCCAGCTGCTCGGCATAAGTACACGGCATGGGGAGGTTTTGTCCCAGGTTGTTTGCTGACACCTTCAGCAGCTGATCCCAAAATATGGGGTGCAAGCTACACCTATAGACCGGGCTCCCTTCCTGCACGCCCTCCGCTACGGGTAAGGCTGTTGCCCTCGATGAAGCATCGGCTCCTGTTTACCGCTGTGTTTCAGAGGGCGGAGCGGCTCTAGGGAGAGGTGCAGAGTGCAGTCACTGCTGCGGCAGGGCTGGGCGATACGTCGGTCAGGCCCCGTTTGCAGAGCAATCAATTGGGGATGACAGTAATGGGGTAATGGGATTAGCGCAGGCTGCTGACACGGGATCATTTCCTCCTGCATAGAAGGACTTCTCCTTCCAGGGCTCCGAGACCTTTCAAGCCCAGGGTTTTTTGGGTGGTACAAATGCTTGCACCACCACGGGCGTCTCATTGGAGGCATATGTCCACCCCCGCCACCCTGCCCCGGCGCACTGTTGGATCTTGCTCTTTGTGTTTATACATCCGTGCTTGCTTTTGCTGTTACACTAATTGCTCTGTATCAATTATTCATCGATTCAGTAATGAAGCAGGGAATGGGTAGAAAACCCTGCTGTGCAATGAGCCCTTGGCTCTGGCCAGCCCCACAGAGCCACCTCAGCTCAAGGAGGGCAAGGAGTGGAGCCGCCCGGGGGATGCTCCTCACGAGCACTTTCAAAATGACTCCCATGAAAATTTTCTCAAGTTTCGGTAGTTCTGCTTTGCATTTCTGGCTTCATTTTCTTCCTCTCAGCCCTGTGCTGTCTATTAGATGCCGCTTTCTGTAGCCGTGTGCTTACTTGGCTCTTAACAGTCACTTTTTAAGCCTTGAGGTGCTCATCATCAGTGGTTTTGGTAGAGTTTCACACGGCCAGTTAGAAGTTTCTGTTCTGATGGATCTGGGCACAGTTTGTCCCATGCTAAAACCCCTGAAATTGTAATTTTTTTCTCCCACTTTGGGAAAAACCTACTTTGGAGACGTTGGTGTTTCCTGGGGTGATGTAGGTGCTGTTTTCCCTGCATCCCGTCTGCTCTGGGGAGGGATGTTACCTCTGCACAGGGAACACACTGCCAGCAGCAAGGCTGGCTGCGTCCTCTCTGAAATCCCCCTGGAGAGGGACTTGGTCTTATTCCTATGGAGATAAATGCTTTTTGGGGCAGGTGAGGCAAGGTAAATTTAAGGGCAGCAGGAGCCAGAGAGGTTCCTCCATGGGACTCACAGAGGATGGGGCTGCTGTGGTCTGGGGACGGCCCATGAGAGCAGCTCTTCCAGTCCATTAACTCCTCCCGGGGTGAGAGCACAGCTGGAGCAGCGCGTCCTTCATTCTCCCGCCCAGCTCAATGTCCAACAGTGTGTTACCTGCAGGGACTTTCCTGCTTTTCCCAATCCCTGATTTTGGCTGAGGAGCAGGGCGCTGCCGTTCTAGGCGTGTTTAGCCTCCTCTTTCCCAGTATTATCACAAGAGAAAGATGTGCATTGCAAAACCTGAGCATCCACGTCCCGAGCCAAGAAAGGCTGAATTGAATTTTCTTGTGTCCAGGCTTTACTTGAGCCACAGCGGCTCCATGACTGCGAGGAGCAGAGGTTTTGAAATAAGAAACTGAGAGCCTCAAAAAAATCCCTGACCTCCCAGACCTGGGGATTTAAGGGAATGCCACATATCACGGCACTTCTGGCAGCGTGAGAGCTGGCAGCACTGGGGGAAGGCCAGTGCAGGCTTCAGCTCACAGCTGTGCCGTCTCTGTGGCCGGTGTTTTCCCAGCTGGAAGTCCCGGCCATGGGCCACCAGAAAGGGCACGTTATTTAAAGAAATGCTGGAGAAGTCAAGGCTGCGCTGACAAACCCACATCTGTTGGTTGAAATTTGCTCTGCTGGCATCAGAGCAGCAGCAACCAGAAAAAAACTGATCAAATTACAGACCAAAGAGCAGAAGGTTTGCAGTACTTCTCCCCCATCTTGGTTTCAAGAAAACTTTTGAGTCAGTGAGTGATGCCCAAAGGCAGAGGGAGTCCAGGCAACGGGTTACAGGTGCAGAGATTGAGGATGCTGGAGCAGGCAGGGCAATGTTTGGCTTTTTTGGGGTGTGTTGAGGCTTGTTCAATGGGGAAATGGATATTAGGGACTCTATTGCTGTTGCAAACCAATTGGACCAATCATCCTCCTTCCCTAAAATTACCCCTCATAGCCGTCCTGGGGCTTGGAGGCAGCTCTTCTACTTTCTCTTCCCTTTCTTGGGACATGCTGCCTTGGCCACAGGCTGAAATAGAAACTGAAACGGTGAAGCGTGAGGTCCTCCAGGGAGGATGTAGTAAAGCCCCTAGGCCATCCCGGCTCCGGACAGGGAGATGCATCCTGGCCTGTATCAGACATAGTGTGGCCAGCAGGAGTAGGGCAGTGATCGTGCCCCTGTACTCGGCACTGGTGAGGCCGCACCTCGAGTACTGTGTTCAGTTTTGGGCCCCTCACTACAAGAAGGACATTGAGGTGCTGGAGCGTGTCCAGAGAAGGGCAACGAGGCTGGTGAAGGGTCTGGAGAACAAGTCTGCTGAGGAGCGGCTGAGGGAACTGGGGTTGTTCAGCCTGGAGAAAAGGAGGGTGAGGGGAGACCTCATCGCTCTCTACAACCACCTGACAGGAGGTTGTAGCGAGGTGGGGGTCGGTCTCTTCTCCCAAGTAACAAGCGATAGGACGAGAGGAAATGGCCTCAAGTTGTGCCAGGGGAGGTTTAGATTGGACGTGAGGAAAAATGTCTTCACTGAAAGAGTGGTTAAACATTGGAACAGGCTGCCCAGGGAAGTGGTGGAGTCCCCATCCCTGGAGGTATTTAAAAGACGTGTAGATGAGGCACTTAGGGACATGGTTTAGTGGGCATGGTGGTGTTGGGTTGACGGTTGGACTCGATGATCTTAGAGGTCTTTTCCAACCTCAATGATTCTATGATTCTATGCAGATGTTGAGAATGGGAACACCGACACGTTGAGGACAGGGAGACCCAGATGTTGAGGATGGGAAGATGCAGATGCTAAGAACAGGGAAACTTGCATATTGAGGATAGGGACACCCAGATGTTGACAGCAAGGAGACCCAGATGTTGAGAGCAGTGAGACCAAGATGTTGGGGATGGGGAGATCCAGATGTTGGCTGCTGGCTCCTGAGCTCCTGCCGCTGGTCAGAGGAGAGGGACCCATGCTGCAGCAAGACCACGGGATGTTTTGGATGAGTCCTTGAGGTGGAAGGACGGATGTCCCCTTCACCTCCCTGCTCAGACAGCATCAGCACTGCCTCCATCTGCTGCCGCCTCCAGCAGCCCCTTGGCCGCGATGATGATGAGAAAGAAACCTGGTCGCATCCCTGTCCTTGCTGGCCCAAATCAGCTTTGCGTGGCAAGGTGGCCCTTGGCTTCATGCTGATGAAGTCCCTGGTGCCTCCAGGCAGGATCAGGCTTGTTGGCTGGCCGTGATGGCATTACTGCCGCTTTCCTTCCCTGTCTTTCCCCCACCATCAGGTGATGTTTAGCAGAGCTCAGCCACGGCCCTTTTCTGTGAGGACAGGATTTCACAGCCCCGGTGGTGCTTTCAGCCCGAGATGGAAACCTCGCTCGGTGGTGAGGCTCCTGCTCATATCCTCCGTGCCACTGAAGAGTGGCAGAGTCTCTGATTGAATTAGCGCAGGGATTTAATTTAATCCCCAAATGTCTCTCATTTTAAAGGAGCCTGTTCATTTCCTTCTAGGCCCTTATCTGATGCAGGCAACCAGCAATGTTAAGCAGAAGGACTGGACAGATAGAGAGCTGTTGGGGAGGGGGAGGGCTTTGCGGGGAGTGAATTGAGGGCTGCGTGGGTTTTTCCTCTAATTATTTCATGAAATAATGATGACAGTGATTGCAATACAAATAAGACATAAACAGCATCATTAAAACACACGCTGGTGCAAATAGCATCCTTGCACGGCAAGTCTGGAAACATTCCCTTTTTACAAGAAATTACCATGGGAGGAGTGAAACAGCCCCAAGGACAGGGTAAACTGAGCATGTGCTTTGTGCCTCCCACCAAATCCAGCTGTTTCGGCGATGGGGCAGATGTCGCAGATGGGGCTGAGGACATGATGGTCTCTGAATTTTAGCCTTCAGACTTTCTGGGACAGTTCAGGTGATGCTAAATCGCTGCCTGCGGCAAGTCAGGCTGGAAGGGGACAGAGGGGGCCCCTTTGGCATGATAAAAAAGAACAAGGCACAGGCGGACATGGGTGAGCTCCTCTGCGTGCTGCCCAGGAGGCAGCTGGCTGCGGCGCTGGCATCTTTTTGGAAATCTGGCCCGCTTTTTGGACCCGTTAGCTCAGACGGGTGCCTGCGGATGGTGCCGGGTGCCACGTGGTCTCTGTGCCATCCCCTCTGTGCAAAGCGGATGGTGCCGAAGCTGGGGCTTAAACACCTCCAGGGTATTTCCTGGGGATGACAGCAGCTTTTGCAGCCCAACATCTGCATACAGCTGGTGATATCCAGTGGCAGGTTATGATCCACGTGCACTGGCTCTGCAGGGCGAGGAGGTGTTTAGCAGCAGGTTGGCTGTCCCAGGGGCCAGCTCGCAAGGGTCTGCTGTCACAAGCTGGGACCACCATGGGAATACAGCCTCCGTCCGCTCCGTGGCTGCCTCTCTTCCCACTGGGATGTGAGGCTGGATGGGCTAATTCCTGGGGCCGCTACTCTTTTTGAAGCTGAAGTCAACCTAATTTATACAGGTGTGGTGGCTTTGTTAGCTCCAGCTTTCTGGTTGCCATCGGGCTCTTGAAAATGCTTGGATCTTAACTGGGGATACAGTGACATTTTTTTGCTGGGTGACTTGTTACCTGGGGCTGGTCCTGTACAATAACCCCTACCTCAGCCCTACAGGGTCTGCATAGGTGGGAAGCACTTCCCAGGGGGAGGATTTCTCTCTGCTTTGGTCTTTCTCCCCTGCTGAGCTGTTTTTACCCCTTTGGCACAGACGGGCTCTGTGCAAAGGGAAAATCACACAGAAGAGAGGACCCAGCTCTGGCGGGGGGGGCTCATTGCAGGCTCCGCCTGCTCACGAAGAAGCCTTGGAGGTTTTTTCCCTTGGGCTACCCCAGGCTTTTCCCTTTGAAAGGGCAGAGCTTGCTCAGGCCTTTCCTGGCTGCAGAGGAAAGCTGGCAAAAAACAGCCCCGAAGGCTTAAAAAACCGAAAGGGGCTGGTAGGAGTGATTGCGGTTTTGCAGGGCCATGTCTACGCAGGGCACAGCGGAGTGGCCGTGGGGAGCCCCACAGCCGGGACAGCTGGTCAGGGAGGTTGAGCTGCTCGTGGCCACGGCTGGGCTGAGCTTGGGCAATCCGCAGATGAGCAGAGCCTGGCGCTTCCCTTCTGCATTTAATAATGCGTTGCAGGAGGGGCCGGAGCTGCTGGATCAGAGCTGCTGGTTTTCTCTGTCACCCTGCTGACCTCGGGGAAGATCTCTGCAGGGCTGAGCACCCCCAGCAGCTCCCAGGGGGACTGGGGAGCCATCGGGGTAAGGATGATGTTACCGGTTCTGCCTCTGCGGCTGGAGCCGAGCCTGTCTGCGCTGTCTGCACCGCTGCGCTGAGCCACCCACCACCGCCCCCCCCTGGTTTTCTCCAAACCCACCGGTGTTGCCGGGTGCTGGAGGTGGGAGCTGGGTGGCCCCATCCCACTCCTGCCCCATAGCCACCAGCTCACTGCTGGTGGGGGAACCTGGTGCTCCAGGGATCAGGACCAGGACTGGGTGCTGTGGGAGTGATGGGCGACCTGCCACCACCTGGGGACCTGGGGACGATGCAGTCCCACCCCACCGGAGCACCGTTAGGGCTGTAAAATTGGTGCCAGCCTTGTGGTTGGGGTGTTAGGAGCGGAGAGGCTCCCCAGGAAGGTGGCCAGTGAGAGATTTGGGGTGCTTCTGCCTTCATCCTTCTTTATCTTCTCTTCTGGGCAGATGCTGGAGACAGACACTGAGAAGCCGGGGCAGATGCACTCGGAGGATGGGAAGGCGGCAGTGGGTGATGCTCCTCCAGCCACAGAGGCACCGGCTCCGGCTGAGCCCTGGGAGGCTCTGGGAGCCACCCAGGGTCCTCTCCTGGCGGAAAAGCAGCCGGTGGCCACTGAGAAGGGAGAGGAGCAGCCCAGCTCCCTGCCAGCCTTCGTCATCCCTGAGCTGCGGCTCGACAGCACCTTCAGCCAGAGCACGGCGGGCATGGCGGGCAGCACCACGGATGATGAGGAGGATGAGGAGGATGATGATGAGGAAGATGAGGACGAGGAGGATGCGGAGGAGGACAGCGACGAGCACTACTTGGAGAGGAACGAGGCGAAGCGCAGCAGCATGATCGAGACGTCGGGCTGTCAGCCTGTCTACACGCTGAGTGTGCAGAGCTCCCTGCGGCGCCGGACCCACAGTGAGGGCAGCCTGCTGCAGGAGGCCAAGAGCCACTGCTTCACCTCCGACACCACCCTCAACTGCTCGGACAGCCAGGGCACCAAGGGCCACTGGGCCCTGCCCTCCCCCAGGACCCTCAAGAAAGAGCTCGCCAAAAACGGCGGCTCCATCCACCAGCTCACCCTGCTGTTTTCGGGCCACAGGAAGGTACGTGAGCCGGTGCTGGCTCCGCGGGGCGGCTGGCTCCTGCTTGGCCGTGGGGATGGGGGAGCTCCTGGGGTGGAGGTGTCCAGCACGTGACCCCTCTCTCAATGGCCATGGCAAAGCTGGCATCTGAGGGGCCAGGAAGGTCCCTGCCACTGGCAGTCAGCTCTGGGAGATGCTTAGCACTCAGGGGATGTCACCCAGAGCCAGTGTGCTGGTGCTGTGGGTGGGCATCTCCCACCGATGCATCCAGATCCTACAGGTTCCCATGTCCTGGAGAGCTGCTGTCTGCTGAGACCAGTGGAGGGAGAGGTGCACCCGGGTGTCTGCACCTGCAAAAAGCTGCTCACAGCAGCAGGGACAGGAGAAAACCAGGCTCCAGAGAGCCTCCGGTGACGAAGAGTGCCCGGTGTGCTTGGGGATGCCAGGAGCAGTGTGGCTTTCTGCCCCAGCCAGCCTCTTGCAGGGCTTTGACCGTTGTGGAGGGCCCATCTCAGAAAAAGGTTGAGGTCAGCAGTGATTTCTGACCCTGACATGCAGAAAGTAGGAGCAGCAGAGGGCCGTGCAGCAGGAGCTCTGCACGCGGCTGGCCCGTGCTCACGGGCTGTCTGGGGTGCTCCCCATGCCTCCCTGGAGCAGAGCTTGCCTTGGCTGTATTTTTGCATAACAAATATTTACAGGAAACAATGTGCCATTGCAGAGATTGTGTGTGAGAAGTGCTGCTTGCCCCATCCTCCCGGGGTGAAGGCTGGCTGGGTGCTGAGAGCGGCTGCCTGCCTTCCTGCGGCGCTGGCCCAGCACCCTGCTCTGCCCGACCATGCTCATGCCGGCTTGATCTCTGCCAGTGGCTGTGTGTACTGCTCTGCTTGGGGCTGCACTGCATGGCTCAGGACCACATTGCATTGCTTGGAGTCATGTTGCACAGCTCAGGACCTCGTTGCATGGCTCAAGACCACGTTGTATGCCTCAGGACCATGTCACACTGCTCGGGACCACCTTGCAGTTCTCAGGACCACGTTGCATGCTGCTCCACAGCAGCTGGCTCCTGGGCAGGAGAGGCTGGTACAGAGCCCTGCATGCCACCAAGCACGGCCGGATGATGGGGTTAAACCCTTGATGGGGTTAACCCTCTTCCTGCCAGGCTCATGCTGCTTGAAAAGCCACCTCTGATGCTGTTTCCTGGAGCACTTTTTGGGCTCAAAGTCCCCGGCCAGCTGGTGAGAGCCCTTACAAGTCTGACAGGCCGGTCAGATGGGGCTGCTGTGCAAAAGGGTAGCCCAAACCCTCTTGGAGGCTGATGCCAGCAATTGTGGGCTGGGGGGGGTTCGGACCCTCTCCCAGATCCTATCAAGAAGGGTCACCTTTGTGGCAGGGACACCCACGCTACCCAGCGCAGTTGCAAGGGAGGTGGTGTCAGTGCCAGTGCCTGGTGAGAGTGTCCCATTAGGGCTGCCAGTGACGAGGTTCCTGGAAAAAGGTTTCACAGTGCCGCTGTGCGTGCAGCCTGGGAGCGCGCAGCTCTGTGGCCAGAGGCTGCTGCAGCACTGGCTGAGACCGGGCGGGCTGCACGCTCGCTGCGGGGGGGAGACCCGGGGACCGTACCCCGCTCCTGCCCCAGAGAGCCCCCAGCTGCGCTTTCTTGGCCGATCTGGGTGGATGTTTTTCAGCAGGGTCAAACTGAGCTCCTCCTGGATTAAACTGCTCTGGTGCAGATGAGACCAGGTTTTTTTGGAGCAGGGACCGGGGCAGCCCGTGCCGGCGATGAGGGCAGCGTGGCTGCTGGAACTCCTGGTGCTCCCACTTCCAGCTCTACAGCAGCTCTGTCTGGCTCCATATGGCCGGTGCCTTAATCCCCTGCCCGTCTGCCCTCCTGGGACACTCCCTGCCTGCTCCCATTGCCCTGCCTCTCCGGCTGCCTGTGGAGGGGTCAAGGCTGCCTCGGGGCCACAGCGGGCAGGGGAGCCGGGAACGGTGCTGGGCCACCGCGTGCATGGGGTTTTGGGCTACTGCCATCCCCCTGCCTACACTTTGGAGGGACTTTCGTCAGGCTGTGCCTTTTGACTAGTTCGATGAAACCCTCCGAGGTTTCTGGAGCAGGACACTGATGTACAATTCCCCTGTGGATCCCCTCCAGCGGCAGCACCAAGCTGCCAAGCACCAGCGATACCCACACCCGCTGGCCTCGGCAGCAGTTCCAGAGCATCCATCAAGGTGTTGTTTTTGTATTCCCCCTTTGGGAGCATTTCAGAGGGGCTCATGTTGTTGGCCCTTTTAACGCCGTCGTGCCCGGTGTGCCTCCCCGCTCCCCTCCTTCCTGCGGTCGGGGCTGGGAGGTGGTTGTTTTAAGAGTGTATTGTGGCCAGGAGCTCTGGGACTCCTCGGGCGAGCTCTGCTGCTGCCTTTTGTCCCCGAGCGCGGTGGAGCCTCTCCAGACAATGGCAGGAAACGTGCTCCGGCTGCGCGTCGCCCCGGCCAGCCCGCCTGCCGGGGCCCTATCTGGTTGGGGAAGGTGCTTTGCAAGGGCTGCATTGTTTGGGGCCGATAAACTCCGGAAACCTGGGCGCAGAATGGAAGGAAGTGTCAAAAGCCTTGAGCCCGGGGCTGCGAGGCTGCGCAGCGGGTTCCCACGGCACGGCCGCGGGGCGGCGATCCTGGAAAGTGCCCTGCAGCCCCCAGCAGCGCAGGGCTGAGCTCTGTTGCGGGGTCAAGCTGGCAGCGAGCATCTTCCAGTCTTGCTCAGTAATGGATGAATTACTAAAGCTCCCGAGCTGTGGTGGTCTCAGAGGTTCCCATGCCTGGCCCCAGGCTTCGTGGCTCGGAGGCTGTGCTGGTGCTGCCTCAAGCTCACGGTGCATTCGAGGTCCCCTTGGTTTGCCCAGGCTGCCCCGGGGCAGTGGTCGGGGAGTGACGCCCTCTGGGTGCTCCTCGGACTTCAAAGCTGCCATGATATGATTCAATTATGGCTGAACTGCTCTGATTTTTCCTGCCCGGGGACTGCTGGGGGACCCCTGATTGATTTTGGGTGCCCAGCCTGGGACCAGGTGCTCTGCGGGCTGGGGAGGGGTCCCTGTGCCCGCTCAAGACAGCAGGAATAGGAGCATCAGGGATGGGGATGCCGGTATCCTCCCCATAGGACGTACCACTGTCAGCATTTCGAACCTGGAGGGGTACCTGGGCCACCAGCCACGGTGTCTCCTTAGACGCTCCAGGAACACCATGGACTGAAGGTGGCACAGGATGGGTGCGGGGAGGCAGGTTCCCATGCCAGAGCGGAGAGGAGCTTGTCCCATTGCATTGCTGCAGCCAGCCGTGGTTGTGGGGAAGGAGCCCTGTGGATGCCGTGGCTCTGGGCTGTGTGGGTGCAGGGACCATGGGGGATGCTCACAGTGATGGCTGGTGACCCTTGGAGTGCCACTGTGGGCATGCGCTAGCATGATGATGCAGATGCTGTTTTTCTGTTCCCCCCCCAGCTGAGCGGAGCCGATCCTGAATGCAGCTGTGACGAAGGGGACGAGACCTCCCGCAAGAAACGGAGCAGGAACCTGTAAGTGTCACATCGTGGTGGCATCAGAGTGTACCAGGGCTGTTTGCCATGGTCAAACACCTCGTCCGAGCCCCGCTGGTCCAGGCAGCCCTCAGGGTCCCCCCTGTCTCGTTCCCCCAAGCTTTTCCGGGAAGAAAGCAGCAAAGACACGCATGAACTAAGGTCTCACTTCAGACAGGGAGTCGTGATTTTCAGGGAGGAGGGTGGGAGGTGTGCTGGGGGCATCGCACAGCCCGGCTGGGAGCAGCACCCTGTTCACCTTGCTTTGACAGACAGGGTGAAGGAGCCAGCTCTTGCCGGTGGTGTGGGGAAAACAGCTTCCCTGGTGCCGGCAGAGCTCTGCTCCGGCAGCGCCGGGTTCAGGGAGAGGACATGCAAGTGGTGAAACATGAGCTGGGGGCCTCCTTCCCGCTGGCCCCATGCCGGGAGGAGGAATGGGGAGGTTTCCCACCGCGGGATGGGCTCCAGCCCTTGCAGCACATCGCAGCGCGTGGGCAGCGTGGCGGGAGCACCGAGCGCGGGGGCCGCCGAGGGATGCTCGCAGCCTCTCTGCCTCTCCTGGTAAGGCTTTGGGGGTGCCAAAAAGTGGGTCTGGGCAAGGACGAGGCAGCCGTGGCCTTTGCTTCCCACGAGTGCAGCTGCAGCTGGGTGGGGGCAGGCGGCCCCGGCAGGGCCAAGCGAGGATGTTTTGGAACAAACCGTCTCCGGTTTTGCAATGCAGGATCCGGCCGGGTGTCATGGCCGCAGGGATGCCCAGGGCTGGGTCTTTCCCCGCTCCACGTGGCTCGGGGCAGGTGGAGAAGTCGCACGTGGTTTGAGCGGCTCAGGGGGTGCGAGGGTGCTGAGCGTGCTGGCCGCGTACTCAGGCTCGACGGCTTGGCCACTCACGTTGCCTGCCAGCGAGCGGCACTGTTGTCCCGCATGCTTCCTAGCTGCAGCTGGCTATTTTTAGCTCTTTTCATTATTTTCCACCCCCCCCCCCACTCGAAATTAAAATGAATCCCTTGCAGTCTGCAGCAGGGACGTTCCCCCATCCATGTGTCCCTGCTGCGGTGCTGAGCCAGGGGAATCGGGCTGGCGGGGGGAGGCTTAGCCGCCCCCAGCTTAGCGGGGTCAGGGGCGGCTGCAGAGAGGGTTTTCTCCTCACCTTGAGACAGCAGCAGATGCGCTGGGGAGCCTCTCGGCATCGCTCCGGCCGGCTATTGGCTGCGCAGCCTGGTTGCCAGCCGTCTGCGGGGAGTATTTATGGTGCAAGTGGCTGGGGTTTGGCACTCGCCTCCCCGCCCGGCACCGGTACGCTGTGCCGGCCCTGTTTGCTTGCCAGCACTCCCCGATGTACCACGCGATGGTGGACTTTTCCGAAAAATACCTGGAAAGGTAGGACTTGAGATTCCTGCGGGGAAAGGTGATGCGCTTTGCAGGGGATGGTTTGGAAGCGGTGCAGGGCGATAGGACTGGATGTGGCCTCGTGGCCGTGCCAGGGCACTGGGTGCAGATCACTTTACAGGGGTGACTCCAGACAGAAACTAGCACTTTCTTATGAAACATTGTTTTTGCCGTGGCATTTTATACCACAGATTGGCCGCAGCTGGGGGCTGTGTATGCTGGTGGCTGCCGCAGACTGGTTTTGTGCCGCTTGCTATTTATTTACAAGTGTGTGCAAAAGGAGCAGCACGTTTTAAGTTGAGGAACTTCCTTAGGTGGTGCTTGCTGGCGTATTACAGCCGGCAAATCTGCCCATGAGCTGCGATCACCTGCAAACCCCAGAGCCTGCTGTGCGGCAGAGCTACCCGCTGCAGCTGGCTGGCGTTGTGCAGCGGGCTGTGCGGGTGGAGGAAGCCCACGTGTGCTGGGGACACACGTAAGGACTTTTCAGAGCTTTGAAAGCCCCACCGGGCGCCGAGCTGCGGCGGCTGCCTTGCTAAACTGGGAACACTGCTAAAATTGTTGCTCGGGACTGCGTGGGATGGCCCGTCCTGTGTGGCGGCTGGTCCTCGGCTGCCAGCATTGCTGGCAGCGTGGTAATGGGAGGCAGATGGTGTTTGGAGCGTGAGGCTCCGTGTTTGGATCCGCTTTTCCCACGTTAGCGCTGAGCCGGTGCCTGGCAGCTGGCAGCAGCGGGACATGCGTCCTGCTGGGACCACAGCCCAGACGATGCAAAGGCAGCGAAACCACCCATGCCCCCTACGAGGGCACGGACAGCACCGGGGACTAGGAGGGGCGATTGCCCTCTAAAATCCTTCTCTGGCTCAGGGTGCTCAGTACCTTGCAGGACTGAGCCCTGGGGTTGTTGCAGCTATTTTTTTCCCAGTGGATTGCTGTACTTTACCCTCCTGGGACTGGAGAGAGCTGTGGGTCCAGATAGCGTCACTCGGGGTGGGGTACACCCTTGTCTTGCATCCCTCCTATGCCCCTTGTGTCCCCAGCCAGCCCTGGGCATGGCTTGGCCAGGCAGAGGTGGCTCCTCCAAGCATCCTCGCGTAGTCCCACTGGTGTGGGACCCGTGGGAGGTTGCAGGGGGTGGCCTGGCCATGCCACCCTGGGGCCCCGTCCACCCTGGTGGCACCACCAGCCTCGGTGCAGGATGAGCATCCCATGCCACCCTGCGTGGCCCCTGCACCCCTTCGTGCTGGTGTCATGCAGGGGATGTGCCACGAGGGGACAGCATCGTCCACGCCTGTCCTCAGCCGTCACCTTGTCCACCTCCTGCTCCCCTGCCTTGGCCCCTGGGAAGCCCTCACAGGGCCAGGCTGGGGTTGGGCTGGGGGTCCTACTTTCCCGTGGCACTTGCCAAAAATCTTTGTCCCGCTTTGTCATGGTGGCAGTTGCCTGGGGGAACTGGGAGCCCTGTGTCCGGGTGCACGTCAGTCTGTCTGTCCAGGGGCAGTGGAGCGGGGACCAGTGCAGGGTGGCAGCGTGGGGTGTCTGTGCCCCAGCGCCCCTCCACGCCGCACACTGCCTGTCCCAACCACCATCTCCACGTATGGAGATGTCCCCACGGCCGTGCCCATCCCGGGCTGGCACCGGAGAAGTGTGAGCACCAGCGGGTCGCCCGTGGGCTCCCAACCCCGTCCCCCCAGGGGGGACACGGTGAAGCGCTGCTGTCCCGCTCTGCTCCTAACCCCACTCAGCCCCGTCGCCGGCCCCGCTTCCTTCCCTGGGATGCCTGCACTCTATAAATAGCCCTCATAAATCCCCGCCGTGATTATTTTCCCCGCCGACTCTTGAAAGGCCCCACTATCCCCCCTCGGCGCTGATTTTTCCACCTTTCCTCGAGTTTCCCCAGCAACGGTGGAGCCGTCCGAAATAGCAGTGGGGCTGACACAGCCCTTACTCGCGTGTGCCTCGTTCACCCCACGCCGCATTTAAAGCTCCTCCGGGCTGAGCCCTCCCACTTCCGCGCTGGCCGCACCGGGCGGGAGCGCGGCACAGAGCCGGCGTCAGAGCGCCCAAGCGTCTGGCTGCGCCGGTCGCGCCGGGAGCCGCTGCACGGGCCGTCCCAGCAGCCATGCCCTTTTTCCGTGACCTTTCCAAGCCCCAGCCACTGGAGTTTCATGCGGAGATGCTGCTGGGCGTGCAGAGACCCCACAATGGCAGCCTGCAGCGCCGGCACACCATGAAGGAGTAGGTGGCGGGTGCGGGGCGGCGGGCGACGCGCGGGACGAGCCTGCTGGCGGGTCCCCTGGGTGCTGGGTGTCCCCCCAGCCCCTTGCCCGCCTGCTAAAACTTGCTCTTCCCTCTAGAGCCAAGGACATGAAGAACCGGCTGGGGATTTTTCGTCGGCGAAACGAGTCACCGGGGGCCAACCCCTCCGGCAAGCTGGACAAAGTGCTCAAATCACTCAAGTAGGTGCCGTGAGCGGGTGGCATGGGGCTTGGGGGCCGTGGGGGCTTGGGGACGAGCCGCGCCAGGCTGAATGTCACCTCGAGGGAGGCTGGGGTCACCCCATTTGGGGAAGCTGTGGACAAACAGTTTTTGTATCCACAGGAGCATTAGAAACATTTGTTGGATGAAAATTCCCCCCCAGGCAGGTAGGAGGTCCGTGCCCAGGAGGCGGCACAGTGGTGGCTCGGGCTGGAAAATTTCCCTGACGGCTGCTTTCTCCCAGTGCCTGTACGTGAAACTTTTAACTGGCCAGAGGATGGTTTGAAAAACCACTTTGCTCTGGAGATGCTCCAGCAGCCGGAGACGAACCCTCCCCACTCTCACACCCGGCGGCTTACCCAGCTGCTTGAACGGGGTGGCTGAAATCCCCGCCGTCTCGCAGCCTCCTCGGCATTGCCTGGAGCTTTTCCAATTCTAGCTTAGACACCCCAAGCGGCACGGCTGCCCGCACAGCCCTCTTTGTATCGGAATTTCTTCCTGCCCGTCTAAAGGCAGAGGTTTCCTTCCAGCAGAGCCACCATGGTGCTGCCTGGCGCAGAGCCTGGCTCTGCCTGCAGATGGTCTGGCAGTGCTGGTGCCGATGTGGGAGCCGGGGCCAGCCCCGCTGGGGCACACAGCATTGCTTTATTGGCTGGAAATGGTTTGCTCGTGCTGCGTCGTGGCAGGCGGCGAACGCGGCTTTCGCAGCTTCGCTTTGCCAACGCGCTGTCCTTCTCCCGCAGGCCCACTCCTGAGGAAGCTCTCAAGTGGGGGGACTCCCTGGAGAAGCTGCTGCTGCACAAATGTAAGTGTTTGTCCGTCTCTTCCTCCTCTGTTTGTTGCTGGGGAAATATCCAGACACGTGCATGGATAAAGCTGGGATTTCCTATGTTAATCCCTTCTGGTGTTTGGGGGTAGACAAAGAGAAATGAGGCTGCCCCTCGCCTGCACCCCTTCTGCTCTTGCCTGGCCCAGGGGGGGATTTTGTGATAGGGGCCGGGGAGAGCCGTGGCTTGGGGCTGCAGCCCTCCTCCAGCTTGGGGAGAAAAAGGCAGCGATTCGTGTCTGTGCCCGATTCGGAGCTGTGCAGTGGGTCCGTGAAGCAGGAGCTGCTTTAGACCATTCCCCTTCTTGCGTATCACAGCTGGGGCACCCCGCATTGTGGTCACGTCCTACACCTGGCCCCCATAGGGGTGGCCAGGGGGTCCTCTCCCCGTTGCTGCCCCCGCTCCAACCCCAGTCTCCCTCTCTCGGCTCTCCATGCACGCAGCCGGGCTGAGGACTGCGGATTCAGCACATGGATGGCTCGTGTTGCCATGCTTTGGCTGGCAATGCCATCGCTGCCTGCTTTGCACAAGGGCTCACAAGGGGTTTTTAGGGGACAGTGGGGGAGGTAGTTTAGGTTGCACCTTTGCAAATTTGCTGGGCTGTTCCCTGCCTGCGAGCCGGGAGTAGAGATGTGTCTCTGTCTCCGCAGACGGACTTGCTGCCTTCAGGGCCTTCCTGCGCACTGAGTTCAGCGAGGAGAACCTGGAGTTCTGGCTGGCCTGCGAGGAGTTCAAGAAGATCAAATCCCAGTCCAAGATGGTCTCCAAGGCCAAGAAGATCTTCGCTGAGTACATCGCCATCCAATCCTGCAAGGAGGTGAGGGCTGGCTCCCACGCCGGTGTGTGGCTCCGCAGCACGGCAGCTGCCTGCGGAGCTGCTCACTGGCGCTGGTCTCTCTGCCCGCAGGTCAACCTGGACTCCTACACGCGGGACCACACCAAGGAGAACCTGCAGAACATCACCCGCAGCTGCTTCGACCTCGCGCAGAAGAGGATTTATGGGCTCATGGAGAAGGACTCCTACCCCCGCTTCCTCCGCTCTGACTTGTACTTAGACATAATTAACCAGAAGAAAGCCAGCTCCCCACTGTAGGCCCAAGGACTCTCTCGAGGCAGGCTGGGAGCTGTGTGTTTACATGAAATCAGGTGGCGGAGGCCTTCCCGGGGGACGGCAGGAGTGTGCCTTCCCGCTGCCGTTTATGCCCCCAAGCCATATTGCTGCAGCGGACGGGTGTGAGGCAGCTGAAGGCACCGAGCACGAGGCCGAGGGGACTGACAAGCCAAGCAGTCTGGTACTGCTCCATCGCCCCATCTCAGCATCGCTGGTACGACGCCTTCGGGGTGACTCTGGCATGGATTTTAGCCAGGAGGGAAGCTCCCACAAGACTACTGTGAAGCACGCGCCCAAGCTGCGAGTGTTGCTGGAAGGCGACGAGTGATCCCTTTCGAGGAGGAGGAGGACTTTTGTGCAGGGCTCCGGCAAGGGGACAACAGCACCGACATGAACATCTTCCCCGGATAAAAGACTTCTGAACTGGACCAGCCCCACGATGCTGCTGTGCTTCCCCGTGCCGGTGATGCCTCCCGGCTCCCCCGAAGCAGCTATCTCGCAGGAGCCCGGCGCTTCCTTCGCTCGTGGCGGGTCCCCCCGGGAGCAGCGAAAGCCGGGTCCTTTCCCTGCGCTGGAGGCGTGCAAGCCAACCGCCTCCCGCTCCCACCCCTGATTTATTTATTGACCTCCTATAGCTGGACGCGTTGCTGTGTAATAGGAAATCTTCGTGTCCTTTCCCCTTCTGAAATTACAAGTGCAATATTTGTGTGTGTCGCGGCGGAGTTCTCCGGTGGAGTGGATGCCTTTTTTTCTGAGTGCGTACAACATTTTCTAAGTTAGCAGGTTTTATCTGACAAAACGCGTTCCCTAGCAGCGGGCCGCTGGGGGAGCCTGGGTGTATATATCATGCCCTGACGACGGAGAGTTTGGTGATGGAGAAAAGCAGCTCTGTGAATCAGATGCTCTCCTTACTCTGGATAACAATATTGTGTTTTGAGAAGCGGGGGTTATTGCTGAACCTGGCAGAGCTGGACGGACTGCCTGCCTCCAGGCACCCAGTTTACAGTGCGAAGCATCTCTGCAGCTAGCAAAAATACATTGTCATGGTCATAGGTAAATAAAAGGAGAATATAATTTCTTGTAGCTGCCTTTTCTTCGTGGCATGTTTCTCAGTGCTGGCGGAGCCGGGCATCCCCTGCTTCACTGAGGAGCGTAAAATCCTGTTACTGCATGGCTAAAGATGGGAAAATCTGGTTCTGTGAATTTCTGACCTGTTTTTTATGATGGAGCAGCTGCCAGATGCTCCTGAGGCCAGGCCCGGGTGTAGCCCTGCAGGAACACAGAAAGTTTTGCCCAAAACGAGTCGGTTCCCAGGGATAGTGTTCATTGTTTAAACATGGCGGGGCATGAACCTCTGAACATGGAAATGCCCAGAAACGTAAGTGACCTAGCGTAGCTCCGGGTCCCTCTGGGGACACACCAAAAAAAAGCAACAAAAAGCCCAACTGTGCTATTTCAGGTCCTGGCTGCACGGCTTGGCAGGGCTGCTCCTCCCCTGGCAAACGCAGCGCTTCGACGGTTCTGGTGTATGATGAAAACATTTTGTAAAGGCCGTTCATGGTGCATTTGGTAGCTGAAGTGTCTCATGCCCATCGCCTGCTTGTGGTCAGCCTTGGGTGGCTCAGAGATGTGCTTACGGTGTCACGGGGCCGTGCTGTGCCATGGGGCGGCGTGGCACAGAGGCACTGCTGGTGATGGCCAGGGATGGAGGTGGTGTGGCTGCCCCAGCAATCCCACCCGGGCACAGCTCTCCCCGGCAGATACAATCTCTTCTGGGGAACTGTCTGTGTTTCCCTCCTTAAACAACCAGAAGGTGATGGCCAGGTGGGGAAACTGAGGCAGAGCTGAGGGGACACCTCAGGGGTCAGCTGGAGGCAGCAGGGTTGGTGGGATGCCTGCGCGGCTCTCCTGGGGATGCTTTTGGCACCCCGGGGTCGAGGCCCATGCCCAGCTGTGACCCTGTCACCGACCCTGGAGCTGCTGGGACCCGGCAGGTTGGTGCAGCCTCCCTGCCAGTGCTGCCACGGTCATCCCAGCTGGATCCTCCAAGCCAGACCCTCCTCTTTCTCCCAGCGTTGCTGAGAGCCTTCATCTCCTCTCCTTCCCAGCTGGGAGGGTTTCCCTTCATATCTGGTCTCAACACACATTTTCTTGCCCTTTCCCCCCTCCCTCCATCACCCACATACCCCATTGACCTCCCCTCACTCAGTCCCAAGCCATCAGTGTTAGGAAACTGTTCTTGCAGGGTGACTTCGTTGGCCCCCCACTTTTCCGTGTCCCTGGGCTCCCAGGGGCACCATGAAGGGGGACTTGGCTCAGGGGGCTTTGTGGTACCGGGCAGCTCGGTACCTGCTGTTGCCTTCTCTCTGCCCTGAACGCCAGGTCCAGCGAGCCCTCCTGTGGCTGCTGGTGATGCCCAGGAGCATCCAACCCACATAACCACGCCTGGTTTTGAGCCTATAACCTGCCTTGTTTATGTGAACTATCCGAGCCCATCCGGCAGGGCGGGCAGCAAGGGCTGGAGCTGCTGTGGGACATGCGGTGTGGGAATCTGGTGCACGACTTGGAATAAACACCACCGACCTGCCTGCAGGCAGTCCCTGCAGGAGACAGAGGCACTGGTGCGTGCAAAAGGCAGAGAAATGGGGACTTGGGGTGACCCCCTGGAGAAAATGGAAATAGTCCTGTGTGAGCGACGGAAATTTGGTTATTGCTATAACAGCATTTATTGCCAGCCCGCCAGGTTAGCGTGAGTCACTCTGCAGACACCATCCCCGTGTGCCTGGGAGGCGCTTGATTTCTAGGAGAGGCAGGGCTGGGGTGGGAGGTGGAAACGCTGGGTGCTCATCCCATGTTCTCCTGGGATGGCCAGTGCCCTCTGCTTGCCCTGTGCAGCAGGACAGGTCTCATCACGGGCCCTGCGGTGACGCTGAAGCCACTTTGAAGGTTTGTCCCCTCTGTGCTGCAGGAGGGGAGCTGTGCCGTCTTCTCCAAGACTTTGTGCCGCAGAGTGAAGGGTATGAGAAACTTGGAGCATCTGGATGGGAACTGGATGGGGGGATGTCAGCTCGTGGAGGGGGTTTGTTCTGGGGGGATGTTGGTTGGGATGGAGATACAACCCCACCACCCTGAGCAGCTCCTTTTCCAGGGGGGATTAGTGGATGGGGAGCTGCTGAGGCTGTTACGGGGGCACTGAGCTTTACAATACAAGCAGGAGGGGGACAGAAATGTCCTTATTTAGCACAAAATAAGATGTCCAGGACAAAATCCAATCAGGCTGCAAGGAATGCGAAGAGAAGAAATTATTGAGTTGGCGATGCCAATGCAACGAGCCTGGGCAATGAAAATGGGAATTAGGTATTCCTAATTCCTAATTTGAGGCACAACCTCAATCCAACCAGAATTGCCGACAGCCAGAGGGATGTTCTCAGAGCAGCAATGCAGAAATCACGGGGCGTCGCCTGGTTGGGGATGGCCCTGGGGAGGGACAAGTGGCATTTTGCAGAGAAAATGCCATTACCTGCGCCCAAGCCACCGCCACAGAAGCCGTGAAGGTGGTGGGTGGCATGGGGTGGTGACAGCAAGAGCCACTGCCTGTCTTGGGTTCATCCCCAAGCATGTGTGTGTGTGTGCAGGCAGCTGCCTGTAGACATCGCTGCCGCCGCGCTGCCGTCTCACACAATGGTCAAAGGCAATTTCCCAATGTGGAAACCGGTGCCTTCCAAAATGGGGAGGATGCTGTAGCGGGCCTTATCTCAGCAGATAACAAGGATTTATCTCGGGGCTAAAAATTAGTGGTTGCTCAGTTGCAAGCAGTCACAGCTCAGCTTTGTTTGTCATGTGCAAACAGGGTAAAGTCCAGTGAGGGGTGGGTGCTCTTGGTTCATTCGCGGGACAAAGCTCACCAAGCTGAAGGCAGCCACGAGGCAAAGTGCCCTGGGGAAAGGATTTAAATGGGAAAATGGGAATAATTATCAGAAAGTGCTGAATGCTTTATTAGGTTCAAAAAAATGCCATGACCCCATAGGTGAAAAAGGTTAAGACTGCTGGGAGAAATGTCCTGAGGTCCTGGGTTTAACATCATGGTTTCCCCACACCCTCAGAGGTGAGGAGGTTGGGATGAACCAAAAGGTCTTGGGGAGGCTGGTAAATCACTTACCTGTCCCAGGTGATGGGCCTTGACCCTTCAAGTGTCCCTCAGCTCAGTATTTCATCAGCTTCCTAACGCAGCAGCCAGAGTGTTGGGGTCATCTGTGATTTACAAAAGCAAATGAAGTTCTGAAAATAGCAGCTACATGAAAATACAGTTCAAGTTGCTGAGCACCACTTGGATGAAGACTTACTGGGAGAAGCTAATGAGCAGCGCGGGCTTCCCACGCCGGGGTTTTGCCCCCTCGGCCAGCACTGGTCCTCATCCACACACAGACCAGCAGCCGCACCCTCCGGGGAAGTGTAATGCTTTGCAGCAAGCAGCACTCAGGTTGCAAGGGGGTCTCATTTCAGAGCTGGCTAGCATCTGTGAGTGTAAAGCCTTTCTCTTATTTCTGCAAAAAATGAAAAGTTTGCCTTTTTCACAGGTGTGCACCATGCCCCAAGACACTCCAGCAATGCACAGCCTTTATTGGGTTTTTCCAAGGCACCCATCCTGGAGTATAAACTTATCCAAATAAACATAACTTTCTACTGAGCAAAATAATTCCTTGGACCCCTGATTAGACAAATATTCTCAGAATAGAAACAAGGCTACTTTATAGCCATAGACTAAACATAGCTCGACAGCTAGATACTGAAACTGCAGACACAAGAATTCCCCTGCCCTGGTGAAACAGCTGACTTGCCGTGTGAGTCACTTAACCCCGCTCAGAAAGTAACTGAGGCTTGTCAGGAGTACACCGAACTCCTATGCGGGTAGCTGAGATGCCCAGAAGCCGGCCGGAGACCCGCCGTGGGAACACCTGGTCTTTGGGCATCTGCACAGAGGGGATGGGAATCGGGGTTGGTCTGGGTTTGTTTGAGGACTTTTGCTTCCACCGGGTTTGATAAGGGCCAGGGGGTGCAGAGATGTATTTGAGGGCTCTTGTCTGTCCAGACAGGGACCCTGGGGCTGGACTCGAAAAAGCTGTATGAGGCAGTTGAGGGGAGTCTCTACAGCGTCATGGGGGGTACCCGGCTCAGCACCGCCCTGTGCGGGGTTTCATCCTGCCCAGGGGAGCTACAAGCAGTGACGCCCTTCAGATGCACCCTTGAACTGAGGCTGTAAGGACAAGTGCCACCAACCTCTGTAGCTGGCGTTAGCAATGTCACTCCTAAACAATCCAAGGGGGCAAAGAAGGAGAAAATAAAATGCTTCTGAGGTAAAAATAAAAATAGTCAGACTCAGATGCTGCCTGTCAAGGAAATAAAATAAGCTCAGCTGGGTTGCTGCCAGGACAGGAAATCCAGCGGTGGTAGGAGGCCCCTGGGTGCCGCTAACTCATTCGGGAAGCATTGTTATGACCCCCTCATTGCTCATTTTCTGATTCTTCTCTGCATTAGGTCATTTTTACTCAGCTCATCCAGCTCACGCATTCCCCGGTGCTGGGGAAAGAAGGCAAATAATCCCGACTCTCGGCCAGCCTTGAGGCGCTGGGGAAGGCTGGAGAAAAGGATGGTGAAAAATACTTTCCTTTGTTGCTGAGCAGACCTGCAGGGCAGTGACACAGAAGGAGGATGCGGAGGACCGTCTCCCCAGGGTGACCCACGGCCAGCATCCCCCACCCTGCTTTGGGTACCGCCGAGCTGGGCACAGGCAGAGACGGAGGTGATGAACTGGATTCTCACCTTGGAAAGATCCAGGGGAGCCCCCCCCCCCCCCTTCCCTGCCTTCATCCCTTGGCTGAGGGCGAAAAAGAGGGAGGTGGGGGAGAGGAAGAAGAGCCAAGCAGGAGCAGGTGGGGACCGGGGAGGGGGTGTTTGCATAGGAGCCATTTGCAAGTAATTTCTTGTCCCTTCCTGAACTAATGGGGCAATTATTTCAGAAGGACATACGTGTTTCTCATGGAAAGTTCCACCCAGCCCGTGCGTCAGTTCATCGGTGTAGCAGCCCTATTCTCCCTAACGTGATCACAGTGTTTCTAGACAAATACAAGTGGGTGAAACCTCCTGCTCCTGGGACTGGGGACAGCAGTGACCGGTCACAGAGTGCCAGACAAACCTCCTGGTCCAGGGCAGATCAACAGCTCGGCAGCAAATGGGCTCACGTGTCGAAAGCCGATCTGCAAAGCCAAACAAACACCGCTCTGCTCTTTGATGTAGCTCCCGTGCTTGACACTAGATGTTTGGATGAGTGCGTCTGATTTCGTACCCTGTTCCCTCCAAGCAGCTCAAGAGGGATGTGGAGAAATTGGAGGGGGTCCTGCAGAGGCTACGGAGGTGGTCATGGACCTCGGGCACAGGACCCGTGTGGAGGGATGGAGAGGGATGCGGTTTAACGGCACCCTACAACTTTGGGAAGGACAGCTACAAAGGTGATGGAGCCAAACTCTTCTTGGTAGCACCAGGTGACAAAATAAGGGGCATCAGCCACAATGTGTGACAACTTTCAAACCTTCAGCTTGGACAACAGAAAAAATACTTTCATTGTAAGGCTGATCCAGTAGAAAAACAGGCCCTCAGAGAGGTAGGGGGTCTTCACTGTTGGAAGTGGTCAAGACTTGGCCAAAGTCATAGCTGACCTGATCAGGTGCTAGTGATATTCCTGGTCTGAGGGAGGATTGGGCTGGACACTCCCAGGGACGCAACCCTGGCACACCGAGGAGTCTGCCCCTTGCTTTGCTGGTGGACATGGGCAGCGTCTTCCAGGACACAGGCACTGAGCCCACAGGAGATGTGGGACAGAGGTGCAGCAGGCCAAAGTCCTCATGGGAGCAGTGGAGATGAGTCCTCTGCTTTTCTACAATAAAAAAATTAATTTCTGTGGCTTGGGGACGAGCCCATCGTGTTAATGTCTGAGCTGAGGGAAGAGCTCCTTCCTTTTGCCCTCTGACCAGCTCTGAAGCTGTTTGATTCTGGGTAAAAGGTGAGAGCTGAGTGCCAAAAATTGGACTGGGTTGGACGTGGGATGGTGATGTGGAGCTCAGGGTGGCATCTCTGCTGTCTCCAGCTGCCCTGTCCCCTGATCGGGCAAACTCATCTCCCTAAATGATATGACTATAAAATTTTGATCTCCAGATTACCGTGTTTTCCAGAACTAATTTTTAAAATCTGTTTTTGGCCCAACAAACATGCCAACCACCCAGTGCCTGAGCAGCAGCCTGATAACTGTGCAGGGATCAGACATGGGACAGGGATACTGGATGGCTCTTGCAGCTATTGCCCAACATATTTCATTTAATTTACCATTTGAATGCAAACAATTGACTTAATTAACTAGATGATCTTTCAGGGAACCAAAGTGTTGTTACAGGTAGGAAGTCTGATAAGTTAATACAGCCAATCTTTCCTTTACTAAAATAAATAGAGAGGAAGGAAGTAGGATGGGAGTCCCTGCAAACCACGTTTTAACATAGTGTCAGCTTTTATGGCTAAGCCGTAAAACAGTAGTTCCTGAAGCACTGGCACAGCATTAATTAGATGAGAGTTATGGACACACTCATTACTGCAGCTTCATTACAGCCCAGGAATTGACCCCGGCAATGAGCATAGCGGGTTCTGCTGTGCCCGCACTCATTTGCTGCCAGGTGTCCGCATGTCAGGGAAGTTATTTCCCGGGAGCGCTCACCACTGCTCTGCGTGTACTTCCCACCAGCTGAGGGTCCAGCCAGGCTGTTCACAGCAGACTGGACAATGATCTGGGTCCGTGTGGACAGTTTCGGGATGCACAGCCCTGCAGACCCAACATGGAGACTTTGAGCATGGTTGCAGACTGATCTAGCAGGAGGCAATCCCTCTTTCTGTCCTCCTCTCCTACGCAGCAAGGAGCCTGAGGAGCAGCTTTAGGGCCACCACTTGAAGATCCAGCGGGGTCTCAGCTTGGACCTGCTGGTCCATTGCTGCAGCTGAAAAGGCTTCAAGGGCACTGGCCCCTCTGCAGAGGAGTGTTTTAGAGGGATGAAAGTTTGCTGGGAAATGTAGTGGCCCTTACTGGCTCCTCATTCAGACACACTCCTGCTGTCCAGAACATGCAGGTCTCCATCTGAGCTGGTCAGAGACCTCTGCAATCTGCTGAGAGACACAGACCTCATGAAAGAGTTATTTAGTCGCTCCCCTGCAGGCACCTATGTAAGAGGAGGTGACTAAGGTCCTGGAGTGCTGCTTTGTCCCCGCACACCAGGACAAGAGCTTCTAGTTCTCCTGGATCTGGAGAAGCAAAGCCCCCCCGTGGAAGGTTGGAAGATACTTTTCTGCTTGTGTTACTGGCCACACAGGTTTGTGGAGGTGATTGTGCTACCTGTCAGCCAGCCTGAGCACTGCGGAAGGGGTCAGACACTGTAGACGCTTTCCAGGCTCTAGTTTTAAAGACCACTCGTGGTTGGTCTATTTTCTGGGTTCATACTCTTGCTCTGTTCATCTCCTCCATTTCTGGGGATGGCTGAAGCTCCTGCTTGCTGGGTAAAGACAGGCTTGGGAGATTCAGCTGGTTTTTTACCCTCAGGGTCCTGTCTCCCCGCCCCCCTCCGTGCTTTCATTTCTTGGGTGGGATTTTTGAAATCACTGAATGTGTGCCGTAGCGCTTGGCTTGAAATCCTTTCTGTTCTGTGCTGTGTTTCTCTGGTTGAGGTTCTCTGGATGGGCATCCTCACACCCGGGCTCAGCTGAAATTGGGCTCAGCCTGCCTGTGCAAATAATTTTCAGGACTGCAGTGAGGAGATGCACTGAACCAAGCCTTGCTGTAGCACCTCACTGGAAGCGATGCTGCAGGAGGCAGTGGGACCCAGTGGGGGGGCTGGGGCTGGGGGGGGAGGTTCAAGTCTGGATTGCAGCAGGCAAGTGTGAGCTGACGACCACAGGCAGAGGGAAAGGGGCAAAGATGCGGCTTGCTCTCAGCCACAGAGGTGGAAACGAGAAGGAAATACTGTCTGCAGATCTGCTTGGAGGTGTTCGGTTGAGCTGGTGATCACACCACTGCACCTGCCCTGGAGAGGGCTGGGCTCTGAGGCTGTTCTTTCCTCTGTGAATTGAGAAGCAATGCAATTCCTGTGACCGACTCCTTCCCCATCTGTCACAGCAGCACAAACAGAAACACAGGCGCTCAGGTATGGCATGGAGGAGCGTGGAAAATGTTCATCAGGTCACCTACTGGTGTGGCTTGGTGGTCCTACTGCTTCACACTCGAGCAACCGGGAGATGGAAACGGGAGCTCTGGTGGGTGCTCACATGGTCATGACCGGGTGGAAAGGGGTTGAAAGAAATGTCCTGGTGGCACAGACCTCCCTAGGGCATGCCCAGCCCTTGGCACGATTGCTCTGTCCCCTGGCACCATGGCAGAGACCGGCCAAACTCATCCAGCGTAGGGGCCCTCCAGCATCCATTGCATGGAGCAGCTCCTGGTCCTTTCTGGGTGAGGCGGAGTCCCCGTTGCCTGATGCTGTTGTGCAGCGTCCATCTGCACAACCTCTTCTCCAAACTTATTGCCCACATGTGGGCGAGCGCTGAGCCCGTGTGTCAGACTGTTGGACTGTGGTTGGATGCTGGGCAAGAGGGTTAAGCACCGAGGAGCTTCTCTCCCACTGGTTTAGAGGCAGGGAGCTGAGACATGGAGAGCTGAAAGTCAAAGGTTTTCGTGCTCGGTGTCCAGGGCTTGGCTGTACACGCATCAAGCAGGAGGTCCCCAAGCTTATGCCCCCATGGGAGGTGCTCCATGCCAGGAGGTGCCTTGCTCACCCCAGGTCCACCAACTGACTCAGTCCCCAGGGACCTGAACCAAAGAGGCCCTCTGAAAATAGCCCTTTCCCACGTCACGCGGCCAGCTGGGACAGTCCCCACCTGAGAGCTGGACCGGGGCCGGACAGGCAATCTGTATTCTGCAGCTTCGTAATTGCTCCCTGCCTGACGCCATATCCCTGAGGAGTCATTTTAAAGCACTTTTTTTTTCTCCGGCGATATCCTTGCTGTTGGTTTTCAAAGGCACACAGGCAGTTGTCTGTGTGGCATCACGTTGGCCCCCAGTGTTTGAGCCTCCAGACCGACTGCTGGACTTGTGCTGGTGCCCAGCCCACGCTGGGAGGCAGAAAGGGGCTGTTCCCCCTGCGTTAGTGGCATGTGCAGAAGAGATGCTCTGCTGATGGGTTATCCACGTGTAGAGGTGGGCCCAAAACACACAGTGGTGGGACAGACTTGGCCTGGAGGCTTTGGGACAGCCTTGCTTTCCTCTCCCAGCTCCTCTTCTTGTCCTCCTTTCCTGGCCCTCTTTTGTCCAGCTGCCTTTGGTCTGCTCCTGGTTCCTCCTCTCCACCCCTCGTCTTCGTGGCTCCTCCTCACAGCCTGTCTCTGCAGGGTCCTCATCCTTCTCTGTCTCTGCTCTGCGCAGAGGGTCTGGCTGCCATATGGTCCCTGGCATTTCTCTTCTTCTTCCTCCTCCCTGGTCCTCCTGACCCTGCCCAGCACACCCTGGTGCCCTTGCCAGCCTCCTCCTCCATCTCTGCCCACACACGTGGGCTCCGAGCCTCCAAGCCACCTATGGTAAAAGCAAGAGCTGGCGAATCCAGGTCTTACCGTGTGAGATGTGGGGACTTCTCATGCTGGCAATGCTGCAAGGCCCTCCCAACGTGGCTTTGCATCTGGTGGACACATCTGGGCTGGCTGGGGACACTGCTGGGGCTGTGCCACAAGCTTTGTGCCTGCATAGCTTTGTCTTCAGAGCATCATGGCCAAATTTCAGGTGGGGCTCAGGAAAAACAACAAGCACCCGGGTCCTGGTCTGAGGCCAATCTCCATCCCCAGCGCTTCCCCCAGGCACCCCAAATTCGAAGCCCTCTGCTGTCGGGCGTCCCATTTGCTCTGCTCTGAGACCATCCTCCTCCTGTTCCCCACCTTTCCATGGCTGCATGGAGTCATTAATAAATGTCAGACTACTCCAACGCGAGGAGACAGCAATGGAAACCCCTGGGTTGGGGAAGGCATTGTGCAGAGCCCACTCAGCTTCCCTGTGCTCTCTCCTGCGGCATTGCGCTCGGTTATTTCCAGCTGCGGCTTTTGGAAACCTTTGGTGCATTTGCCACTTTTAGCTCTGGCGGCCCAGTAACTGCTCCTGGCAGGGCTGCTGCTCCTCATTTTCTGGAAAAACCTTAAAATGCTCCAGAGTGTCAGAAGAATGGCCAGCTAAGGAAAAACAAAAAAAACAGAAAAACAAACCCCAGTCTTTTTCCAATCAATCTACAGCATTGTTGGGTTTTTTTTAAGAAAAACATATCTACTTTTTTCCTGGATCAGACTGGCCCCTGCAAATGCACTCTCCATTGTGCCGAGCTCCTAAAATAACTGCAGTTAATGGAAATAAAGCCCTGGGAGAATCACTCGTTCCCGTCTCATCATCCAGCCCGCCTGGCGCGCTGCAGACCCCTGCGCCAGGTTACAAATCTTTGCTGTGGCAGTTCCCGTGTGCTTCAAATCGCAGCATCGCTTTGTGAAGGGCCATCCCGAGACGTTTATCTTCAAAGGCTGGCATAAATCAAATGCAGTGCAAGGACGGCAGACATTGGCTGGATGGGTTTGTCGGTGTGTCCCAGCAGCCTTTAACATCTTTGTCTGCGGGGTCAGCAGCAGGACACGCCAGTGCCCGAGCCTTGGCCAGGGCATTACGCATCCCCGGGGGCTGCACTCGGGTGTGGGGTATTTGCCAGGCTCCAACCCATCCTACCACGTGCAGCACAGGGAAGTACAGCCCTTGGTTAAGCCAGCGATGCCCAGACTAATTTGTTTGGACATGGGAGTGCTGAAGATCTGCATGTTCCAGGTCAGGAAAACGAACAGTCACAGCTCTCATTCATCTGTTTGAAATCCCTCGACTAGTTGTTTGCTGTTTTTTTTAAAATTACTTTTCACAAATCTTTTCCTAACCTCCTGCTGTCTCCCCAGAGAGGTGACTCGCAAGCCCGGGGACTGCGAGGCTGGGAGAGGGCACACACCCGCCTCTGGCTGTTGGAGCAGGGGCAGCTCTGGTGGGCAGAGCCAAGGCTGGTGGCTCTGGAGATCCGGTCTGCAGTGGAGGTACCAGGATTCCTGCTGAGACACCTCCCCGAGAGAGGAGGGAAGAGGAAAGGGAGGGTCATCCCACTGATTGATGGTGAAAGCACCCTCCTGCCTTGCACTGACCCTCGTGGGAAATGCCCGTTTCACGGTGGCACAGGTCTGCAGTCTGTTTTCTGGGGATGTGCCCCATGAGTAGAACTTTTTTCTTCTTTGCTGCTCCATCTGAGCACTGCTCCGAGCATGGCTCGCTGCGTGGATCCACCCCGAAGGGCTGGGGGAGCCCTGCCCGCAGCGGCCTGTGGCATTTCAGGGGCCTTCAGGGTCTTTCCCACAGAGCCGTGGCCTTGTCCCACAGCAGCAGTGAGTGTGTCCGGGCTCTGCTCTCACCCCACCCCCTGACCTGTCCGTGTGGGATCCCCAAGCACAGAGCAGGGGATGGCTCAAGCCCTGACCCTCTCCTCCAGGGGTGGCCCTGCTGCCTGCTCTTGCACAGGCACAGGTATGTAGACGGGGGGGGGCTATTTTAGACTCCTTTTTCAATAAACTACAGAAATCCTCTGAAAATGCAAAGACTGGCCTCTGTTGAACTCCCTGGGGAGGATGCCCTGGTTTGGTGCCGCAGCGGCTCCGGGGCACGGCTCTGATTTCCCACGAAACGAGTGAGCTCTGCCAGGGCTTTTGCAACCAGACCCAGCTGTCAGCAGCAGCGCTGGGAGCCGGGGCCGGTCTGGGATGACAATCAATCGCAGAGTGCTGGCACGTTTCACCGCGTTTCTGCCTCCTGCTCCTGCAGCCTTATCGGTGCTTGCTCTTCACCCGTCTCGGCTCGTCCTGTTCTCCATCTCGCAGCCTCCCTTCTCCGTGAGATGGGAGGGCAGCTCTGCATGGTGCAAGCTTTGGGGGAAGCATGGTCTGTGGGTGGAAAGGTTGGGGTCAAGCATTGTCCCCCCCAGGTCTTCGAAAGGCAGGGGTGCAGTTCCCCAGAGCATCAAACCGCTGAGTTTTCTGCAGGGGTTGGTTTCGTTCTATTTTGGGGGTTTATGGGTCACCTTTTCCACCACTTTCTGCTAACCCAGCTGACTGGGGACCCATCACGTGGGTAGGAATGGACATACCTGCTCTTAAATGCTGGGGAAACTCACAGAAGTGCTGCGAGGTGGCATGGAGAGACGCGGCTTTGTCCCAAGCCAACCAAGGTACGTATGGATGTGATGCGTTGTCATGGTGGGTTTTGACTCCCGAGTGAGGTGAAAGCCAAGGACAGACCTGCCCGCAGGCTGCACTGTGGCACGTGCCACCATCCTGCTCCATGGGCACCAGCAGGGTCTTCACACCTTGCCCTGGAGCAGTGGGGCTGGCCCTTTCCTGGTGGACTGGTGTGATGAGCTTGGAAGTTCTCGAGCCTGAGTCACTCAGACCCAGAGGTCTCGTCATGGCCAGTGCTGAGGCCTTGAACACACGTCCTCCGCAAGCAGGTTTTGTGCAGGCCACCCATGTCTTTTCTTGTACTCCAGCCAAGGTCTTTGGGAGAACAAGGTGCGTGGCCAAGGGCTGGAGCTGCTCCTGGGGCACGCGTGGCTAAGGGCTGGAGGGCTCGCTGCGGACCTGTAGGAGCAGCTTCTGGTGATTTCACTTCTCTGACAGTTGTATTTCTCAACATAAAGGGTAGAAAAAACAGCTGTGGAGAGAGCAGGGGTGGCTGTTTCCAGCACAGCTGCCTCCCTTTTGAGGGTGGCCGCAGGGAGGAGGAGACCTGGTGGCCCTGTCACCCACGCAAGCCCAGCCGGCATGAGGACGTGGCTCCCCTACCCCTTCGTTCATGCCCTGACCCTTCTGAAGCAGTCATGGTCCTCCCGGGAGCAATTTCTAATTTGGGACTGGATCCAGTCTGTTGCAGTGTGTTTTTTAGAAATCGCCCCAGCTCCTGTTTTAGTCATTTCCCCGGCTGCGTCGCTCCTGCCTTCCAGCTCATCTCCTGCCGCCGGGGCTGCGCTCATTTCGCACACTCTCATTTCTGCAGTCCGTGACCGCTTCTGCTCCTGCAACGGCTACACCACGGGCTGGTGCGTGAGTGGGGGAAAACAACAGCGACGGGGCATTAGACAGGAATGCACGAGGGTAAAGGTCTGAGCCCGCTGGGTGACCTCCCATGCTCCTGTCCACAGGTGATGAGGCTCCTCCTGGACACAATCGAGGGTGATGTCACTCTAAATGCCCAAACCCTTCCCATCCTTTGACTGTGCCCTTGGTGTGGCTGGCCTGCAGCAGGATTCCTCCAGAGGTGGAAAAAAGCATGGGTCAATATTAGCGTGAGGCGTAGCTGCTATCATCCAGGGTTGGGCAGGGAAGGGAGTGGCAGTCCTATCATGTCCTACGTGGTGACACTGTGGGATGAGTCACAAGTGGCACGGCATGCCCAGGTTCATGTGGATTTGGTGACTCAGCTCCAGGAGCCTCTATTGCACTGCCTCCTGCCACATGGCCAGGTGCTGGGACAGGGCACGGAAGTGTCTCTTGACCTGCAGAAGACCTTCAGCACAACCATGGCCACACCAACATGGTGGTGCCTGCAGGATGGGCACCAGCCAGGACTGAGAGCAAGGACTTGCAGCAGGCTCCCAGCGAGGATGCTGATAACTCCCAAGTGAATCCTATTGGAGGTCATCTCCTGACCACCCTTCAATGGAAAGCACCGATTGGGTGCTGTTTCTCCTTAAAATGATGGGCTATAAACTGGGGTGATGCCTGGCAGCAAGGTAGTGCAGGGGCTGAGGCCAAGGTCAGTGGTCTTGAATGATTCTCAGCTCCTGAGCTTGCTGATAGCCTACATAAGGACACAGTGTCCTGGTGGGTCCATCCTGAACGAGGGTTTGCTGTGCTGGTACCAGCATCTCCTCCCAGGGCATGGCTGAGGGGAGCCTCTTTTGATCAGCACATGGGGGCACTTGGTGGGATTTGGAAGACCAGGTCCTCAGCTGATTAAGGAGGCTTTGTGGACCATGCACAGAACAGCACCTTGGCTGGCAGGTTGGAAGAAAAGGGGATGGGGCTTTCTCAGCTGAAACCACTGAGAGTCTGAGGCAGCCTCATGGTTAGAGCAGGGAGAAGTGAATTCTGGTCCCTGCTCCAGGGACTTCCAGCATCTTGTGTGCAGCCCTCGCTGGGAATTTTTTGCAGTGTGCTGGCCCAGCTCTGTGCAAGGGGATGCACTGCATGTCCTCCTCCATGGCTCTGCGCTCCAGGAGGAACAGCTGAAAGGGGGCCGCTCCAAACACGGGTGACTCTTAGCCATTTGACCCAGCAGTGTGGGCAGGAGACGGTGCTGTGTGCTGCGGATGCCCCCTCATGTTGGACCTGCACTGGACTGATCTGCTGGACTGGTCTGCTGAGAAACGCAGCTGCTCTGGGATCCACATGTGGTGTAATCCCAGAGGTCCCTTTCCAAACACCAGTGAAGCAGCAGGACATGGCAATGCTGTAAGCTGTGCCGTGGTGCAGACATGGCTCCAGAGCAATTCCCACTTAGACCCAATAGCCCGAGTGAGACCTGAGCCCATCTCTGGTGACAACCTGCTCCTACCACCACCCCTCCATCTGCTCTCTTCTCCACCTTGCTGCTAGGGGTGCTGCTGCCTCTGTCCTCTCTAATACCTCTACTGCAGTCCATGGACTTCTTGTCCTGGGGCTGTTCCTGCAGCCTGCTCCTGACCTGCTCCGTTTCTTGGCTTTTTCTAGAAATGTGAGCCAGGCTGGTGGCTTCCAGGGGGTTTCTGCAGGGTGGAGACTTCATCACATTGTTTTCTCATATTCTGCTGATGGCAAGTCTCAAAGCCTTTGGAGGTGAGGTTTGTGTTTGAATGTTACCAAAGCAACCCCCGGCAGGCTGAGGAGCCTTGCCTGTCTGTGGCCACATCTGTCTGACATCTGTTTCCAGGCGGTCTGTACCTGTGGGCTTGGTGTCTGCCAAAGCACGGGGCTCTGCTCTGCAGGGTCCCCTTCAGAGGGGCGGTACCTGGGTGGGAAGCCAACGAATGGCCCTTGCGTTTGATTCCCTGTCTGCGTCAAGGACTGGACCAGGCTCTGGAAAGCAAATTTACAGAAAAAGGCTGAAAAAGTAACTAACCTAGGTACATGTTAAAGGGAGTGGGATAGCGCTGGCCTCATATGGCTAGGTTCAAACAACAGGCTCTGCAAAAGCAGAGCTGCTGCTGCCCAGAAATTACATGCAGTCAGCTCAGTGACTTGTACCAGACTTTTGGGTTTCCATATCAATCCTTTCTTGGGACCCTGAAGCTCCCTTTGCAGCACTTTCCAAAAGAAATAACTTTAAGCTTCGCAGCAAAGCTCCAGCTGGGCACAAAATGAAAGTCACGCTTGGGCAAAAGGCCAGCACAAGGCTCCAGAGCATCCTCTGATACTAACCCAGCACATGCAGGGGAGGTGGTTGGGAAATAGCCCTGGGATTTTGGGTCTGTTTGTGGCTGGGACCTTGTGAGAAAGTTCCCTGTAGTTGCTTGACTCATAGCAGTTTTCCAAAAGAGCTTGCAAACAGCACATGCCATTGTGCACATGCAGGGACAAAATAAAGCCTGGTCCTGTGTCTGCAGGGGAGGAAACAGCCCCGTTCCTCTTGCTGTTTCAGTTCCCAACAGTATGGAAGTGATTTAAAGCACATGCCACGAGCTCCACCCTGGGAGATGGAGCTGGTTCCTGGCTTGCCAGAGCAAATAGGGATGTGTAATCCCTGTCGGGCAGGTGAGAAAATTGCTCTGGGCTGTATCTCTTGGTGCTTCATAACCCAGCAGGGCTGCAGGCAGGAGGGGGAGGGCTGAGCTGCCTGTCCTGCCTGCCCTGCCTGCCCTATCCCACCTCGCTGGGGCAACTCCAGAGAAATGTGCTGCTTGGTCAGGTTGGTTCCCTGGGATACAGTCGCCTTTCATGATGGCTTTGAAAGAGCAACTTTTCTGGTGGCAAACAGGTCTTCAGCTATGTCAACATGCCTGGGACTGCAAATTGGCTTTACTGCGAGGGGTGCAGAGGAAAGGACTTCTAACGATGGCTCTTGGGGAGGCACGAACATGTTATTCACAGTCACTTTCAGAGGAGGATTCCCCAGATACTTCACAAGGGTGGACGTTTTCTAATAGCTACATTTCAAAGAGGTGCTTGTATATGATGTGAGCCTGTGTTTGAACTGGAGCAGGAGAACCACTGCAAAGGAACTATTATAAATTTTTAACACCAGAAACTCAGGGGATGGAAAAAAAATTTACCCTCAATTTCTTTGGGCTCCACCCCAGCTCATGAGGATTCACTGGAACCAGCCAGGACAATTAATTCTGCATTTCTCCTGAACACACTGGATGTTCCCTTCTTTCACAGAGACTGCAGAAGATAAGAGCCATGACCTGGCACGGGCTCTGGGAGCTGAGGAATTTCTAACCTCATTTCCTGATAAGAGCTCTGACAAAGCCTGCCCCAGGATGGTTTGAAACAGCCTGTTTTCATGGGCACTATGCAAGGTCAAATCGTTTAGCAAGGACCACCCCACACTTATGCTGAACAGACCAAAAAAACGATGGGAAACAAGGCTATGGCATTGCAGACCCTGCAACTCATGGCAGGGAACAGGCTCCCTCCTTGCAGTTTAAGCAATATCCAGGTCCTGCTCACCCAGGAGAAGCAGAGGGAAGGAAGGGCGTTCGGAGATATAGAACTGCTGAATGAAACATGCACATTGTCCCTCTGCAAGGGGAAGGGACTGCTACCCCATGGGTTGGTGTCACCCACCCTGGCCAGCAGAAAGGTGTCTGGAGTAGAGCAATACTTGCTGGCTTTAGGTTTGATCAGAACCTGGAAACTGCAGAGTAACAGGCCCTTTGCCCAAAATTTTGTGAACAAATCCAACATTTGCATCTTCACAAGGGGAACAAGCCTGCTCCCCTGAGCAGGGTGAGGAATGGGAAGTTATCTGGCTGAGCAGAGCTGGCTGCATGCCGTCTGCTGCAGATCAATAACCCAATTTCCAGCTCTAGCCTCCCATGTATGCTGCATCAATGTTAGCATGATTCAGATCAGGCCAGCAAACTGACTCGATTACTTATTCCTTAAAACAACGTCTTCAAAGATGCCCTTTCTGCACACAGCTCTGTTGCAGAGCCGAGCTGACTGCTCTGTGCTCTCTCTGTTGGATTTCTTGGGGCAGACAGCTCGTGTAGAGCAGTGCAATGACCCCAATGTTAGGACAAGTTGTGTGCTCCAGGCGTATGCTGAGTGGCAAGAGATGCCTGGGCTGGATGTCAGGGGAAAATCCTTCCTGCTGCAAGATACAGAAGGGAGAAGCCAGAGGAGGCAGGAACAGCAGGACATGCCAGGGTCATGCATTGCTCCCTGTGCTGTGGTACCATTGAAAGGTGTTGGAAAAATACCACTGGCTGATAACTGTCCAGCAGCTAGGCCTGTTGCATCCTGGAAAGTGTGGTTTCCACCCGTTTGTACCTGCCTATCCAGCTGAAAAAGGTCTTTGCATCTCCACAGAACTGGCCATTTGGTGGGAACTCATGCAGAAGAGGACAGGGAGTCACCCCCCCCCCCTTCCAAAGCCCTTGGTGCGTTTGCTAAAGGGGCAAGAGGAGAACATATGCGCCTTGACCTGCTAAACAAACAGGCACCCACATGAGAGGCTACAAAGACTGGGTCCCACCCTGCTGTGTGCTGGCTGATGACAAATGCAAGGAGCAAAATGCCGCAGAACACCTGGGTCCCCGGGAGCGGTCCTGTGAGGGTTGTGAAAGGGGCTTTGGCACTGGCAGTGCTTTCTGCTGCACACAGGCTGCTTATTTAGGAGCTGATCCAGTAAAACACTTGAGCACAGAGGTATCATTGAGTTCAGAGGGACTGTGCACCTCCTTAAAGGAGGTACTTGTGTGTTTGAGGCTACGGACCCATGTAAGTTTGCTGGATCAGGGGCTTAGGGTGTAACACAGACTGCAGGATACTGAAATGCTTCAGGGTTGAGATCACTCTTGGCCCTGTGAAATGACTGCGGAAGATTTATTGACGTTTATCTTCATTGCTGCATAAAAATGAGTGTGTTTGGGCCAGAAAGCAAAAGTCAGGCTCTTGGAAAAGCAACACAAAGTGTTTCCAAAGCTGCCGTGTACTTTAATGAAGAGTTTCCCCCACCCTGACCCATGCAATGTTCCTGCAATAAAGTCCCAGCTGCACAGCTGGGGAGCGGGTGGGCAGGACCATGGGAGCCGTGTCTGGAGTCAGGACTGCCCAGAGGGGCCGAGGCTGGCTCTGATGTGCCACTTCCCCGGGGGCTGCCGTCGGGCATGGTGGTCTAGTGAGACCCTTCCTCTGCAGAGGAGGGGCCAGGAGACCCTGTCGGAGGCTGTCCTGGGAAGGGGGAGTCACACTTGTCTTCCCAGATTGCTATGAAGAGTTCACATCTTGCCCTTCTCAGGGATGGACCTGGGCAGAGCAACACCAGCACCATATCCTGGGCAACCTCTGCCCTCCAGTGCCAGGGTTCAGAGCAGCTCAGAGGCTTTTGGCCATGTGAAGTGATGGTCTTAAATTATATGCAGTTAAATAGCATAAAGGAACAGCCAGAGGGGAGTGGGTGGCATGGAGAGTGGTCCACAGGGCTTTAGTTGATGGGAGGCCACAACTGTCATGAGCACTATTTGTAGGATGCTCCCTGGACTTGGAGGGGGGGTGAAGGGCATCTCTGAGACCTGCTTGGGCATGGCTGATGTTGACCTGGTTCCTTGTTCTCCATCCTGCCAGGTATGGAGCATGGTTGTGGAGCAGGGCTGGCACCCCCCCCCCCCCCACTGGTGCTGGGAGGTCTGAGGGCTGGTGGTGAGGTTGGACTGGTGGTGAGGAAATGCTGGACCTCATGCTGGGGAGTGGAGAGGCCCCCAAGGTTGGGGTGCTATGGTGGATGGAGGAAGTGGTTACAAGGAGGGTGTCTGTGTGTGTCCTACATGGCCACTTTGGCCTCCAAGGGCCCATCCTGCATCTGAGCAGCAGAAAAAGCATCTGGGTTATTTGGAAGGCACAAACATTTTGTCTGAGTGCTCTGGGATAGCCAACCAAACTGGAGTGGCTGATGCAGCCAGCTTGGCTGGAGGCTGTTCCTACCACGTGGCTTGGTTTCCTTGGGCTGTCCTCCCCATCTGCAGGGAGCTTTGAACAACCCCTGAAACATGAGACCCCAGCCCCCAGAGACTGCTAAACACCGGGCTCTGGGGAGAGCCCGTGCTGATCCCTGCCCCTTTTGATGGCTCCCTAGTAGAGAGCCCTGCAGTGCCTGTCTACGCCTGCCCTCTGCTCTGCACCATCTATGGCTTTTGCAAGGGAAACATTTGGTGAGTACCCTCAGGGGAGCTGAAATGTGCTGCTGAGGGGGGGATCTGTCCCCCAGAGCCAAGCGGGCAAAGAGGGCTCTTCTCCGTCCTCCATAGACATGCCACGCCGGGCCGGACATGCTTAGCAAGCATCTGGAGATGCTCTTGAAGTGTGGTCTGTTGCTTCTGCATGTCTGAGCACTTTGCTAATGCCCTTTGCTGCTCTTGCGATGTCTCGTTGCTTCTTGCTCCAAGGCATATTTTTAGCACAGAGCTGCATCTGGTCTGGCTGCGGCTCTCCTTGTGAGTGCTCCAGCGCAGATAAGGAAGCAGGGAGGAAACAATCATGGCCTCAGTTATTTTTGGCTATGAGAAGATCCTTATTAACAGCATGACTTTTTAATAAACAAAATACCCCTTCATTCAAGGCGAGGGGGAAACAATCAGTCCATTTATCCCCTGTACTAATGAGGCTGCAGAAAAGGAGCTAATGGGAGCTCAGTTGACGAAGCAGACAAGGGGCTGCAGAACAACAGAGCTATTCTGGGAAGGGCAGGAAAGGCTGCTGGGACGGGAGGCTGAGTTTCCTCTCCGTCCCGAGGTCTGTTCCCATCCGCCGGTGCTGCCTCCCTGGCCAGCTGGGAGAGGGCAGAGCCCTGCGGGTTGAAGCCACCCACCGTACACGGCCCGATTTGTTGCTCTAAGTGTTTTGGGGGATGTACAGCCCCTCTGGGTCTCTTCCCCACCCAGGCACAGCGTGGGCTGAAGGCTGGGGCCACCAGCACCGCTGCTGATGGCCGTGTGGGTCTGCAGGGATGTCCCTGCACTGGAGGGTGTCAGCCATCCCGTGCTTCATTCAGGGCTGGCTGTTGGCATGGAGAGCCCCTCGGAGCCTCCTGCCTGTGCTCACAGACCTAGTGTCCCCAGTACACCCCACAGACTGGGAATGACTGACCTGCCCATGGGGTCAATCAGAGCTTGCCTCTGACCTCTGCAGCTCTGTCCTGGCCTGGCTGGACCTTGCTCCCTGCCCCTGTGTCTAGACACTTGCCCCTTGGGATGTCTTGCAGCAACCTGCGGTGGGAGGCAAAAGGACCCAAAATGCAGGAAGGGCCCAACTCCCCAGCCTGATGCTGAACCAGAAGTGAGGGGATGGTGCTTTTTTGGAGACTGCAGAGCACAAACAGCCCCTCTGCTGTCCCACAAGTGCTGCAGGAGGTGCAGGCACCCTGGGCCTGGCTGGTGGGACCTGGCAGGGCTTTCCTGGTCCCTCTAAACCAAGGGTCCCACCATGTCTGTGCTGGAGGACTGGAATTTGCAGCCCCTTGGGCTCTCCCTTTCTTGCCGATGATTCCCTGAGCAGAGCTCTGCAGCGCAGTGCACAGGGCATGGTGACACGGGCGCGGGCAGAGGGAGCTGGGGGTGCCCTCTGGTGACAGCACACCCTGTCAGGGACCTGCATCTGGAGCGAGGTGTGGGAGCTGTGGCTGCAATGCCAGCCAGTGTTGACAATGGGACTGGAGGGGTGACAGGTTGGCTCTCTGTAGCATGCTGCTGCCTGGGACTTGATCTGTGATTTCAGACTGATATGCATGCACTGGTTTGAGCCCTGTGGGCTGGCACAGGGGGGAAAGAAGCAGTTCCCATGTCTCCCAAGGGGCTTAGAGGACAGACCCATTGCTCCCCTGAGCCCTTCTGCCAGACGGGACTGCACCATCTCATGCTGGCTGCTATAGACTTCCCGTAGGGCAGCAGAGTCCTGCCTCTTGTGCAGCACTGCAGAAGTGCCCCCAGGATGTGATTTGGGGAGATTTAGGCTCTGCAGTAAGAGAAGCCAAAGGAGGCTGGGTGGCTGGCACAGGGACATCAGCCAGGAAAGGGCTGTCCAAGAACAGGACCTCCTATGCCACTGCCTCCCACTGGGAGCTGTTCAGCTCCCACACTTGTCATGCCCTTAAACACTGGGGCAGCTAAAAATTATTTTCTGGCACTTCTGTCGAAGCAGACTGGATTCTGGAAAACAAGAGTGCAGCCATGCTCAGGGCAGGCAAAATCACTGTATCGCTGTGCTTGCTTGCCTGGGTTATCTGGAGATTTTAAGATACCCTGTGGTTTTCTGTTCTGTGCTCCACAAGGGAGGTTGGCTCCCTGGGAATGGCTCATGAAGGAAACACAAGATGAGGACACCTGATAAATGTGTTTAATGCTGAGGAACATGAGTTCTGGGACCAGGCTGCGTGGTCCTTGTTAACGTCCTCAGGAGATGCCTTTTTGTCAGTCCTGAGTCTGGCATCAAGAAGTTCCAAGGCATTGGCTCTTTGCCCCAGGAGCCAGAGCAACAGGAGATGGGGTCTCTGTTCCCAGCATCAAACTCAGATCTCCGCTGAGTTGCTCGACTCTTTCCTGTGCAGTTGGCCAGTGTTAAAAGAGGAATAAAGTCTCCTCAGAGATATGGCAGGCTTATTTATAAACATTTTCAAATGCTCTGAACTCTGCAGATGAAAGGGGCTGTTAAAGTGCAAAGCATAGTCTTCTTGTGTGATATACAGCTCAATTTACCCTGCTATGTGGAACTTTCCAACTCATTTTGATTGCTCTGACAGTTGATCATTGCAGTCAGAAGGATGTACAATCTTCTGCAGCAGTAACAACACACTGCAGCAATCAGCCTCTTCCTTGCGATCCCAGTTCAGTGGCGGTGTCCAGAGAGATAGCTGTGTTTCCTGGGAAAGGGTGCACCTTGGAATAAGAAAGGCAGCCAGACAGAATGATAAAAACAGTTTTTTCTTGTATTTACATGTCAGAAGTGGGACAGTGGGGTCTTTGGGCTGCATGGGCTCATGGTCAAGTTGTCTGACTTGACATAGGCTTGGCATCTTTGCTGGAGGAACAGGTAGACCCCAGACTCACAGACAGGACCCATGGCAGTGCAAGGACCACCTCTCAGGAGTCCTTAGCTGTGTCATCCAACTTCTTCAGGCATTTTCCATGTGCTGGTAAAGCTGCTCCTGTCATGAGCTGTTTGGGTGAGTGACAGCTCTTCCAGCGGTGACCTCCTCCCACGTGACGTCTGTGTGACATCTCCAGTGAATGCTGGGGTCTGCCACAGTGGCTGGAGGAACAGGAGAGAGCAACAGAGAATTCAAGTAGGGCCCGAATTGTTATCTGTTTGCATCTGCTTAGTCCTGTGCTATGCTCAGAGTCTTAGATGTGGTCAGGGCTCTGGAGGAGGTGGGGAGAGCTGGCAGACAGACAAGCATGACTGGAGCTCTGGGGATGTAATTTCCAATCAAGTGACCCCCCACAAGCTGGGTAAACATCCTTTGATTCGAGCAATGCTCCAGCAGACAAAGAGATCCTGTCATTGTGCTGTACTGGCTCAGCAGGTCCCAGCACCATCGCGCCGTTGTTCAAGTTCCAGCTCAACCCAAATCTGACCCTCCCAGTACAATCCACAAAAATAACCCTGACGGACTCAAAGCTGCCAGGTTAGCTCTAGAGGGAAGGGAGGTTTTTCTTGTTTTTCTCCCAAAAGGGTAGTGAATAGGGCAATGACTTTCAGAAACGTGACTGGTGGTGCGAGGGGGCTGAGCCCAAGGGGCTGTGAGACCGCAGCCCCGCGGCACAAGTCTCGTGGCCACTCATCCCTGGAAAAGCAGATGTTTCCCATCAGAGAGTTGGGATGGTGGCTTGGGTGCTCCTATGCTTCTCCAGGACAGTCTTATCTCCTGGTCCTAGCTCCAGTGTCCCCTGTCTGCAGCCTCTCAGGGTGCCGGGTGGGAGCTGAGGGAAGCCTGACTTGTCCCCAACTCTGGGGCTCTGATTTTGACTGGCTGAGCCCCTGCCTAGAGGTTCTTGGGTCAGTCCTGATGGCCAGGCTGTCCAGAGCTACCTCCTGGCTTTTGTAAGGTGACCCATGGCCACGAGGATAAGGACAACGTGTATTTCCTGCCTTTTGCCTTCAGCTGGGGATATTTGTGCTTGAACATGTCCTAGTACCAGACTGTTTCACCCTGTGGATGTTTCGGTTCCTTCTCTCTCAACTCCCACTGTGCCGGCTGACCTTCAGCCCCGGCTGAGGAGGAAGCTGTGCAGTGTAATGCAAAATACCAGGTGGCAAATAAGACCGGGATAGGAAAAATACCACTGCTCTGTCCTTGGGGGAGCAGAGTAACACACTCCTTCCTCTGAGACCCTGGCAAGAGGCCACCTCTGCAGAAAGGAAAATGTACTGTACATCCAAGTCCAGGGTGAGACCTGGGGTGATGATACAGCTACTGGAGATCAAACATCCTGCAGTTAGGGGCAATATCTCGGGCATCGCTCCCCATGTGTGAGGTGAACACCCTTACAGGACAGGGTCTTGCCTGGGATCCAAATGACCCATCATCTGCTCCTCCTGCAGCTTCCGGGCTTGAGGCTTTCTAGGCCAGGAGAGACCAGAGGTTGCACAGGCTGGGCTTTTGCATAGTGAGGCTTCAGTAACTCCTCCCTTGCAGCAGCAATGGCATGCCTGTTACAAAGACCTCGGTGCTGCAGCTCCAGATGACCACCCTACATCTGGTATGGTCTCTTTAGATACTGTCCTTGGGTATGATCATCTGGGGAGATGTATCCAGGCTGGGGCTTAGCACAGGGTTCATGCGCATAAACATTGGTATCTAGTGCCTTCAGAGATGACCTGGGTTGTCCTACCTGACTTTCATCTTCAGATCAGATCTGCAGGAGCCCTGGGCTGGGTCATGGGTGCTTTAGCTACCCTAATGTGTCTGAAACAGCACTGGGTGCCCATGTTCAAGCACCTGACTCTCACCCCAGATTGCTGGACTGGATGTTCTCCATGCAGAGAGTTTGTGGTTTGACAACAGGGAAAGCTGGAGAGGTTGTAATCAAGGTAGGTCAGAGTCTGTAGAGTATCAGCAAGGTTGCTTAGTCCCTCCAGTTCGTCCTGCCTCAGACAGGAGAGGGAGGGCTCTCCCGGAATGAACGGGCAATAAACTTAAAACGAAGGAGAGGAAATAGTTCTTCACTCAGCACATGCACAGCCTGAGGAATTTACTGGGGGGGGGGGGGCGCTGGTGATCGGTGCTGTCTTTGGATTGGAAAGGAAGTTGGAGCCTTTAACGCTGCATTTCTGGTCCCACAGACTCCCAGAAGGTTAATGCATCTCCTGGCCACGACTGGGGAAGAGGGTGTCTCTGGGGTCCCCACGGCACGCGATGACCTGATGGGGAGCGAAGCATCATTTCTCTACAGAGTAACGCGTCAGCTGGTGTCACAGCATCCCTCCAAGGTCAGGTTAAGGGTCAGAGGTTCTCACCCCAGTGTCTCCAGACAGTGGGAGATTGCTGTCACGGCTGGTCTCAGGACAGCATCATAGGAGCCATCTGGATTAGTCCTGTTTGCCAGAGTGCACAAAGCGCGGTTGCTGAGTTATGGGCTTTTTATGAAAGGTGGGGGGGCCAAGTGGGGAAGGGTCTGAGGTGGAGCATGATCATGGTCACTCAGGTGGAGAGGCACATTTCCAATTGGCTTGTTGATATGTCTAGCGAAGCGCGAGGGCAGTCGATGGCCAGATGTGTGGAGGTAGGGAGCAGTGCTAGAAACATCTCCTAAATAATCGAGGAAATAAGGTATCCCTTGGGGAAGTGGGTAGATGGTTCCTGGGTCTTCATTCAGACTCATCTCAGAGAAGGGAATTTATATAAAGGCAAGGGAGTGATCTTAATCCTGGGTCCTGCTCAGTGACTGTGAGCTTGAGAGCAGAAAGCCTGCGCAGGAGACTTGGGTACATGCTCAGGCACTGCATGGCCAGCAGGTAGCGGAGAATGAGAGAAGCCTTTGGCTCATCTCGGTAGAGCTAAGCCTGGTTTTCTTTCGTTTCTATCCCTCTTTACACCATTTGTGAATGTGTTGCTCCTATTTGACTCTTGAGAATAGATGTTTGCTTGCACCATAAACCTGGCTTATGCTAATGGTAACTTCCCAGCTGGCTGCCAGGCTGTGAGTCATTCCATCCCTCTGGGCACAGCAATCTCTAAAATCAGGGACTGGGCCTCTCTTGCAGGCCCCACAGGCCAACACTGTCTATTGTGGAGAGGCACAAACTGCGCCCAACCTCTGCTTTGGGAGCCCAGATGCCCGTGCTGTGCAGAAAGGGTGCTGGCGTGGGAGAGCTCCTTGACGTGCAGCAGCTGAGCTGCAGTGCAGGGGCAGGGCAGCAGGGTGTTTTGGTCTTGCTCAGGACCTTGGATTCCCTCTGTGAAAGCCTTTTGGAAGCATTTTAGCTCAGGTGTGAGCTGGTGGGTGCCAGGGACAAGGCAGGTTGGGCTGAGACTGCCACCACTGTCCCTGTGAGGCAGCGCATTGCTGCCTTTGCTCACCCTGCCTGGCACCGGGAACATTTCCAGGGGCTGCCCAGAGGTGGAGGAATGAGAAGATATAAAGCCCAGCACTTTCCAGAGGAGATGGAGGTCTTGGCAGCTGTGGGGAAGTGGGTCACACCAGAGCTGAGCCGTGAATGACCGTTGGGTTGTAACGCTATGGGACTGGAGGTGCAAGGGAGGGTGTGGATGGAGAGGGGCAGCGTCTCTGGCACAGCCTGGGCCTCTCGCTCCCATGTTGGCGCTTCCAGCTGAGCATCTTATCCAAGGCAGAGGCATGTGATGCCGGGTGACCTCAGCTCTGGATAGCCTGGGGATGTCTCAGCGCAGCACTCGGCACCACGGCCATAGGGCTGGGTGGAAATAGGCATTAGAGAGGAGGATGTGGCAAATATCCAGGCAAATTCCCACCGTCCTGTTTTCTAAAGTGTTGTCCCATCAGGACTGGAAGCAGTGAGCCTGGAGAGGAGTCCCAGGAACATGGGATACAGGCAACGCAAAGGCAGCCAGGCCTTGGCAGGATCTTGGTTTTAAGTGTTTTGTGCCACTCCAGCACAGGTGTAGGGAAAGTGGTGAACTGCAAACTTTCCAATACTTTGCACCAATCCATCACCTTTCTTTTGTGAGCAAGGAGACAATTTTAGCAGTGATGTGCTTCTGCCTGTTCATGTTTTCTTCATGTATCCCATGCGTCACGAGGGCAAATCTGCCATCACAAACCAAAAAACGGCACCTCTGATGAGAGACCAAGCTGAGACTGCCATGCAACAACTTGTCCTCACACTGGTGCTGCCTTCTCCACTTAAAAATGGAGGCACAATGCAAGCAAAGGCATGAATGCCAGGGATTCCCCCAGATACTTTAATATCCACAAAACGTTAACACTATTATCCCAGAAAAGAGCCTGAATATTGTATATCATAGGGCACCGATTGTGAGCATCATAATGACAACCAATGCTTTTTCATTCGGCTTTTTGGATATAATATGGCAGATAAAAACACCGCAGCAGCACCGCAGCAGGGTTACAGAGCCAGCTACGGCAAGGGCTGAGTTCAAAGGAAGGGATTTCACCGAGTCCCTGTGCTGGGCTAGAGGTTTGGTAAAGGGTTTGCAGTTAAAAACCGTGTGTCCCTTACCATGCAGGAGCTGGTACAGCGCAGGGATGCCACTCCTCATCCATTTGTCATGTAGTTTGTTAGCTTGTACGGCAGTCCCAGCCTTTAAGGCTGTCATATAAACCTGCCTTCCTTGTCAGGGTATTTTGGATCCAGGCTTGCTCAGCCCTGAATGTGCGGCTCTCTCGACCATGCTCAGAGCTGAGTTTCCAAGCATAGAACTTTTAATGTATGGAGAAAGCCCCTTTCGTATGTCTCCGTTCGCTTACTGCTGCTCTGCCAATTAGAACTAAATGAAAACCATAATGCCATAAAATCTGGGAAACATCCAGAAGAGGAATTATGAAATAATTTCCTCTTGATGTAAGTAACCAATCACTCTCGGTGAAACTACTTGTAATTTTTGTATAATTACACTGCTTTTCATGATGCTAACTAACAATCCACAGCATATTTCTTACCATAACTCTGACTTATTATTGCTTTTGATGTGGGAATCTTTTCTATTTCTTTTGAAAATGAATAAGTATAATTCTGCAGTTGGCTTGATGCACGGGTTCTAAATGTTTATGTTTTTCAACAGCAGAACTTTGGTTTTCCTAAACTTTATATCATTGCAAATCATGATTCCCCTTGTATACAGCCCCTGAGACTGCTTTCTACACAGAGATGGGCACTTCTGTCTTATTTCTTCCCCGATGACTGGTCCAGAACATGTCTAGCAGCTACTGATAAAGCTGAAATAATAAACACCTAAACCAGTTATTACATTATAGAGCCAAGGAAGGTTGCATAAGAGCAGCAGTAACACACCAGGACTCTGAATTCAACCCCTGGCCTCTGGGGGGGTTATTTCCTCAAAATTATTGGGCAGCAAGTTGTAGAGGAAAAGACAAGCGTCTCAGAGATGAGCATCTCTCATGCTGGAGTGCAGGATGCTGGGCTGGCTGGGGCGTTTCTGCTAATGCGCTGAAAATGCAGGGTGGGAGCTAGATGCTTTCTGCTTGGTGCTTTCTAAACTCAGAGCTCGATTCAAGAGCTGAGGCAGGGAACTGCATGGGAATGTAATCAGTACTTTGTAGAGTAGTTAGAAAGATGATATCCCAGACTGCTGGGTGGCATTTATGTCCAATCAGTAAATGCAGATTTTTATGCTGCTTTGCTCCCCGACACGCCTCTCACCCTGGACTTCCTGGCTGTAATTTCTGCCTTTTTTCCACAGCCGCAGTTTCAGCCTCTTTCCTCTGCTGAAATCAGCTGGAGGCTGAGACGAAGGAGAAAGAGGGAGTTGGGGGAAGAAAGATGACAAATGGGTGAAATTATAACTTATGTCTCTGGAGCAGATGCACAGGGGCAGCTCTGAGGTCTGGGAGTTGGGAAAAGAAGGAAGAAGCTGAACCTGACCAGAAATTATAACTGTTGATAAACAACAGGAGCCAAAAATAAAGATTGAATTTTTTAAATTATTATTATTTTTTTCAGTCAAATCTTGCCAGCCCTAGCTACGAGCACTCTGGCCCCTCAGCTGATTGCATCCATTGTGGACTGTGCCAGTGTTCGCTCCAAATCTCTACACGATGCCCTTGAACGGCCCTTGAGATCAGCCTTGGCCTGGCTTCCAGGCGTGGAGACAGTCACTCCGCTCTGCCCAGCAACTTCAGCTCCGAGGCTGCATCTCACCAGTGCGGGTCATCTCACACGTGAGCGCTTAACCCTCTGTAGGGAGCCTGGGAGCCAGGGGGTCCCACTGGCATTTCTGGGTCCATTTGTGGTATCTTCCCCCTCTTCCAAGCATTGGCAGCCCATTGCTCTTCCTCCAAATGACTCTTACTCTTCATCCTTTTTGCAATTTATTCTAGGAGATTGGTCTGTGGTTTGGGTTTCTTGTTGCCTTACACAAGTCATGCAGTTCAGAAAAGCTGCTCTGCTCCAAGCTGGGGAATAGATACGTCCCCAGTCTCTATGTTTTTCAGGCCAAGATACGATTTTAACCCTTACCAATTTTAACTCAGAAGAGGTGATTATCCCTCTGTGTTTAGCGTTGATGCAGCCTCACCTTGAGTACTGTGTGCAGTGCTGGGCTCCACCATTTAAAAAGGATGTTGAGGACCTTGAATGCACCCACAGGAGGGCAACAAAGCTGGTGGCAGGGCTGGAAGGCACGTGCTATGAGGGGCAGCTGAGGACACTGGGTTTGTTTAGTTTGGAGAAAAGCTGCATTGGGGAGGTTCAGACTTGACATTGGGAAGCATTTCTTTACTGAGAGGGTGGTCAAACACTGGAACAGGCTCCCTGGAGAGGTGGTCGATGCCCCAAGCCTGTCAGTGTTTAAGAGGCATTTGGACAATGCCCTTAACAACATGCTTTAACTTTTGGTCAGCCCTGAAGTGGTCAGGCAGTTGGACCAGATGATCATTGTAGGTCCCTTCCAGCTGAAATATTCTGTTCTATGACTGAGTGAAGTTCTAAATCCAAAGGAAACTCCAAAATGTTGGCATTTACCCCAGAACAGATACAATAATAGATTTCCACTCAGTAACACCGAGTTGTTTCTTTCTGTTAAGGTCAGAACATAAACATTAATGTAATCACCAGTCTATTTAGCATATACCCAGAGCATCAAATGTAATATGCTGTATTACTGTTGAATTAGGACATTATTATTAAACAATTAATTTAAAACACTGAAATGCATAGCCTATAAACTCAAAATGAAACTGCCCTGCCACAAATGAGAAATTAGAAATCAGTCATTTCATTTTGGCCTGCTCTTAAGAAAGGTTTTGGTTCCAGTGTGACCACACTCTCTGGTGGGAAACTTTCTCCCAGAACAACTTGACTGCTCTGTGGTGAGGCTTTATCCTGAAACCCATTTTCCCACGTGCTCCCTTTCTCGCTTTGTGGCTCCACCTGAACCTTGGGGAGGGTCTCAGGAGGGGGGTCGTTCACTCTCTAGTCCTGCAGCTATTTCTGCTAGTGGTGGTCAGACTCCTCAACTCCGGTTGGCTTAGCTGCACTTTGTGCATCTCTTTAACACTTGGCTAAACACCATGTACCTCCTCTGCAGAGCTTGGCATGTCCTCAGGGTTTAATCAATATTGTGGTCACCTTTCACTGTCCAGTGCTTTTCTAGGGTACAACCTAAAAAATGAAGTTTTTCCATGTGGCCATGATCTGTGGAGGAACAACCTTTGCACTAAAGATATAAAGCAGTTGCCTGCCGCTCCTGGATGACAATGATGTTTGTCAGGTACGAAGCTTGGAGGAGTGTTTTATTTCTGTTCCTGTTGTAACGAGCAGCCTTTTCTTCTGGCTGCAAAGGTCAGGACTATCTCCCCATGCTTTCACCATCCATCCCACCAGTTTGGGGCCAAGATGTGGCAATTCAGCAGTGTGGGCTGGCAGCAGGAGCCATTGCTACTATGTTCACTGTGCAGCAGACCAAGCAAGTGTGGATGCTGTAGACCTGCCTCTTCTCTGCTCTGCGAGGGTAGATTAAGTTTGAGTCCCAGGCAAGACAGGACTTAAAGAAGCTGTTTTTGTAGCAGTTTTGGTCATGGGGAGAAAGATCCTGGAGTCAGCACTTGCCTTTGGTGGTGGCATCCACCAGCTGCTTTGCCAAAGGGCTTGGCTGGTTTGCTGTAAATAACTTCTGGAGCCTGACTGTCGTGTCCAAGCCTGTGACGGCAAAAGATGGTAATTGGCTTCTAAGCACATGATCTCACTGGCTCCTGTCCATTGCAAAAATACCTCGTGAAGGACCCATTGATCGAGAACTGCCCTATAGTGACCTGCCAGGTCACTTACAGTCTCTAACAACAAACATACAAGAGCAGCCAGGCGTTATCTGGCCACAAAACACTGCTGCTGAGTAATGTTTGGAGTCCGGCAGAATCCACATGACCAGGAAAATTGAGAACTGAGGCTGGAAGCCTGGCTTCTGCTTCAGCACCAAGGAGCATCCCAAAGACATGACTTTCAGAGCCTCATGCCAGGCAGAGAGCATTGGCCAAGGGTTGTCTTCCCTTGCTCTCTCTGCCTCAAGATCTTTTCTACCTTCCGTACATCCTTCCTGCCAGGAGGTCCCTAATTCCTTCCCTCTTCCCATGGTGCTCTTACATCTCACAGCAGTTGTCAGCAGCACTCCTAACTCTGCTCTGCGAGGACTGGTCATAGAGGGAGGTTGCTCTGGTTGCTGCTTGTGCTGCTTCTGCCCTCTCTGATCATTTCCACTCTCCATTTTCCCATAGGTTGCTCTCTGGAAATGAGTTGCTGGACAGGCTTGCCAGCTACTGCCCTTACGAAGACATGCTGGGCAGGCAACCTTCTCTCTTAACTTTCTTCCAGGTAACAGAAAAACATCAAAATGCTCTTCCAAACCCACATTCAGCTCAATTCATAGGGGCTCAATGGGAGGCCACCTGGGGTGTGCCCCTTTCCTAAGTAAAGGAATGAAAAGGACTAGAGGAAGGACCTTTCTTCTGAATCAACCTCATCTCATCTCCCCATGGATTAATGTGAGGTTCCTTGCTCTGGTTTTTGTCAGTCTAGAGGGAAGCAGTTCTTGAACAGGATCTTAGGGGGTGCCTGAGGGAAGGGGCAACCGGATTTAGAGGATCGGGAGAGCCATCCTGTTCCCCACCTCGCTTTGGTTGCTGAACTTCACAAATGCTAGGGAAGTCCACTTGTCTGCAAAGAAGCACTTGAAAAAGCCTCAGGAAGTCCTTCATAGGAACTGACATGTCAGAGATACATGGGTCAGGGGTCTGGAGGAGAGGAACCGATGTGCACTGATGGAGAAGGGGCTGCAGGGGAGGAAGGCAGGACAAAAATGACAGATGGTGCCCAGGGCAGGGTTAAAAGATGCTGATGACTGAGGAGAGAGGGAGTTTCCATGGTGCAGTCTTGCACTGCACAATGCCTGTACCCAGCCTGTGATATTAATCACTCGCTTTCACCAACATCAGAAAAAAGAAATCCCTCCCCCTGATGATACAATAATCAGAAAATTCAACAGCTCCAGTTTAGCCAGAGCCAAAAACCTCATTCTGGAAATAGTGCTCCATTTTTCAAAGTCCTTATGCCTTTGAAACCAGCTCTTGATTTTATGGGGATGACTCTCCCTTCCCAAAGAGCACTCCAGCACTGTCTCTGCAGCCCTTCTCCCGAACTGTATGAATCACCCTGGCCTCGGGGAACTGCCACAAGTCACTTGAGCGGCTAAAAATATCTCAGAGGAAGCAGGACAAAAATACACATTACTCCACTGCTGTAATGCTAGGCTCAGGAGGGCACGCACCGAATTAACATGTTCCCTTTTCTGCTGTTTCACTCCCTGCAGGTTTATTCATTAGCGAAAGCAGATCTGAACAAACACAGAGGTTTGTAGGAGACTTTTTGGAAAGTTGCTTTTTTGGGGAGGAGGGGTGGTGGAAAAAACAGTTATGTATTTCAAAGGTGGCCTGCAGCTCTGATTTCCAGTGTCTTTCTGGCTCAGGGATCTGTAGTACGGGGGTTTCTTCCAGAGTGATGAGTGGAGTCTTGCTAAGCCAAGGAAGCTGAAGTGCATCTTATGAGGACTCCTCTTGGTGGCTGGTGGTACTCTTGATGGTCTGCCTTGGTCTTCAGGGCTGGGTGCTATGAAGAGGCAGCTGTGATTCACCTTCACCATAGCTGTCTTCCAGGAGCGTGTGTGTTTATCTAAACCATTCCTGCTTGGAAGATTTCATCCCAACAAACTTTAAGTGAGAAGCTACTGGCAACAAGGGGACAGAAGGGGCATGCACAGCCATGCCTGTAGCTGTTGTGTGCGATGAGCCACCTTGCAGATGCTTTACCTGTTTGCTGGTACATGGGCCCTGCAATGAGTTTCTTTGTGGGTCTGGGCACTGATGATAAGTCTGCACAGAGAAGCAGACGTGGTGATCCCCCAGACTGCCCTATGCAGTGTGGCCAGGAAAGGAGTCCAATGTCCCACATCTCGCAGCAGGTCCAGACCAGCCAGAAATAAATCGGTCTGTCTGGAAAATACACTCTTCTTTTCCTGCAATATTAAATTCCCTTCCCCAGACCAGACTCAATCAGGTCCAGCAACATCCAGTCTTGGAGCGAGGGCACCTTCAGAGTCGTCAATGGCTGTAAGCACTTGTGGGTTTTTAAAAGCCATCACACTCAGGCACAGGGGGCATTATCTCACCCAATGTCCACAGACAGCCTCCAGCTGAAGGCAGATGCCTTCTGCAATCACTTCTATTTCATCTTATACCTTGAATTTATGGCATAGTGCTGGTTTCCTCTCCACTCTCTTTAGAAGGAGCCTGGACGCATAGCTCAGATGGAGACATCTGCATGGGAGATGTTTACAGTCACACTGATGAATCTGTCCTTGTGCGGCCTCAAGGGAGTCTATGCTGTCAAAAGACAATATGCCGTCACTCCCAACAGTCCCACGTCAGCACTGGGAGGCTGCCAGTACAGTGCAAAATCAAGTCCATAGAATCCAACTGTCCTACATGCTCTGAGAAATGTCAGCTAAGCGACAAAAGGTCAAGAAAACTCTGGTCTGATGCTGCATGTGTAAACACATTTAAGAAAAAGTTTCCAGCAGAAGATGGACGTGGATTGTTGTTGCAGTGACTATAATGCACGGCTACCTATGCCAAAAATAACACATGCTCTCAGTGCTGGTTGCTGTATATAGAATACATACTTAGGCTTTATGACAACTTGGAAGAATGTCATGTCCTAAATGGAAACTAGTTATAGTGAAGTAGATTGGCTGTTCCTCAACTTCTGAAGCAAGAGATGCTGAAATGATAGGGGAAAGACATTTAGGTTGGGAAAAGTATAAAAAAAATTGTGAGGTAGACTGCAAACAAACCAAAGAATAAAAAAAAGAAAGGAAACAGTCAAATAAACATCCTCCATGATGATATTTCCAGACACTAGATCTATGGTCCAAAGCTGGCCTGGATTTATTTATGCTGGAAACAGTCATATCCGAGTTGAGGATTATTGCATTCACTTCCAGAAATAGCTGGAGACTACAACCACCAAACATCAACTCTTGTACAAAGGTTATATCTGCCGGACAGGGCATACCAGAGATCCCCAGACAGCTAATGCCCATGGACTGATGTCATGAACATCAGTGTTTTGCTTGACATTGCAGGAATATGTCTTTGAGTACAGGATACCTGATGTCTACTTAACCTACTGGAATTTGGGCAAATGATTAAAATAAAGCTTATGTCACTGTGATTTTTAGCTGATTCCGCACATCTTCCATCTTAGTTGCTGGAGTTATTATTTCTTTTTTGCAGGTCCCTTGTAGTGAGGTGAGGTGAGGTCTGAGTACACTGGGGCAGACTGCTCCAGGCTGCGGCATCCTTGGTTTCTCCAAGAAAACACCACCAAAATAGAAAGCAAAGTAAAACAACCCATTTAAGCCCTTTTAACCCATTAGCATTTGCTTTATTTAGGTAGTTTTTGATTCCCCCTCCCCAAAAGCAGGTGGGAGAGGGGCCAGAGCTGCACGTCCCGCTGGTGAGCTCGGGGCCAGCTGGTGCTCGCCGGCACATGGCCAAGGAGCCCAGGCACCAGGCTGAGCAAAAAGAAACAACACATGCAGGTCCAATCTGTTTGCCTCATGCTGTCCCATGGGAGAGAGAGTTTTTTTTCTCGGGAAGAACTCACTGGGATCAAGAAAGACGTTAATAAGCCAAACCGAGACTGTCTTGCTTCACCGTGCTGCCTGGCTCCCTTCCAGCCCAGGCTGTTATTAAATTACCCAGAAAACAGGAGGAAAGGGTCCCACACGCCAGCTTTCCTAGCAGCCTTTGTCTCTGATTTGTGCCGATCAGTCCTGAAACAAGAGCCAGGCAGTGGGACACCTCCATTGAGCCGTAATGTCTCGTGTGGGGATCTCGCTTCACAGCTCCCCGCGGACCCCTCTCCGTGGCACGATGCAAAACCAGACAGCAGCTGCAAATTTGCCTCGCTGTCCGAGGCTCCGCAGGCTCCTGCAGGCAATGGCACTGCCAGAGCTTTGACCCCAAAATACACAGCTTCCAGGAGCACAAAGAGGATTTTTTTTGGTGCAAATTGGAGTGGAGCATGTCAGTTGTCTCAAATGCAGGAGGTTTATTTTCCACGGTGCAGCCAAGGGGCTCTCCAGCTCATCCACCCAACGTGCCCCGGCTGTCTCTGCTGGTGGCAGCTGCTCAGGCCAAGGACAGGGCATCGGGGTCCCCCTCACCCCACTTGGGTTACTGGTCCCTCTGCAAAATGATCTGGGGTTAAAAAAGCAGTTTGGAGGGGATGGGTTTGTTTAATGAACAACTGCAATGGGCACGTTGGGGAGGAGGTATCTGGAAGGGTTCACTGGTGATGGCAGGCATCTTAAGAGCCTTCCTGCCCATCGATACCTTATTTAAAAAGTTCACGGGCAGGATGACAATGAGGATTCCATTCATCTTTTCTTTGTTTTTCTTTTTTTTATCAATCCATAAAACACTTTATATGGACAAATGATGTTAATTTGAGACTCATCCTGTAGCATAATCAGTATTTAGCAGGTTGTTGCAGTCTGTCCAGATCTACTTATACATGGCACACACAGAGACATCTGTAATGGCTACAGGAGATCCTTGAGGTTTGGAGTAACAGAGAGAACTGGGATTTGCAGTTTCATAATTAGACCCTTCCATAATTCAGGACTCCTAAAACATGTGCATACTCACTCTTGGTACACAGAAGTCCCCAGCAAGCCTGCTCTAAAATTTCAACACTTTTCTGATATTTATGATTTCCAGAAAAGTCAGCATGTATTTCAGGGAAAAGGATTGAATCGGGCTAAGTGAATTTCATTTGCTGAAATCACTGTGAAGTCAGGTGTTTAAAAGATAATGCATACAGCCAAACAAAATCCTTTTCTACTTATTCTGCTCTGCAGTGTGGTTGCTTTTCTTTTAGAGGAGGCGAGCATTTATAGCCAAGGAATTTTTTATCAGTCCTTGGCTGTAATTTACACTTCAGTGAACGCATGTTATAAATTTTGGCACAGAAAGATTGATGTAGCCTCATTTTAAAAGTAGTATTATGCATTTTAAAATTATCATTGAAAACCTTCAGCACTTGCATACCAAGCACTTTCCATCTCTCTTGCCATCTGTATTGTATTAAAGAATATAAAGACTTCAGCTGTGCTATTCCTGCTGAACACACTGGGATAACTTTCTTAGGAAGAGAGGGCCATTTTAGGAGGGCTGCCTCAACATTTCTTTGTATTTACTATGAAAAAGATCCCAAATCCTTTGCAATTCTTAAGCCCTTTGCTAGGGGAAGGAATTCATAAACTTCTGTTACTCAACATTGAAGATCACACAATGAATTTACACCATATTTTGCTATGTTTTGCATATGTGAGTTGAGCACTTAGAAGCAAATATTCAGCCCTTTTTTTTCCCCTTTAATTTCTGGACCGAATAGTGACTTTGAAAGTTAAAATTTTGGGGGCAAATGATGAATCATCATCAGAATTCAAACCATATGATTGAAGTACTTTTCACATTTTCAAATATTCCTAGTGCTTTTTCATCCTTGAAAATAATTAGACAACAGATTATTCCCCTCTTAACTAACTTGTAATGACCTATGTGAAATGCTTTGAAATCCTCATGGTTTGAGACTTCAGTAACCACAAAGAAAAGTATGAATATTTTAGCCAAGTCTTGAATTATTTTCTCCAAAGAGTAGTTGATATATTATTGGTAATACATGAAGCTTTTGTCCTACCACAAAGTATCATTTTAGCCATGGAAAACAACTGTATTTAATTCACTGTCACAGTTGAGTATCTCCATGAAGGATTATGAATAGCACCATGGTACACATCTGTGTCTTCTGCAGCGGCCGTTTGCTTATTTTTATGTTTTGTTATTTCTTAGCAACAACAGGAAGTTTGAAGAGCTTTTCTCCTTAGAAATTACACTAGAATTGTTTTTATGATCCTCTTTTACACTTGACAGTGCCCCACAAGCATTTGAGAAATTTCCTTTGCTCATACTGTGAAATGCCTTTTGACTGTTGCCACTGTCCGTACTCACCCTTGTGCAATCCTTTATCCGTTGCCATGGAAAATACAACATCGCGTTCAAGATCTTAATTTGTCGACTGAAAATTGCCGTTGTAGCCAGTCACAGTCTAAATCATGTTATATACAAGACCATCACTTGGCCAGCTACAGGTGCCCAACCAGTATTTAATGCAGCCTTTGATCATGCCCTGCATGAAGAGCTGGCTGACCCCCCTACTCTGCCTGAAGCATAAGCTGGGTAAAAGGTTTAATGCTGTGACAGCTTCAGTTGCCGTTCTTCTGGTCAGGCTTGGGTCGTCCTGTAGCTCAGATGTCTGTTGGGGCACAAAGTAGTCAAAGTGCATCCACTGGTTGTTTCTAGTTTTCTGAGCTAGTCCGGGCCTTCGGCTCAGTATAAGAAACAGAAGTTTTTGACAAAACATTTAGAAACTGATTTCTTCTGTACCCAAAACACCTATGTTTTGGTTCAGAAGTGGTGTCCTTGGGGCAGTCCCCTGGCTCAGAGCCGATGGGGGCACACATCAAGCAGGAGCAGCCAGCCTGGAGAGGACAGCAAGATGGGGGGAGGCACGCTCCAGCTCACTGCTGTGCTGTGGCAGGCTTTGCTCTTGAGATAATCTTATTTTCAATCAAGAATATTTTCAATTTGGGCGTGTGTGCATTTTTAAAGCAGACCCTTTCCATGATAATGTCAGAGTAAAAAATGAGTTTTTCTGGCAAAAAAGCTGTTCTGACAGTTTTTTCTACCCCCCTGGCTCCGAGGACCCTTGAAACGCAGCGTGCCTGCCTGTTGTTTCCCCCAGAAATGTGAGGAAGCTGCTCTGGGGCTTTCACACATGGCTTGAAAACCGTTTGCTCAGTGGATCTCCCACATTCCAGCTTGTGAAGGTCACAGCGAGTCTCGTTCCAGAGACACCCTTCCTGCACACAGCCCGACGCACAGCCCCTGTCCCACAGGCCCTCATCCAGACCCACATCTTTGTGCTGGATCGAGGTGCCCCTTGGCAGAGCATTGGCCTCCCAGGGGGAGCTCTTCTGCTCATGGATTTTGGGGCAGAGGAGCTGGCGGGAGGTGGCTCCGCTCTGTTACCTCCAATGCTGCTTTATCTCGGCAGAGAATCTAGTCCTTTGTTTCCATCCTGACTCCTCCTTTCCTGCCTTTCCAGGCTAAATGTTCCCAAAATATCTCCCGTCCCTTAATCAGAGAGACAGAAGGTAGCCCTGCTTCTGATCTGTTTTGCAGACAGTGGCTGCTCCTCCCCATGGCCTCAGAAAGTCTCTATAAACAGATGTTAAGCAAAGAAATCTCACCAAGATGGTCATTTTTTAAAGTTCTTTTTTTTTTTTTTTTTTTTTTTAAGAGGATATTTGGGATTTCCTCTGCTGGGTTTGCATCTAGTGGAAGAAGGATCGTGACCATCCCTTGCGTGTGTCTCTCCCCCACCGAAGACAGCCCTGCACAAGCCCACCGTAAGGGCCACGCTGCAGAAAGAGCTGCTGTAAATCAACCTGACAGCAGCAATAACATTTGACAGCGCCAAAAGAGCCCCTCGTTGGCTCTGCAGACTGGAAATGTCTGGCCTATGGCAGGGTTTATATTTATGCTTCTTGATAATTTGTCCATACATCAGTTTATATATTTATTTATATATTATAAGCAGAGCACTTGCCCAGAAAGAGCTGTGTTTTCTTTGGCCACCCCAAGGGTCTCTCTCTGTTTGGTTTCCAAAGCACACACGTGGAAAGTGAAGGGGCAAACTGCTGCACCAGGAAGAGTTAGTCATTTGTCAGCACAGCCTCCGGGATTATTTTTCCAGGTGGCTTTTATAAGAGCCACAAGGCAGGAGGGGGTACTGTGCAACCGAGTCAGTCTCCCGGAGTGTATTCTTGGCCCGACCTTAGGACATGGTCTTCTCAAATCTGAGAGCATCAGGAATGCAGCAACTGGGTTAAAAATTACACCTTTGGTTTCCTTTCTGGAGGAGGGAGGGTCCAAGGGGCTGCAAGAAATTTTTGGGGTTGGTTTCTGCTGGTTCTCACGGGGCTGACAGTTGGACACTGCATAGCCAGGACTGCAATGCCTTTTGGACATGCCCCAGCTCTCCCACAAGGGCAGTGGTTTGGGAACAGTGCTTGGTACCTCTGTGGGGAGCAGCGCTGCCCCGAGGCTGTGGGGAAGCCCCCCGGGGCAGCTCACTGTGGGTGGGCAAACGTGGCTGCAGCCAAAGCACTGGGAGCATAATTTGTGAGCTGGGAGGAATCGTGGCCCCATGAAAACCGATGGTAATGTTCCCGTGGTTTGCAGCAGAGCCAAAATTTCAGCCTCTCTCTGTGTGACGTGGCCGTGAGCCAGGGTCTGGCATGTGGCCGTCCAGGTGACTTGCTGCAGCCCCGAGCTGGGAGCTCCTGGTTTCTGAACTGGCAGGTAAGAGGCACAGAACTGGGGAATTCGATTGCCTAAATGGAGGTGACTTGTGCTCCAGGGTGCCTGGGGTATCTGCATGGGGCTGGAAGATCCAGCAGAGGCCCACAGGATCCCCTTTGGGGAACACCAGGGCATCTCCAAATACCAATAGAGGCTTATGTCTGGGCAACTGTGTCCCTTCCTGGGTGTCACTGGGCAAAGCTCATCATCGTGGTCTGGTACCTCTCACATCCACCTTGGTTAAGTTTCCCAATTTGCAGCACAGACCACCCAGCTCTGCCCTGAGCAGCCGACCAACATTCAGCCAGATCTGAGCACTAATCCAGACTGAGTCCGAAAGAGTGGCTGAAATGTTGTAAGCTTGTCTATGGAGATGCTTGTGCTGCTCCTTTGGCTTCCTTTTCATCCTCATCCTCCTTTCCCTCCACTGGGAAGAAGCAGCGAATGAAAATCCTCCTTGGACTTTTTGAGCCTGGACATCTGTATTTAGCCTCTTGAACGGCATATTCAGCCACCTGCAAGGGACTTGGAGCCTGTCCGGCTCTTGGCCAAGCTGGCTGACATCCAGAGTTGCTGACCAAGGTGGAGTTGTGCCAGACCGACAGGAATATTACCGAAATCTGTGGTTCTTGAGGTATGGTACCCTGTCCTGTCCTTGTCACTGGGCTCCAGGACCATGCTCATACAAACCAGGTCACTTCTGCGGGAGTTCATGACTTTTCCACATGAGAGGTAGGGAGGCAATCCAAGGATGATGAGTCCCTGAGACAAATACAGCAGTGATAATTCCTACTAGACGAACATAAACCACTTTTTTATATACAATGACAAAAGTCATGGGAATAACAAATACAGCGGATAGAACATTTTGACTTTTGGTAAAACACTGGCTCCGAAATTTCTTCAGCATCCTTTGGTCACCCGCCAGCTCGGACAGCCCCAAGGTCCTGGTGAATGTTAGGTAACTGCAACAGCGCAGTAGGCAGCACTAGATGGGCTCTGCAGCAGCCAACTCACCTGCTCTGCACAGATTTACCTTCCTAAATGGTACCTGCCCGAGGAGAGCTGAGCTCTGGTCTCCATGTGCCATGAGGTAAATGAATCGGGGTTTGTGCTGGGGACAGAAGTAACAGGAGAATTTGTTTTGAGGAAGCGCAGGTGTGCCTGAGAGTTGTTTTATTTTTTTCCTTAACATCCCAAATAAGGGCTATCATTTGTCTTCTCAGACCCTGTGCCACCTGTACACTTTGGCTGCCTCCCACACAGCTCTGGGAAATGTAGGAACAGTGCCCAGAAGCAAGTCCTGCCCAGGGCAGTGCAGAGAGGGTAGAGAGAAACTTGCAGCCAGTGCCTGGGTTGTCCAGTGGTGGGACCCTCCCCCTCCCAGGGCAGTAAAAATAGAGGGGAGGCCACAGACTCCAAGCCCACAGCAATTTCTGCCCCAGTGCCTTGATGCCTGGGCACAGGGCAAGCTCACGGTTTGGGGATGGTGCTCAGACAGGCTCCTGCTGGGCTGAGGATGCTCCTCTAGGATGCTCTGCCTGTCGGCAGCTCTTGACCCCGCTGCCTGCAGCTGCAGGCACTGGATGGTCTCGCTCCATAATCCTGCCCGGATGGTCATTAGCCCTTGGCCAGCTCCTCCATACAATTTCCTCTTTGCTGGTGGGACATGAGGGATGGAGCAGGTCCCCAAGACATTCTTCCAGCCATGCTCAGCCGGCTACCCTTGCACTAGGGTGGTTGGACATAACACACTACCTTGGGTGTGCTCCACATCCCTGGTGCTACAGAGTTTGAGCAAAGACTGCCTGGTCCTACTGCAGGAATAGGCAGCCAACAGCAGGTGCTTCTCCCTCTGCACTTCAGCTGTGTCTCAGTGTGGCCAAGGACCTGCCCAGCAGGAGATCTCTTAACTCCAGCACATGCCCCAGTTCTTTGTACAGTTGTCCCAGCTGCCTTGACAAGGTGGCAAAATCTCTCCTTTCACAGTGACCCAGCACTGATTTTCCAAAGGAGCTGCCGCTTCTTAACTGTGGATGGTCTCTGCTGGCTCTCTGCTGAGGGCACAAATCCCCCACTGATGCTATTCTGGAGTTTACTACTGCTCTATACATTACCATGGGATGCTTGTATCATTTTTCACTCAGTCCTATGTAGGCCACTTCTTATTTTTAAAAAGGAAGTTCAAAGTCAAACTCCTCCCAAAAACTCCTTGAAAAGTGTATTAAGGTATGACCTGGTTTCTTACAAGTTCTTCAACCAGAACACTTCCACCCCCGCCACGTCCTCCTCCAGCCATCCCTCCACCACAGCACCGTAGGGAGCACACATCAGTTGTGTCCCTATTCGCTTGGGGACCTGCTCCATCCCTCCTGCTCCCACCAGGTGACCTAATTGTATCTGTGTTGTGAGCAGGTAAGTGCAGTAGGGGATACTGTGATGGCAAGCTGGCTGGTGCGACCTCCTTTTTTTCCTGCCCCAATGATAACTGGAAAGAGCTCTTTGTCTTCTTCCATTTCCCTCTGTTAGTGAAATTTTCCCCATGTAAGAGCAGAACTGGCCAAGGATGTAAGAGCTTGCGGGCAGGGCATTGGCCTTGAGGCACCATGGTGGACACTTGGAGGTGATTTGCTGCTGGCAACCTAGTGGCTTAATCCCACTGTGGAAGGACAACGAGCTTCAGTAGAGGATTTCCAAAAACATCTATCATTCTGCACTGAGCTTCTTCCCAGCTCTTAAAGGAAGAAATGACCTCACTGTACATGGAGCATCTTTATTCTGGGTCACCCTTTCAGAAGGGTCTCTGTAGGTCTGACCCATACTCTTGTCCACTCTTTACTCTTAAAAAGACTGTTTGCACTGTATGTAAATTCTAAGTCCTGGTTCACTACTGGTTTCTACCTTGATTTGCCCATTTCTGCAGTGAGGCAGCAGAAACAGTTCCAGCCCTTCCATGGGGTTTAGACCCACGGTCACACTGGCAGCCTCTTCCTGGCCTGCACTGTGCCAGTGTGCCTGGCTGGCTTGAGAGACCTGAGAAGGCACCATCCAACTTTACAGTCCGGAATGGCCAAAGGGTAGTGAGAGACCCGTAATTACAGCTGAGCCCTCTTCATGCCCGTCTGTGAGCAGCTCCCCAGAAGGAGCAAGAGCACATCAGGTGGTGGAGAGACTGGAGGTGCTGTTGGAGGTCGGACCCACAGTCCTGAACAGTCTCCTGGATACCTGCTATGTGTCGAGGACGGGCACGAAGCCCTGAGTGGGATGAAGCCTTGATGCAACCTGGGACAGCAGTTTCTACAGAATCCCAGCAGTGCTGCAAATGTTTAAACTACATACAGCAGCATCACTTCTGCCAAGACAGTATCTGGAGTTAATATGACAAGTCAGTCTAATTTGAGTGGGAGAACATTGCTTCTTTTCAGCCTGAGTGGGTTGTCTGCTGGTGGGACCTTGCTAATTTGCTTCCATCAGAAGAATAAATAATCACCCAAGTCAGCAGCACTTCCTTGTTTTGAATTTTTATTTGTTTTGTTCTGCTTGTTTTGTGCTGTCTCATTAGCTATTGGCAAAGGGCACAGAATTGCATTTCCCTGGGCAAAACGGAATCAAACAGGAAGAGGCATTTCCATGTGTAGAAATCCCAGGCTCCCACTCCAGAAGGTGCTGTGCCCTTCAAACTCACTCTCTGGCTGCCCCACACAGGAAGGCCCCCAACTTTCCTGCTGCTGCTCTCCACTCACACACGGGGCTACAACCATTCCCTCTGACATACGCAACCAGTTCCCAGGAAAACTTCTATCCTTCCATCAGCGTGGAGGGCAAAGCTTGACCCTGCGGCAGGGGAGGCTGGTGGGATTCACCTCATGGTTACCAGGATGCAGCCACAGCCACCTAACACCGATGTCGTGACTTGTTAAGCCACAGGGACTCCAGTGATCTCCAGTCCTGTCTTGCAACCGTGGGCCGCCCCATGGTGCTCTGCTCAGGGCAGGAGGAAGGCTGCTCTTGAGCTGGCGAGTGCCTCCTGGGACGACCCTCGGTGAGTCAAAGTGAAGCGGGCAGCTTCGACAGGAGCCAGCTCTCAGCACCTGGTCTGAAGCCAGCTCTGAGCCCCGGCCTCTTCCCCAGTGCCGTGTCCTGCTGGGCCCAGTTCATCCTGTCACCCTTGTTCAGGGTCTTGGACATGACTGCTGCTCTTAGCACATGTCCCCCAAGGCAAGCCCTCAAGGTGGAGCAGGCCATGGGAGACCAGGGAAGTCCTGCTTCCAAAGCTGCTTTCCCCAACCACATGAATGCTAGTGGCTGCTCTGAATGCCATAAATCTGTCTTTCCCCTGCCTCTGAAATTGCTTTTGGTGTCCACAGGCTCTCCCTTGGCCTTGTCCATGACTCTTCCACACTCAGTGCCAACTGGTTATTCATGTGGAAACCAGATCCTCTAATTGAGGCTTTCTCTGGGCTGGCAGGACCCCCACCCTGCTCCTTCCTGGTGCTTGGCTCTGCTTGCCCAGCCCTCTCCATGGCTGGTTCTCCTGTCCAAGCTGGACTTCTCCGTGTTGATTCATCCTCTCTGAGGGAGGGTGATACCGTCTGTGTGCAGAGGGCATCAGAGGAGATCTGGGAATACCATGAGATTAGCCATTAATTGAATACTTGAATACTATAGGATTGGTAACCCCCGTGTAGCATCCCTGAACCCATCATGGCTGTAACCATGTGTCAACTTCTCTTTACCACTTGCTCAGCCACTTTATTCACAGCACCGCAGCAATAACACACCTGGATAAGGATGGAAAAGGCTGTGAGTAAATTAGCAATGTCACCTCCTGGCTCACTGAGGTGGGACAGGATGGAGACCTGAAAGATCACAGTCACTGTCAGCTCCTAAAGGGTGTGAGAGGCACATCCAAAGCCAGCATGTGGCTGCCAGCCTAAGAAAAACAGAAGAGATGTGACAAGGCCTTGTTGGTGCCCCTTGTCCTCTGTGTCACCGTGAGTGATCCTGGGCAGACCAGTAGGGCACCTGTGTCCTGGTGCTGATGGGTTTGTGGGTATGAGAGAATGAGTGAGATCAGCAGGATTTAAAATAAAATCCCCCTGCCTGTCTAAACAGTCTTACACTGAACTCTGCTGTCTTTGTTGAGCTTTGTTGTTGCATGCCTGCTGAGGAATTTCATCCACCTGAGCCTCCAAGTGGAAAAAGACCTTGGGAGATTTGGGCCTGCGTTCCCAAGGTCACCCCTCTGGTTATATTTCCACGCTCAGGATGACATATCTGGCTGCAAGCTACAGTAAAGGAAAACACAAGAAGCTGCCAGAGCTGGCATGAAAGGTTTCTTGCAGACCTGAACTTGTTATTTTGATTCTGACCACTGTGCAGTTTATTTACAGGTGCTGCAGGCTGTGGGTGGTCAGCGGGACATGTCGTGCACCCATTCCCAATGGCCTCATCCCCTTGTGCGTGCTGAACGTTTACCGTGATGGCTACACAGATGTGCTGCCACACCTCTGCAGAGCAGCAGATTGAGGATTTAGTACAGCTCAAGCAGGAAGAAGAAGAAGAAATGTCTTTTCTCCAGTGCTGAAGGGAAACTGCAGCAGAGCAGGGTGGCTGTTTCCTCAGTCCCACACTGCACAAAGTGGGCATTGCAGCCTTTACCTCCCTCATGCCATGTTAGGAGGCATGACGACATCTGCCCAAGTGCTCACGCAGGGTGCATATAGAGCTGTAGGGAGGAGGACCAGCCACGGGGCCAAGGCACCATCCCTGGCCAGACCCAGACCCTTGTGCCTAGCCCATCTGCACTGAGAGATGGACCTCATTCTCCAGCCAGCAGCTCCCAGGATGCAGTCTGGAGCCCACAGCCCCTTCCTGGCCTCAGCTACATGAATCTGAGCAGGTGCTGGGCAAGGCTGCCTGAGTCTGGACATGGAGAAGGTGGGATCAGAAACAATCTCTCAAGGTGTCCAGCACGGAAAGGGACGATCTCTGCCACGTTGCAATTTTCCAAGTCTGAAAACTGGGAGCTGGCACCAGGATGAATTTGACTTTTTTCCCCCAGGGTCTGTTTATGATGAGTTTCCTGCGTCAAGCGGTTTGTGCTCCATTGAAGATCAGCTGCACAAGGAGATATTTTTGACTGTTTTCCTCAATGTTTGAATCTTCCCAAAGAGAGCGAGAAATCTGTATCAGGGTTGTGGGACAGAACCTGTCCTCTGCAGCAAACCTTCTTTCGCCAGTATAAACTTGTGGGTGTGATGAAGGCCAAGAGAAAGTGGGTCTTTTTAATCCATGAAGTCAGGACCAGCAGGCTATCATATGCTTGGATGGAGATGAAGACTTGTGGGTTAAAGACCCTGACTTGGGAGTGGATTTCTGGGTACCAGCCTCTGAGATGTCTGGGTCTTTTGTAAGGTATCTCCTCCCCTCCAGGGATGGGGGCTGGAGGGAGCCGACTGGTGACATGGGGACATGAGCAGCGGTGAGGGACTTGGCAGTGGAGCATGTGCAGGGATCTGATCTAGAGCCCTGAATTCAGGAGTACCTTGCAGTGCACGAAGGTGTCCTTGAAGAGGGTGAACTAGAGCAAATGTCTAACTCCATTTTCCAGCCATGTAGTTTTCTTCCAGTTCCAGTTCCAAAGAGACTGAAATGTAGGAAGACCTGGTTTCTGAGCCAGTACTGTCCTTTTTTTTCAGCCGGATCTGGGGTTACTCTGCTGTTCTGGGTTTCTCTGGTGTATTTGGTGACTCTCCCAGACCTGACCATCAGCCTTACTAACACACATGTGCCAGATACAGGAATAAACCTCTCGGGAAGGAAAGAGCATGTGTGATATGAAACATTGGCTCCTCCTCAAAGGAGATCTTACTGTCGGCTTCCAGGGGTCTGGGTTTTACTCAGCCTTCACAAGAAAAAGGAAGAGACTCCCTGGAAGACGGGAAGCATGGACAGGTAATAGGGCTATTAACAGCTAAAACCATTACTAAAACTGTTATCATCATCAAATTTATTAAAATGCCTCCAACTGAATAGACATGTGTTAATAATGACAATACAAACAAGGCCACAGTGTTTGAGCTGACTCATAAGAGGTCAAGCATTTTCCCGCTCCACAGCAGTGGTACTGGTCCCAAATAGCCACTTGCTGGAAGCCAGTATGCCAAAATCTGTATCAGTGAAAATTGCTCATGACAGCTGGGAGAGCCAGAGAGTGAGTCATGGTTGCTGTTGATACCTACAAGATTTTCCTGAATGACAGTGGATGCTAGAAATAGAAAATACAGTTGAGGAGAGACTGAAACAGATATAAATCAACCCAAAGCCTTGATTCATCACTTTTTTGGTCATTAGCTATGTGGGAAAAAAGTCCTTGGCCTCAACATGAATAGCCCTGTGTCTTTAACAATGACGTAGCTTAGGAGAAAAGCTTGAGCAAACACAGAGACGTTCAATTGTGTGAAGGCGAAGCTTGTCTCCATAGCACTGTGTATTTTTAGAAGTGGCAGGAATATTATCTGGACACTTCAGAAACCTCTCCTCATTCTTGCCTGGCTGGTGCAATGCAGCTGCAGCAGCGCTCAGCGAAGCCACAGATCACGTGGACACGTTAGACGGAAGGGGAGCGTTGTGTGGTTGGGGGGTTCACGTGCATAATTTCCTGGGAAGCTTCCCAGTAAAGCCTGTTCCCAGTAAGGAAAATTATACTTTCCAGCATAGTTTTCTGGAAAGCAGGATGGGAAGTCCTTTTCCCTGTCCCTGGGGTCCCTATATTCCTGCTAATATGTGCTCCAGAAAAGGTTAAGCCTGTCCTTTCTTCCCTTGAAGTCAGTTGGTTTTCCTTTTGTTCTATGACTAAATCAGCACAATTCTTCTTGGATATACAACAGTAATTTTTATCACCAGCTGCTCTATTTTTTTTAATGCTAAAATCAGGTGGCTAGTTATGGGGCTTGGCTTTCTTTGTCTTCTTTTTCAATGAAAATATCTAGATTAGCTGTGGAGAGCATATTAGGTTCAGGGTAGCCATAAAGGCAAAGAAAAGAGACTGAAATGTAGGAAGACCTGGTTTCTGAGCCAGTACTGTCTTTTTTTTCAGCAGATATTTAGCAGGTGAGCCCATGAGTCAGTGGCAAAATCTGCTGGGAGCTTTCTTTGGGGTCTGAGGTGCTCTGCAAGACTTTAGCACCTGGAAAAGGAAGAACGGTTTCCATTCTGTGGGCAGAGGCTGGAGAAAGCTGTACAGAAAAGCCTCTGTCCCATCCTCAGTCCTGCTTTAAGCCCAAGTCAGGGTTTCTGCTGCTCTGGCCGATGCCGGAGGAAAGTTTATATCGGGGCTGCTCAGCCCACCCTGTACTAATACCCACCCAGGTATTTATTGATATTCACCACTGCACCAAAGGGAGATTCTCTCAATTAGACTGACCCCAAGTTTAGAAGAAGCTTGTCGACTTATTCCTATACAGAAAAGCCGCTGACACACAGGCTGATTTCTTGCCCATGTGTCCATCTAGTCCATTGGCCGTGGGACTCACCCCAAGCATGGATTTTGAAGCCAGGGGTTTCTCTGGATGCAGAGTCCTGAAGCCTCCCAGCGTTTTGCAGAGCCCTGCCCTGCCTTCCATCCACCACGTGCACACAGGTCTGCGGGGCAGTCACTGACCCTTTCATCACACTGTGTCCTCTTCCCAGGGCTTCGGGCCACCTACGATGTATTAACCCCAGAGAACCAGCAGCCTTGGCCGTGGGCACCCCTGGGGCAGAGAGGTGGGGGCAAGGTGACAAACGCAACCTTGTCCATGCAGGCAGACTGCTGGACTCCAGCGTAAGCTCCTCACTGGAAACCCTCATTAAATAGCTATTTACATCTCAGTCAGCTAAATTGTTTTAAAAATCAGGTCTTGATTCCTTTTAGTTTTCAGTAAGTCCTGAAGTGCTAAGCCCAGGTTTGCCAGGACAGACCAAATGTCTAAGAGACATATAGGCACTTTCTAAACTGTCTCCTGAAGGCCCACTAAGCCACGCTGTGCTGAGCACAGTCATTTTCCTTGCTAAAATAGCAGGAGATCCCCAACTTCCCAGTAAAATGCACTGCGAATTCCAAAATTGTACTTGCTGTGTCTCTAGGAGCCCATTCCTGGGTGCTTCTTAGCACAGTCCGATACGGCGTCACCGTTATTTATTAAACTGCATCACTCTCCTGGAGCCCCTGGGGTGACAGTCCCGGGGGAGACTCAGGAGCACCCAGCTACAGGCCCAGGGGTTGTAGCAATTTGCTCTTGTTGAAGGTCCAACCTTTGCCTTTATTATTAGCTTGATAATTACTTTATTGTAAAAACTCATCACCCTTGGAAGTAATTAATTTCTTGGAACCAAGCACAACAGATGGGCTTCTAATTTATTTGAAATCACACAGGAAGCAGGGGTGTCTCTACCCCAATTTGACAAACACAGCATTTTAACCTGACAGTTTATTCCCTTTTAGAGGTCTTAGGAAATATCCCTTTGGGTATTTGATGCTGACTCCCTGCAGGGCTGAAAGGCTCAGGATGTGATCAATTTATGAAACATGGCCTTGCTTTAATACTTTTGGGCACATTTCCTCTAGGCAGGATGTGCAAATAGCATGGCAGGAGCTACCCTGCTGTGATGGCAGTTGGCGGCTGCTGAATTCATGACAGATTTTTTAGGTTGGTCAGGTGCAGAGGTTCCCTGCAAACAGCTGGAGCTCTCCTCATCCCTTCTTGACAAGGAGGATTTCTCAGATATACCAGCCTTGCCCCAGTCCCCCGCTCGCTTCCCCACCGCCAGGTAAATCGCTGCCCTTGCTGCAGCCCTGCAGGGCTGTGGATGTGGTATTTCTCACCTCCACGCAGGCAAAGGTTTCCATTCATACTACAATCTGCTCATCTGTTCTCTGGCTCACTGAGTCCTAAATTTGCCTTCCTGCAGATTGAAAGGACAGCTGAACTCTTGAATATTGGGGTCTGAGAATGGATAGACAGCTGAGAGAGAGCAAAGCCCTCTGGCAAGTCAATCAAGAGGACGAAGCAAGAGCATGAGAGCTTGGGCTGCACGGAAACAAGGTGGGGAGCAGACTGGAGCCACCTTGGGCTGGTGGGGTCTCTGACCAAAATCTGCGTGGAGATGAGCCAGTGAGGGAATAAACCCCAATTACCATGTGTGGGAAAGAGAGGTCTGGCACGTGGGGATCTCCTGTCTTGACGGAGAAGTAGCTCATCACTCTGCTCTGCAATTTTGGCTCCCCCAGAGCCATTCTGCTGAAGAAACTGTGACCCCATAACCCTCAGGGCCCGGAAAAATGCTTTTTGAAAAGTGTCAGAAATGCTGGTAGAAATTTCTGAAGAAAATCACAGTGAAAATACCTACTTTTTTTTTTGCTTTGGTCAGTGGAAAAATATCTCCCCCCCCACCCCCCCAATTTTCCAACATTTCTGCAGAAATCAGACCTCTTCCAGGAATTAGGGTTTTTTTATTTTGTGTAAATCCAGTTTTTTCCCTGGCAAAAGGTTTGTGTGGGAGGTTTCCGGACAGTTGCTTTCTATCTGTCAGGAGTACATGAATCTAAACCCTTGAGTGAGCACTGGGGGCAGATGGTAACCAGAGGCTACTGAAAACGTGCAATCATTTAATGCACAATCATTAAATGTGCCATCATTAATAGAGAGGAGGGTGAAGGCCCCCAAGGGTCCCAGGCCAGCAGGAAGAGGCAGGGCTGCATCTCCCAAACATCAGGGCTCTGCTGGCTCATGCCACCTCCCGCAGATGTGCTTTAGCCTGGAGGAACCATCCCGCCAAAAAGCCTCTCTGTCACCTCAAGGACAGTGTCATGGGCGCTCTCGCTTCCCCCACCCATTCATTTACTCTGGGACTGTGTGGGTGTTGAGAGCTCGGTCCTCCCTTTGCCTGTAACAGGAGAGGAAGCCAGGGTGCAGACCACTTGAATCCCTGACATTTTCTCTCCATTCTTGCTGGGAATGACCTAATCGGCACTATTGTTTCCTACTCCACTTGAATTTCCACTTACCCACATTTCCATTCTTTCAGCGGTTCTTAAACTATTTTTCAACCTTTTTACCAGGAAAGAGTGGAGACCCAACAATGCTTTTCTTGTTCAGTTTGGGAAAAGGTCTTCCTCCGCAACATATTTCTTGTTCTGTTTACATAGAACTTAGCAAAGAGAAGAAAAATGTGGAGTTTATTCATCCTGAGGAAAAAGCAGAATTACAAATTAGAGCCCTTGCTCAAACAGGCATTTGCCCTCACTGTTGGCTGTGCTGCTCTGCCCTCTTTGCTGCCCTTATTCTGGTGGATTAAGACCAACATGGGTCTGCCTACCCTGCTTGTGAATTTACTTCCTAAAATAGTAGGCAGATGCAGCCTTGGAAAGAGGGGCAAGTCATGGCTGTATGGTCACCTTCTTGATACCTTGTGCCAGGTTTTCTTTTCTGCTGATTTCAACTGGGACACTCAAAGGTTTCTCTCTTTGGCTGGGACTTGTTTAAACCCCTTTGTATACCCTGCTTCTGGGAACTCTTCCTTCAGCATAAGTCATTCTTTGACCCCACTCCATCCCAATTTATGGAGGCATTTTTTCTTAGGAGCTCAGTAGCTCATGGCTCCTTGGAGAACACATCCAAGGGCAACCTCTCCAGGTGGCCTGAATCTCTCTCCATGCCCCTCTCTTTCCAGCCGCTAAACAGGGTGGCAGGGACCCACTTGCCAACTTCAAGAACTTCACTGAGGTGCTCAGGTCTGAGGGAGACAAGTAGGCTTGTAGGACTGACATGAGGAGTTGGGTTCACTAAAAATGGTGTGAAGATCCATGGTGATGATAGCAACCCTGGAGAGCTCTGCTTTCCTCCTGCCTGTGGCAAAGGGCCCTTCATGATTGTCCCTCACTACAGGTTTGAATGGACAGATGGGGAAAAAACTTCCCTTAGCAGTGATCTGGTCAGGAGGAGAGGCAGAGGTGTGCTGCTAGTGGTATTAAACACTGAGCAACAAGCCTAGAAAGGTAGAGGATTTATTAAATCCTGCTACACTTTCCCAGGCAGACGTTTGAGGATGCACCAGCTGAACTTTCCTCAACCTCAAAATCTCTCAACACTTTGACTTCTACCACAATAACAAGAAAAAGCTGCGCTCGGAGACATCTCACATGTATCAGCTCCAGCTTCAGTGTCCTGTCTTGTGGTGACAGATGACTTGTCAGCGCTGCAAACCTGCGGCAGTGACTTCCACGGGTTGTGTGTCCCTTGTGCAGCCTGGCATTTTGACAGTCTGTGCAAACCTCATGTTCACTGGGGCAGGGAATGTGCACATGACTTCCCAGGGTCCTTTATTTTCTGGTTTTCCTTTGATCCTACATACCTGATGGTGCAAAGTGACTGGAAACCCCACACAGCAAGGAAGACTAGCGGTGATCCTTGTGGGATTGTGCATCTGATTCTTCCTGCCCCGGGTCCCTGTAGCAGCTTCCAAATCTTATACTTTGGCCCGATAGAGTTAAAGCAGTTGGCTTAAAAGAAATCGCAGCATGGATACAGTATAAAACCAGACACAGGATATAAAAAGCATGCTTCTAAATTTAAACCTCTGTTAAAAGCTAATTTAAGCAGCTAATTATACTAAAAATGCATGAGCCCCAAATTTGCCAATTAAAAGTTAATTAAACAAAAACTCAGTGAGCTTCAATTTGTCAGTTAAATCCATCTGCTTCCTGCAGCTTCCTGTAATCCCATAGCTTCAAAGCTCTCCCTGCAATGGGAACCATTCTCTGAGTCATCGCAATCAGACAGATGTCCAAAACCCTAGAAAAAGCCCAAAGCTTACTAAAACCCAGGCACAATTAGCAGCCTTAGCCTTTGGGAATCTGCCCAAACTTCTCACAATAGATGTGGCCGTTTAGGAGATGAAGTCTCTGGACAGGCTGGCTTGGTGCTGCAGCCGCTGTGCCTGCTGGATCCCTCCCCAACACCACGTACGTGCAGATGGGGTGACATGTACCAGTGCAAGGGTCCGCACAGTGGACAATTCAGCAGGTCTGCAAGCAGGCAGCCCTGTTAATGCAACTACTTTCATGAAAACTGCTCCTTTTTCTAGCTTCACAAGGTCTACCCCATCCTCTCCTTGCAGACAGCAGAGTTCCCCTGGTTGCCTGATCCCTGCTCACTTCATCTTGCAGGATGCAGCGAGACCCCGGGTGCCGTGTTGTTGCGCCGGGGTAAAAACCTGGAGTCGATGGGGTGGAGGGTGGCAGCATTGGCTGCTGTTAACAGGCTCAGCCAAGCTGATCCGCACGTGACTGATGGCTGCAACATGGGACAACGTTCTGGGGCTTTCATAGCTGTAATTGGCAGCTTATTATGCTTTTCATCAGCCACACCTGGTGTAGCTTTCTTATTGTGTTAGTTAAATAGGCCAGCACTTTAAAAAGAAAAATGAATCTAGATATCAGCATGTTCACTTACAGCAGGAAAATCTGTAAAGGAGAGCTGCCGCCCGAGCAGACAGATGCATCGCAGGGAGGACAGGCTCTGCTTCGCTCTTGTCCTGTGTGATGGGTACTAAATACAATGCAAAGAGAGCAGGATGCTCAGTTTTTCTGCTGCTGACCCCAAGGAGTTACCATGGTTCATAGGTTTGGCACACTCAGCTTGAGATTAAAGGAACTCACTTCCAAAAGAAAATAAAAACCCCCAAACATTTCTGGCCCTCCCTCTCAAACTCATGCAGCCCATGTTCTGCAGAGTAGAAGAGAGATTTTCACTGAAGTTGCCTGAGTTTTCATTTAAATTTCAAACAGATGCAAATTAATGCTCCACAGTCCAGTTTCTGCTTTCATACAGACTGCTTTTCTGCAGAGCTGGGTATTATGCAAGCAGCGATGCTACCACCTTCAGTACATGAGCATCTAGCCATAATGCTACAGCCAAACTCGTGATAGACAGCTGCTCTGCATTTTGGGCAGCTGAATAACTCCAGGGGCACATCGGGAGGCAGCTAACGCACCCCTCATCCCATCCGTCGATGTGTCTGGGCTAGGACATGGCTCCTTGATTTTCAGTCCCTGCATTTCTGTAGCTGTCACCCCCCCAGCACCATTAGTATATTCAGGGTTTTGCTTTGATCTCTCTTTGTCTTAATTTTCTCAGCTGCCCATGTGTTTCCCAGCTGCAAGTCTTCAACTTTCTTTGTGACTTTTTCCCCACTCACTTTTTCACCCCCTTGCTGTGTGAGTACTTTTATTCCAGTCCCAGCTGCGTTTATCTTTCATGCGACCAATTTTGTCCTTTGTTTTCAGACAACACTGGGATGGCTGGCTTGTTAGCTACGTGGGGGGATTAAGATGTGCTATGGTGCTGATGGGAGGGGGAAGCAGCTCCGGGGGATGGCTGTATGAAGCAGAAACGATCAACAAGATCAGGCACACGCTTCCCCAAAGTGTCAAAGCAAACCTCCCCTGCCAGGCATGCTCCTCAGCATGTTGATTTAGCAGGGTTACAGTCACTGTACACCCAGGCAAACCTCCTCATGCAGCACTGCAGGAGCCCCCCACGGTGCCCAGGAGGCTCCAGGTCCCCCTGTGCTCATTGTTGCATGGCCTCGGAGGCAGCATGGCCATGGAGCTCTGGCAGGAGCTGAGAGCTGAGAGCCAAGCTATGATCCCTGGTAGCGAGAGGGGATGTCTGTGCCCACCCTTGCACAAGCCTGGGGAGAGATGGAGGCTGGTGGTGCTTCCTGCTCTGTGGAAATAACACCTGGGGGACTTGAGAAACCCTTTACAACTCCCCCACGGCACACTTTATGTCTGCAGAAGAACGATCACACATGTCCATCCGCAACATAACCTCCATGGGATTGCATCAGGGTAGAGCAGAAGTGCAACATGCACGGGGCTTTCTCCTGGGGAGACCCTCTGCTTGCCTTGGCTGCAGCCAAGTTGGAGACCCCAAAGAGCAGGAGGGCAGCAAGCCCCTGTCAGGGTCCTCTGGAGGGAGGGACCAAAGGTCTGGCCCAAAATGCACCACCACATTTCTAACCAATGCCATTCTGTAGTAATGTTTGAAAGCACTGCGGTTCCAGGGAGGTGCGAGGTTGAGTGGAAGAGAGAAAATAATCATATAAAGGCATAAAAGTTGGGACCAGATGACTTGTATGGTGGGGGGAGCGGCGACCAAGGCACATAGCCATGGGCCAAGCAGGTCACTGGACCCAAAGTAAAGAAGTGCAGAGTCTGAGAAGTCTCCAGCCAGAAACCGCAGGCTAGGACCAGAAACAGTTACAGCTTCATACTGAGACAGAAGCAATTTGTCATGCTATCTTTCTCCTTTCACTAAAGGAGCATCCAGTTATCTCACTGAGCAGCAGCGTCATTTCATTTCCCAGGTTTCTTGGTGCAGTTGGAGCTGGTGATGCCCCAAAGTTGACTGCAGCCCCGGTTGCTGCTAGTCAAGTGCTAGAGTGGAGAGAGCTGCGCTCTTTTTTCTTTGAACCGGCAGCGGAGGCCTTCCAGAGAGCCATCCCTTCTCCTAAGGGAGCAAATAAAGTTGTTAGTGAAGCTCACCAGTCCTCTGGCACTGGCACGAATCCAACCTCCTGTCTCTGTGCTGCTGCTTTCTGTGCTCTGCTCCTTACGAGAACTGATTAAATAACCCAGTAACACAGTTGGAGGCTGCAGCCCTTGCTTGAGTCTGTGACAAGCCTCTTTAAGAAAAATTATTAGTAGACACAGAGAGGACTGGTTTGTTTTACAAGGCTTCAGCGCAGAGTGCTGGCTTTATAAATGAGGTTGTGAGTCAAATTCTTCCTGTCTTTTTATGAAAGGCCATTCTATTGGAAAACCAACTACCCTTTGTTTATGTAAGCAATCTTACTGCTCATGGAGATGTCTTAGAGACACATATTTGATCCTAAATTTTGGCCTTTTATAGTGGCAGCGTATTGGAGAGGCAGTGCAGGACATGAGGATAGCTATCAGAAACGGTGTTTGTATCTACAAACAGAAACACATGCGCTGGCACCTGAACCCCACTGTGCGCCCAGTTGTTGCTGTACCTGCCACGAACGTGGATTAAGACACACGCTGTTCTGGAAGCATCTTCTTTAGATTTGCAGTGCTGTCTCTCAGCAGCCTTTCTGCTTTATCGAAGGGATTTGTGAGCTCAGACCTTCAGGATTTAGGGCACTATTCCTCTAAGCATGTTGTTACAAATCTGGACGTCAATGCAGCATTTTGCAGACATCCCTCTGCTACTGTCTTTTTAAGCACCTAATGTCTGAAAGCTGTGGATCTGTTAATATAACCCCAAATTGAGGATGCACTACTGCAGAACTGTAAACTGGTCTGCACTGGGGCTGCTATGGTCCTCTCCCATACCCAAAGACCTGTTCCTCCCTTGTCCTGGCACAGACATGCCTCTGGCCCTGGGTGAGCAGGTCAGGGAGCTCAGCCAGGGGACAGTCAGGATCACAGGAGTAGGAACATCTCCCTGGTTGGCTTGGCTCCTTGGATCAACGTGGCTGTACTGAGTGGTAGCCAGTGCCACTCACATGGCACAAGGGAAGGGGCAGTGCACCGCTGGATCAGGTCCTCAGGATAGGGCTTGATAAACCCATAATGGACCTTTTCTAGAGAGCTAGCAACAGGCAACTGCTCTGGGCAGGACGTGGGGCTAGGGACCTCCAGAAGCTCCTCCTAGCCAGATTTTCTGTGATAGCACTTGGACATCAAGAGTACACTGGCAGCTGAAGCTGGCACCAGACCACAACCATGGGCAGCACAAGCCAAAGCAGACACCATCCACTGAAGCAGGAGTGTGGTCATCAAGTGGCCCTGGGAAGGGTGGTTCCCCTCCCAAGGGTACCAATGGACACCTTTGCCTTTCTCAACCGCAGCCTGGGTCTGCAGCAGCTGGTGAAGGCTGGGAAGGGTCCAGAGGAGCCTTTCCCATGGCACAGTTTGGTTTTCAGCAGTCAGAAGGGCTAGAAGGTACTGGAGTTTTGCTCACCTTTGATCAAAGCTCAAGTTCAGTGTGCTTTTTGGAGAGTTTTCTCTGCAAATTACCATCATTGCTTTGCCAGTCTGGTTGTTGAGGGCAGCGCAGATGTTACTGGACTGACTGTTCTGCCTCCTGTTTATGCGGACGCCTGTTTGAGAGGAGAATCTGTGTTGTGCAAACAAGTACAGGCTTCTGCTAAAATGAACATTGGGTTTTATTGACAGAAGAAGTAAATATTGACCAGTGGAAAGTTAAAGCCAATATTTACTCTGAGTTTCCCTAAATCCAAATGTTTACAGTAAGTGAAATGCGAAGCACTGATCCACAGATTCCCATTTGTGATACTGCCTGGCCCCAGGGCGGCAGGGCTGCCATCCAGGCCGTGATTCTCCAAAATATTTGCACCCTGATTGCCAGACACTTCCAAAGAAGGCACTTTCTGTGGCTGTGGGCTTGAGCATGGTGCTGACCTATATATTAAACAAACATCTTAACAAAAAGGTGAAATTAGAGAGGCAGAAAACTGGAGATTTAATAATCTCCAGTGTCAGAGTCAGGAATTTGATCAATATATGAGATAAATTCTTTGCACATAAACTCATGAAGGAGAACAAATAGAAATGCACTCCCCCTCTATGGTTGGAAAGGAAATGTAGACGTCTCAGTGTCTCTGTTGTCGGCATCACTGTCCAAATGGAAGGTGGGCACAGGTGCTTGGAATGCTCAGCTGGCAACCACCACGTTGTTGCCTCTCCAGCTGCCCTCTGCATGTGTGACACAGCAGTCGGTGGCTTGTCCCACCTGCAGGCTTAAACATCAGAATGGCCATGCTACAGCTGGAGGCCAGGGCCCAAATCCTTGACAACACCTAGGTCCAAATCCATCTGAAGGTGGAGCATGGGGTAGTTTGCCCAAGGTGACAAGTGGCAGAAATTTATTCTGCTCTAGGGACTCAGACGTGTTTTCTTCCCACTTGACGGTCCAGCTCTGCCCTGCAGGAGCTGTGTGCACTCTTCTGCTGCTTCTTCTCAGACAATGGGGTCTTACCTTCATGCCTTTCCTCAGTCCTTCACCTGGACACGGTGGAGACAGTGGAGACAAGTGTCTGCAAAGAAAGACCCAGATATCTCACTGGGCACCCAAACCCAGAGGTCTCTGTTTCTAGCAACACCTGCATGTCTACCGAGCAGGCATCAGCTTTCAGGTACCAGTCCTGTCTCTAATGCTGTGATAATCAGTTTTGCAGAAGGAAAACAGAGTGATCCTTTTGCAGAGATCTGTGGGCTGATTTTAGTCTGAAATCCAGATGAAGATGGAAATCTCGATCTGTTTCTCAGAACGCAGTATCTTGACATACCGGGTCAGCTTTCCTGAAACACTGGACCGGGGATGAGGAGACTGCATTCTGCAAAAAGCAAAACTTTTGGGACCTGGTTCACACTTTTCATCTATTACATTCTGCAAAAGTTGAGATGCTAGTGTTGAAACCCCTATTTCTATGTTCTCAAAACAAAATATAAAAACTGACTCTTTATAGAAAACATTGATTGCATTGATACATTCCTGCTATGGTTTGCTCTGTGTGCATCAGCATTTTCTTAGTGGCTGAGCGTGGCCAGAGCCGCAGGAAAGGCACAGCCGGGCAGACCTACAGGGAGCTGCCCAGTTCTGTATTTGGCCTATCTCTGCTCACCACCAATATTTGTCATATTGCCAGTGAAAGTCACTCCATGAACAGATTCCAGCAGCTTATGGAGAAACATGCAATCCAGCTGCATGTTCAGGTTGGCTGTAGATGAGGTGTGCTGCTATTCCCAACCTCCTGAAGAAATTTCCCTGTAAGCTGTTGGTGTGCTCTAGGAGCAGTCGGCTTCTTCTCAGCAGGATCTGTGGCCAACAGAGATGTTGTTAGGAGGCTTGGTAAGAATTTTAAACTGTTTGCACTTTCTTAGGCCCTTTTGTGTTGTTAGCCCTGCACTGGTGGACTCCTCTGTGGCCTGAAAGTCTCTTTGTTATTTAGCAGCTTGTTTCACAGATGAACAGGTTTCCCAAGGGGATGTCAGTGATTTGAGTGGTAGCTAGGCAAGCACCACCCAGTGCAGCATCTGGGACATGAGTGACTGGGTTTGTGTTCACAGACAGATTCCTATTAGATCCTGTCCTATTGCATTTTAAGTGCCCTTATTCTACCTGCCCTTTTAGAGGTGACACCTCCAGCCTTTGAAAGTGCTCAACTTTAACCCTTCTTGATCCTTCACCTTTCCATTAAATTCCTTGTTTCTTTTTGGCTCCCAATATTTTCCACACAATCACGTTAGTCTAACAAGCCTCCCCTCCTGCTGCTATTTACGACCACGATGTTTTGATTTCTATGTCGCAGATGTTCTTTTTAACGGATATTCACAGTTGAAAGGAATGGGGATCCAGCTGTGCTGATGGGACAGAAATAGAGCCACGTTATCACTCCTGCATCCAGGCATAAAATGCACAACCAAACTTGCAGAGGAATAAATGGTTTTTAATGCAGGCAAGGCATCCTGTTCAGCGCTGGGTTCAGTGATTTATGATCAGGACAAGGGCCTGATATGCCCTTGTGTTTAGCACTCATGTCTAGGGCCCTCACTCAGTTTTTGGGAGTATTAAAATGGCAAAACATTGGCAAAATATTTTGGGGTAAGAATATTGCTCTGGCGGGAGAAAATACTACTGCTCCTTGATACTTTAATTACTAGCTATTTCTAGGGCAGGGAATAAGAAGGTGCTTGGAGCTCTAGATCCAGCCGTTAGGAAGTAACTAAATCCTTACACCCCTCACTGAGATCAGAGTCAGGCTCCAGCCCTGTTCAGGTGGGTCCAGAGCCCTGTTTATCAGAGGTGGTTGAAGGGTGAGTCGCAGAGGGCATTTTAACCCACGCTTTTATTTTCTGAGGTAGAGATGAGCTGGGAAGCAGGGCTGTGACTGCTCCTGCATCGACTATGAGGCAGCTGCAGGCTCGTTTAGCCTGCCCAGGACTTGCAGTCTCAGGTCTGAGTTTTCAGGTAGCAAAACAACCTCCTTGGCCATTTTTTTGCCATCTGAGGGCTCAGCAGCAAAGTGAAGCTCTAGATTTTGAATGACTTTGGGTAGATGCCCACAGCAGAGGTGCAAGGCTCATCAGATGCTCAGCGTGTTGTTGTCTGGTTCCTGCAAGCCCTTAGGAGAAGAACATGAGCATCGGCCTACCCAGGAGGAGCTGCCATACCAGCCCTGCCAAAGGCTGCACACAGCATCGGGACGTGATCTCAGCATCTCGGCTATGGGGATCTTCCAGTAGCATTTAAAACTTACTCCTTCCAGCTGGCTTGTCAACAGCTAATGGTTCTTAATTGTAGGAAGAGCTTCTGCAGGACCTGGCAGAGCAAACATGACTCCTGACCTCCATCCAGTGCTCTGAGGCCACCAGGGATTCATTATGTGCTGCTTGCACATAATGTTTGGGTGGGATGATGGACACGAGTCCCAAAGGTCACCAGTCTGATGCTTTTATGAGCAGAATGAGGAACAGCCACTGTGTCTACACCATCATTAATGGCAAAGCCTGGGGCTGATGAGCACCCTGGGGCTGGCTGGGAGGCCAGGGCACCCTCAGCTACTTTGTTCAGGTCTGGGACTTTATAACACAAACGGGGAGTTTTCAGGTACCACCTGCAAGTATTGAGATCCTTTCCAATGCTCCTTCCCTGCTCCCAGAGCAGTGCTGCTCCTTTTGCAGAGCTGCTGCATGATGGAAAATTGCATGACAGGCTTGAGTCAAAGCAAATGCAGCCAGTTTCTTTTCCAGGCTGGTACCCTGCCTCATAATGGCCAACGACCCAGGCTTAGGGAACAAGAGAAAGAAAAATTTCAAGAACAGAGTGATCCTTTCCTGGTTCACCTTGTTTCTGGCCAAAGTAATTTAGAGACATCCTGAGCTGGAAGCTGAAACCAAAAATCTTCACTTTATTCAGCTTGTCCTGACTCTGGGGGCCATGCGCTGTTACCATCTTCCTTCCTCTCACTTCATTACCAGGCTTCTCCTACCTTGGTAGCCTTCCTACCTACATCCATGCTGATATCGGTCCTCCAGAAGTGATAGGAAACATCTCCATGCTGCTCAGGTCTTCAGGACAGAGCTGCACCTGGCTATGTGCTAGGGAGGTGGGACCCTTGATTTATCTGCTTTGACTTGCCTTCCTGGGCCAGGTGTCCATATGAGAAATGAGCAGCAAGACCTGTGGCAGGCAGCACTGATTTTGAGACACTACAAAGTTATTGCAGTAAAGGGTCACTCTGTATTTGCCTGTTCTTATAATTTTTTATCTGTGACTCCTCACAACTGGCCAGTGCATTTTCAATCCTGGCAGAGCGACTCGGGGACCAATGCTGGACATCTCACTGGCAAATGCCATCCCTTGTCTTCTACTCTGGGAACACCAGGAGCTCCACACTAATTTCCCACCCAGGCCAATCACTATTTCATAAGCAGCCTGCTTCCCCTTCAGAGAAGCTTAGGGAAAAGTCTCCTCTAAAACTTTCCAGGAGCCCTCTGAGATTGATTCACAAGAAAGTCTGGCAGAGGAGAGTGGGGAAGAATAGAGGACACACAGTTTGGGGACACCTCTCCTGGGATAAGAAGCCCGGTCCAGTTGAAACAGAGCCAAAGAGCCCATTCCCTCATCTCCAGGCTATTATTTTCCTTCCACACTTAACTTTATACATGTCCTTGTTGGACCATAAGGGCAAAGGAACAGTTTCTGTCCAATCTCTAAGGCAGAAAAGGAGCAAACAGCCCAAAGAGAAACCTTTTTGGATGGTGTCTCCATCCAGACAAGGGCAGGAGAACTTGGCTTTCTGGCTTGTGATTTGGCCAGTGCAGCCCAACTGGTTGGGCTCACACAGCAGCCAGCCAAGCCCCACACATACTCCAGACTGGATCTAGCACACCTTGCCTTTTGGCTGGGGACATTTCACAGGAGCTGCAGTGTGAAGGTGCCATGGGAGGAGAGTGGAGAAGAGACATGGATGAGTCCCCAGCACACTTCATATCCTCAACCGCTCACAAAGACCATGCAAGCTAATGATAGATTCTTGCTGGCCTGGCCTAGGTGGCTCTTGGACATGCTGTCCTGGAGGGCATGAGGTCCTTCCCACCCACACCGTCCTACCACACCCCATCTTTCTCACCCTTCTTTTCTTTGTGTAGGCTTTGGTGACTTTTTAGAGATCCCTCCATGTCCTGTACTGCGCCAAGTGGTGAGCTGATGCTCAACAAATTCTCAAACTCATGTAAAAATCTTCAACTGATTGTATGAAAAGCAGGTTTCCTCCCCAAAGAGCTGTTGGCTAGTGATGTGTAAGCAAGTCTGCAAACAGCAGAGGGGCTTGGGGATAGAAAATGGTCGTGGGGATGCCGTAGTGCTCAGTGCGGGCCTGGGCAGATGGTTCATCTGTGACAGAAATAGAATGGCTTTTCACGCTGGATCTGAACTCTCTGGCAGGAAATTATATCAGTACCAGGGACTGCAGGGTATAAGCCACTGCTCTCTTTCTCTCACTCTCCCTCAGACACACTGTCCTGCACATCTCTTACCAGCAAGGGAGTGGATCAAATGTTAAAGACTACCAAGAAAAAGTTAGAGAAATGATCCCATCCTGTTCCAGTGTACAGTTTTTGCAATGTAAAAGGAGACCGCTTTTTGTGTAAAATAAACATGTTCTTGCCTTTTCCCCCTCAGGAATGGATTCCACTTCGAGTTAAGAGTATAAACAGAGCAGAAAAAACTTCATGTGGCAATAAAACCGTCTGATATTAACTAAGCTCCCTCTGGGGCTGCTGTGAAAATTCTCCCCCCGCCTTCATTACTGGTTTAAGAAAAAGTTGCACTAACTCAGTACTTTTCTCTTGGAAAACTATTTCTGGAATGTCTCTTGTTCCAATGGATTACGTAAAGTGACTCCAGTGGCTTTGTGGAGTCTCAAAGGCTCAGCTGGAAAAGACCCATTAGATCATTCAGGCCATCATCTGCCAGAGTGAACCTCTTGACCACAACTACAGCTACCACAGGCTTTTAGGACAGGCTCTGGTCTATCCGCCTTTGCTCTCTACCTCTGCTTGCCTCTACCCAACCCATTTCCTTCCTTTCCTACTGTTTCTGGGATTTATCTTCTTTTCATCCCCTTTCTTACCAGGAGCTTCTGGCCCATCCCACCCCACTCCCTGGGCATCTGTGCTACGTCTGCAGGCAGCATTGCCCTTCCTGCCTGCCCGGCCCTGCCATCTCTCAGGCTGCGGTTTTATGCCATGGCAGGGCTGATCTCACTGCTCAGCTACTGCCTTATCTTCTTTTTTTTTTTTTTTTAATTTTTCTTTACAGTTCAGTATCTGGAAAAAAATGGAACTGAGAATGAAATAATGAGCAGAGCAACCATGACGACAGTGGCAATTGCTTGATGAACTGTAAAGGCTGCTTTTGTCGTGCACCGTACCTGTGTGTTTGGTTACCTCTGCAGCAGAGTGCACGTGGCCCCTCAGTGCCACCGGTCAAAACAGATAAAGAAAAATGCAGGTATTTGTGAATTTTACTTATATTGGACATTTTCTAATGTCAAAAGGGCTTCAAGCAGGCTTTGATACAAGTGATTTGAGATATGCCCTGCTGATCCAGCAAGAGAAAGAATAAACACTTTGGGTGATTTCTAAGCATCTCCCCACCGTCCTGTCTCTTTTATCCCATTTCAGTGAACCATTAGGAGTCGGCACGGCAGATGTTAGGGCAAGGCCCAGAAAGAAATTAGTTTCCTAATGGATTTTTCAGACTGGGGCTGAGGAGGTCCACCTGCACAGGCTCCTGAAAATACCAATGTGAGGACCAAAGCTCTCCACTCATGCACCTAAAGTAAGGATGGTTTTGGACTAAGCAGCTGGTCCTGAAATATGAAGTGCAGTATCTGAATGAAGTGCAACTATTCTGTGCAAGACCAAAACCCACAAATGAGAAGCAGCCAGAACAGCAGCTCCAGCTGAGTAAAATTGTTCTGAATTAGAAAGAAACATGTAGCCATTGTTTTGGTACAACGATTTACCAAAATTTCCTGAAGATAAGACCATGTAAATACATCTTTAGACCACAAATATCTTTAACCTTTAAAAAGCACTTGTCAAAACAGCTACAGCTTTTAATGCAGTCCAAATATAAGGTCTGTGCTGTTAATGCCAAACTACTTCTTTCTGAAAAATGGATCCGTAAGAAGCAGTGATTGTTGAGACTCTTTTAGCATATATCAGAGAAAGAATACATGAGGATCTTGAAAACCTTAATGAGGAAGTGGTTCCTTTATATGCTAAATATAGGAAATCTTTGCGGAACCAGAAACACAACAGATACCCCCAACATTCAATATAATGCAAGACCTGAAGGGAGACGTGCCTTCAGCACTCAGCAAAGCTTTAGGATCCTGCCTACCTTTACCATGATCTTCATCAGGAGCCAGAGGTAAGAACCAGGCGTGTGCTGTCCACCACTCATGCAATGCTGAGCATCCCTGCCATCCCTTCGCAGTGGGAATCAGGTTGGATTTACTTCCTCCATCAGTTGCTAATTCTCATAAGACTGACGAAGCCCAGAAACTCTGAATTCAAAGCACTCAAAGCAAAGCATGTTATGACAGTGTCACATTCATATGGAAAAAATAAAAATGTATAAAATATGACAAAAATTGTTTAATAGGAAACATTGAAATCTTGGTCATAGGAATAGTAGTTGCAAAGCTCTTCTATCACTGAGGCTCTTCCTCAGATTGCATCTCCCAAGATGCATCATGAATTCTCCTGCTGAGGAGGTATGATCTGGTGTATGCGGGAAGTATGTTGTGCCTGGTGTGTCCAGTACAGGAGAGTAGGATTCAACTTTCCCAGCTGTAGATATCCACAAAATGGAGGTCTCCATCAGGTCCACGGGCCCAGGCATTTTCTGTAGTGACGGAGACCTTTTCCATGTGGTGTGTGAGAGCCCTGGGCGAGGTGAGTCCCCCAGGCTGCACTGTTTGTGTGACTGGGTCTCTTCTGACTGCCACGGGGGTGTGGCACACAGCATCCTGTAGACACACGTATTTTAGATGCTGCAGTTAGAAAACCAAATTTGATTATCTTTGATAACTGTTTATTCTGAGCAGGACTCTCCTCAGCCTTGGAGCTCAATAAAACATATTTTTGGTCATAGAACAGTCAAATTGCTGTAAAAACATTAGAATTTGTGGTTTTGTTTTCAAATAAAATCATAAAACCAATCACTTCAAATTTTCTTTTCCACAAATTTTTTTTTCCACCCCCCCCCCCCCCCACTTTTCAGTACAGTGCTTTGTGGAAGCAGGAGTTCAGCCGTTTGGGGTGGAATTCATCTTGCCTAATGGCCATGCTCTGCACATCTCATAATACCTTATTTTCCCATGTCCACTTAAAAACCTCACTGCAGCCCTCCCAGGCTCTGCACATGTGCCAGGTCTCTTGGCAGTATCTGCAGGTCTCCCTCCACACACTGCTCTCCCAGCAGAGCATTGGCAGCTTCTCCCCTGGATCCTGCCTACCTTTACCATGATCTTCATCAGGAGCCAGAGGTAAGAACCAGGCGTGTGCTGTCCACCACTCATGCAATGCTGAGCATCCCTGCCATCCCTTCGCAGTGGGAGTCAGTTTGGATTTAATTCCTCCATCAGTTGCTAATTCTCATAAGACTGAACAAGCCCAGAAACTCTGAATTCATTTTCTCCCTTCAGATCCAGATGAAATCGCCCAGTGGATCCGATGTAAGTACTTAGGGAGGTCTGACAACGGGCAAGCACAAAACATAGACTGTGTGTTCATTTAGCACTCACTTCTGGTGGAAACCAATCTAACATGGGAGACCTTCCTTTGGACAGATGGATGTGGTCCTGGGGCAAACAGTCTGGGTGGTGAGATATGGGGGGAGATGGCAACGATGCATAATACAGGCAACTTCCCACCTCGTATTTCCCCCACACTATAAGAATCGCAGTCTGTGCAGTGAGTACGACAAGTGGTATATGAAATACACTGGTTTATTGTCTACTGAAGTGTAGCTCTTCCCTCTTGTGCATGTGAATTGTCACATACTTTAATTGCATGATCATGTATTTTGATTTCTACTGGCTAATTGCTTCTTAACATTGTTATTCACAGAGAGTTTCTCTCCTTTGTTCTCATTTCAATGAAACCGAGACAATAAAATGTCAAGAAATACCAAAACAAAAGCAAACCTTCTGTAAATGAAGCATTTAGGTGGCATAGTTGACAGAAAAAAGATGGGGAATGCGCCATTATGGATTTAGTGTTGCTGTGAAATCACCTTCATTTCAAGTTGTAGTTTCTGTACTGTTTTCTGTTTGTTTGATTAATATTTTACAAATTCTGACAGAAAATGCATCCTGTAAAGTACAAAAAATAACATCCATGGTAATAAGCAGCCTACTGAGTCTTTTCTTCCATGCTTTTACTGCAACTGAATAAAATAGCACTGACTAAACACCAAGAGGTTTTTTTCACGGAGAAGTTATAGTTGTATATGGAGGAGAGTTATTTCTCAATAACTATCCTTGGTTTTATTCATAAAGGCTTAGGCATAGAATGGAAAATCGATTTAAATGATCAGATATTTCCCCTGACTTGCTTTGAATGGCTGGAAACCTGGGAAAGTGTCAACATGTTATAAACAAAACCGTGCTTCATTTATACTTCATGTGCCTCATAAAACAAAAGTATGGACTGCAACCAAAACAGCATCTGTATTTGTAATCTTGCATCTAGCATAACTCCAAACTGCTTTTGGCCTGGTGGCATCAGGGATTTCATATTTCTGAGGCTATCTCTACAGTAACAGCCAGCAGCTCCTGGTTTTAAGCCATGAATTTTAGGTGTGCATAAAGTTGCTTATTTGCCTTGGGGATCTCTTTTGGTTTCCATAGGAAGGTCCATGCATGTGGTAGGAGCATGTCATCTGGTTGGGGAACCTCTGAGGAGCGTTGCGCATGAGTGATGGGGTGGGGAGGAGGCTTCCTCCCAGGAGCCCGTACCCTTGGCGGGGAGTTGGGCTGGAGACCAAGGAGATCATCTGGTCCTTCTCATGTCTGGTTGTCTCCCACCATTGGGATTGGTGTTGAATGGGCAAGGAGCACTCCAGCTGGGGATACTGCTGTCAAAGGGGTAAGGGAGCAGCATCCCTCTGCATAAGCATGTGGATTTGGATGGTCCTGTGCCACAGACTGAATGGCAAGAGCTGGCGGAGGGGCTGGGCTCTCCCACCCTCATAGTAAGCACCGAAAGAGTGGCATCAGCTAGAAATGCAGCTGCAGAGAGTATGAGATGCTGATGCAAATTCTCCTATCTCCCCTGATCAGGAATCACAGTGTTTATGCCAAATAATAGTCCTAATTATAATTAGATTCAAACTGAACTCCTAAATCAGCCCTAGATTATATTTAACAGTAATCTACTATAATGCAATGTTTAATCATTTCTAACCTTAATACCAGCCTAATCCTTCAAATTATTTCAATTTTAATTCCAACCCAAAGGCAATTATCTCTTGAAACTTAAAATCTGTCTTTGAGTTTAATCATCACTACAGATTTAACCCTAAAACTTATCTAAACCTACAGACACAATCAAAAACCTAATTGTATATTTTAACCTTAAAAGTAACCCATTGCTAATTATAGCTCAGTACTAAACTCACATCTTTATCCTAACTCAGATTAACTCCAACTGTAATCCCTAATCCTGATCTAAAATTTTAGTCATAATGTCAACTATAACCTTAGCCTAACCTAAATTCACTAAATAAAAGGAAAAGAGCAAAGGAGAAACCTTATTTTCCAGGTGGATATTGCACACAGACAAGGGAAAGACGTGGAGAGCTTCAGCTTGTCTTTGAGGTCTAAAGAGTATGTCCTTGTGTCCATCTTGTGCCAGGGAAGGGACATGGAGGTGAGCTTTCCCGCAGGCATGTGAGATGGAGGCCCGTGCTGGAGCTGCAAACAGAAATATCTTTAGGACACAAAGTGAATCTGTTTTCGGAGCTTTTTACGGCTACTGCAGCTGTGGCTGTTTGAGGGTTCACGTCAGCCCCTGTGGTGGTTAACGGTGGGTCTTGGCCAACCTCTGCACAGAGACATGCCCAAATCAACCAGCAAAACTTCTGCCTTTGCCAGGAAGGGTCTCTCGCACTTACCTCCCTCCCTTCCCTGGCTCACCCAGGCACCCCGTCCCCTGCAGTCAGCTGTCGAGGGAGGGCTCTCAGTGGGCTGGGAACCCACCCCCAGGCAGGGACCGCAGAGTGGGGGTACCAGTGCAGGCAGGAGCTTCTGTGCAAAGTTAAATGCCATTTTTTATGTTGATTTTCTGCCAGTTTTGCTAGGATGTAAATTATGACCCTCCTTCAAAGCCTCCCTGCCTCCCACTTTACTGAACTGCAATCTAACTACAGGATACAAATATCACGGAGATCACCGGCCTCAGCACCTCATTGGGATCGTATCTGTGGCCTTTCCACTGCATTAATTTGTACCGTGCCATGGTTTGAAAGATAAAACTCTCTTTTCACTCACTCCTGCCGGCCTCCAACAGCCTTGGTATGTGTATGTTTGCAATAAAGCCCCCAGCAGCTGTGACGGGTTAGTGGCTGCTTGTGGGTGTGTGCTGCTGCTCTTCATCCACATCGGAGCTGCTTGCTTTCTAGCAGGGTGGGATATGATAGACAACAAAAAGAAAAAATGGAACTGTCATTTGCTGTTGACCTGATTTTTTTGAGGGGAAAAAAAATGACATTCTGCAATTAGTTGAAAACATTTTTTTAGCTGCAGGTATAATTTATTTGGCTTGCTCTCGTTTCTTATAACAAGAGAGCACGTAAAATACCACCCACAGATGCCATGGGGTTGTATTTAATGCAGTTATGTCAATGTTCACAGTCATGGTGGGGGACCGCTTTCTAATGCGTTGTGGTTTCTGTGCATTAACTGACTGGCTTCATTCTCCTGCTTTTGCTGAAGGCTGTTCTTCAGCTATTCATTCTCATTTTTCTGTGCTTGGGCGTGGGAGCAAGTCGATCTCTTTCTGTGCAGAGATGCACATGTGTTTGCCAGGTCTCTCAAGCAGGGCTGGAGCTTGTGGCAGCCTGGGAAGGAGTGGGCAAGGGAGGACAGGGGTCTCCCTGTCACCCTGCACAGACTCTGCAGTTCCCCGCTGCCCTGTCTCCTCCCAAAGGGCTCTGCAGAGCAGAGCTGGGAAGGCACCACTGCCACACGCCGCTGAAGGTGAGGAAAGGCTTGGCTGCCAGCCGGACACAGGAGAAAACAGATGTGACAAGCAGGATGAAAAGGTGGTTCCTTGCTGTGGAATTTCACTTATTTCCCTGCTTGCTTCATTTGAGCTTAGGAATCTCAGATGAAGAGATATCGCTCCTGATATCCCCTCAGTTCCTCCTAAGCCTCCTGTTTTCAGCACAGGACACCTTGTCCTAGCTGCAGCTGCCCTCTGTTTGTTTTTCAGTTTTTTTGTGAAGTGCCTGCAGGGAATTTTTTTGAAGTCATGTAACAGCATCGCTGGGGTTGGACGGGCTCTCAGCACTGCTGCCTCGTAGTTTCAGTGCTAAAGGGGAACATGTGGTCCAACAGTTTACGACACGGGGTGATGCAGGGCTGTGAATCAAGCAGCACGAGCTCTGTGGAGCCAGGCTGGGCCACATGCCGGCGTGTCACAGCTGCCTTGCAGAGCCAGCTGCACTCGGTGAACTACAAATGCCAGGCCCTGTGTTTGTGACAGTGGGTCCCTGACTGGCACGTCATGGCCCACCTTGGGTCATCTCCAGCTTGGGGTCGTTATAAGTCAGGGCTTTCAGAGCCTGAAGGAGAGCTCAGAAGAGCTGGAGTGAGCCCTGACGGAGGGCTGGGAATAGAGAGGTGCAATACAGGCTTCCTTCTTGCTCAGTGTGTAGGTTCATAGGGACGATACTGTCTCCCAGGGGCATGAGGGAGTTCTGCCCTACAAGTCAAGAGGAAGAAGAATCAGCATATCTAGAGACCCCCAACACCTGCACAACTGTGAGTATGATGGAGGGACACAGTCCTGAAACTAGTGGTTTTAAAGATACAAAACATCTGCTACAAAGAAAAAGAAAAGAAACGGAACAAAAATCTTTTTGTTCTGAAGACTGAACTTCAAGACTGTAGTGTGGAGCTGCAAGGGGTGACGGTATCCACTGTGCCAACAATGACATGATTGAAAATGATAAATTTTCAGATGATAAATTTGGCTTTAATATGGTGTCATGTCTTCAGAGAATAGATCCTAGGTTTTTCTTTATCTTCCAGTTTCTGTGTTTTCAGGTTCCTGCTTACATCATATTTCCTGAGAAAGGTTCTTTCTCCATTATGAGAATATTTTTATTTAGCAAAAATGAGGAACCTTATGTAATTCTGTGACTCCTGGAGCAAAAGTTCAAACATTGCAGGAAAACATAAGCCTTGGCAACAGCCTTTACTTTTTGAAGCTTTCCAGCTTCCAGCATTTCTGATACTTCTGTAACAAATGAGTCTAAATAGGAAAAGCTGGTCCAAGTCCATTTGCTCTTTTTGTGCTTCCTTCCCTCTTGTGGAATTGCTCAGACAAAGCCCTTCCCCTCCTGAAACTGCACTTGCAGCAGCACTGGGCAAAACCACTCAGCTCTTTCTTGACACTGCTATCCGAAAAGACATCAAAATCCCGTCTGATACTTTACTGCAGCCTTGTAAAAGGAGCTGTGCATGTGGCCAATGTCCCTCTCCCTGTTATTCCTCTTTACTAGTCAACGCTGTTTCAGAAAAGAAAGATCACCCTGAGCACCTCCCACCACTTCCTTCCTTCTCCCCATGGACAGCACAACCTCCCCCATCCCAGTATTTTGGGGAAGAGAAGGCGCATTTCTGGGAAGGGATGGAGGGAAGGAGAGCATCTCCAGCCTCCATTTTCCTTCCTGCCTTGACGGAGGCTGTTCAATGTGCTGGGATTGATGGGGCAGGGAGCCCAGCACCGCAGTGAGGGGCAGGGCTGGGGCCCAGGTGGAGGGAACAAAGCAACTTTTGTGGGTACCCAAAAAAACAGCTGAAATGTCAACTGACACTAATCTCGTTTGGCACAGATACGTGTAGTTGGGATCTCCTAGAGCCTCGAGGTATCCTCTCTCTGACATCTGCAGCTGTTGGGCACATTTCATTGTGCCTTGATAGGGATAGTTCGGGCCATCCCCAGCACCTGCCGTACAATGTGCCGATGCTGTTGACAGCACTGGCGAGGAAGGATCTGCTGGTGCAATCGGAGCAGGGTGCCTGCTGGGCCCGTTGGTCAGTGTGTTGCTGATGGAAAGCTGCTGGCCTTCTGCGGCTCTCCACGGCAGCTGCTCACTCTGCTGCAGGGAGGGAGAGGGGAGGAAAAAGGACCAAAAATGCAGAGGAGGAGGGGACAGGAGTGATTACAGCCAAACCCCAAGAAGAGAAGACAGGAGCTGCTGAAGATGCTGTTGGACCCCATGGGCATGTCTAGAGGCGAAGTGGAGGCTTTTGAGTCCAGAGGAGGATGGGTTGTAGAAGTGACCTGCTCATACTCCCATCACTCTGGGTCAGAAGAAACATGCATTTAGGAACAGGTTTCTAAATGAAAGAGAAAATGAAATGGAATACACGGGCGGTTTGTAGGCTGATTTGGTAAATAGCTCAGTGCTGTTTGAACATGCACTGAAATCCTGGAGTAAATCCATGAGATTTGGATGATGGTGTACTGTCACAACAACACAGTTCCTGTCTTACAAACACAGCACTGAGCAGTTCCTTGCTGCCGATGGATCTGCTCCAGTGAATCACAGCACCACGGAATGACCAAAGTTGGGAAGGACCTCTGGAGGGCTCCAGTCCAACTTCAAGGATCACAACACGGCAATCTCCCACAGACCTTCCCCTGGCCAAGCCTCAAGAGCAGCTACCTCTCTGCTGACATCTGAGTCCTGATCCTGCTGCGCTCCCTCCACAGAGGTGCTTCAGCACTCCATGTGACCAGGTCTTGCTACCCATGCGTGGCTCTGACACATCTCTTGGCCTGCAGGATGCACCTGGCAAATTCTTTTCCACCCATTATTCTGCCTTTGTAACTGCACAGCAGCTTGCAGAAGAACTGAAAGCCTAATGGCATTTTCTTGCCAGCTAAGGAATTCTTGGCCGGTGATATCCTCCATCCGCTGTCCAGCACAATATGGGGAAGGATGGCAGGTGGCTGCGTCAACCTGAATAGCCGAGCAGCAGGAAACACCCGCAACGGGGTTTTCAGGCTGTAATGCCGGGAAATGGGGCTTCCAGGTACCTGACTCATGACTTCCACCTGTCGTATTGCCCAAAGCCCACGCTGGCTCTCTCACTGCCTGGCTCTGTTGTAGCCCTTCTTCACTCGCCTCTCACTTCTCTACTGAGGTTCCTGCAAGGTGCTATGTGTGGCCAGAAACTTTTAGGATTTCTCATTGTTTCCATTCCCCTGTGCTCAGGGGAAGGACCAGCAATGCCCATGTTTGTTTTGAAAAGATACGGGGCTGCTTTCCCCTGCTCCCACTGCCCCCTGCATAGCCTTGGGCAGGATTTTCACATGGGTGCCTCTCTCATAACCACCTACAGATTAGGTAGCTGGATCTTTCTCTGAAGACAGCTGAGCTTCTTGGGGCGTCCCTTTACTGCTGTGACAGGATTTAAGCAGTTTAAATACTTTTCTGAATAGTGTCTGGGAAAGTCTGAATTGATTATTCTTTGAGTGTTGACCTCAGTGTGGTCATTTGTGTTGCATGCTTTGTGTTTTGGTGGCTGCTTAAGATACCTGCTGCAGCTCCCGCAGACCTCCAGCCACATGCAGATGCTCACAACCAGGACAACTTTGGATTTGCTCAGTGAAACACTTCTGCTTTTGGTTTTCTTGCTCCACGCACTTGAGTTATGCTCGGCTCATCCTGTGTTGTGAAACATGCAGTCCCGCTATATTTGGTTTCCCTCTGTGATGCTCTTTGCCCCCAGTATCCCAACATTGCTCGGGGAGCTTGTGGGGAAGCAGCAGGTGCACAGCCCACTCCTTCCATCCTGGAAGCCCTGGACATTTTTAGCTCAGCGTTAGCTGTGAGCTGGGAATGCAGTGCGAGAGGTGAACTGAAGGTGAGTGAATGAAATCCCAAATGCCTGAACTCTCTGTGGTCTGCAGAGAAATGTGAGACCTTTCCAGCTGAACTGTTTCTATGAGGACACTATGCTCAGGAGTCGCATACCAAGAAAATGAAGAGAAAAACCCTACGGGCACTGTAGAGTTACTGGACAGCTGTTTTCCTATGTATTGCTCACAAATCTTTTCCCTTCTCCATTTGATGTTCAAGCTGAATCAACCCCAAAGTTGGGCTTGCTGTTTGGTGCAGGTTCACCTCCAAGACCCCCATGTGCTACGGGGGGTCTAGGATACAACCTCTTCCCAGTCACCCCTACATGATTTTACAGCCTCAGGCATTTGATACAAGCCTCTGAATCAGTACCTCAATTCCTAAATGCTTGTGTGAACCCAAATCTTGGTGTCGCCTCAATTCTCACTCCAAGCACAGCTATCAGCGTCTTGCTTGCAGGGGGTCAGGAGAAGCGTGGGCATGGTGCTCCTGTCTGGCGATGCTCAGCAGCTAGGCTGCTTACAGACTGCACCCTGCTAACATCTGTCCTTGGTTCCTCACCTGGGTCACTTACTGCCTTGCATTCCCCAAGTCTCAGGCTGCTTTACTGCCAACTGCCTGTCTGCATATGGGGTGACCAGCATCTGTCCAGGTGAGAAATAACTGGGGTTTTCTTGACCTAAACCTCCAGCATGTGGAAACAGCAGTGGATGCCAGCTGAGTGCCATTTGCCCCTGCTTTGCCTTGTGCACCCAAAACTATGTCCCTGCCTTTGATTTCCAGACAATTAGATGAATATTTCTGCTTGAAGCTTAATATAGTAGACAGCTCATGATCTTTGCATTTGACACCAATGTCTTCCCCTGTGAGATCCCAAGGAGATCTTGTTTGTATTCTAGGTGGGGAGTGTGTAAAAGTAGCAATTTCTAGTATGAGTGACTACCTCAGTGTTTGATTAATTCTCTACTTCTGAAACTCTGATGAAACTAAATGGTTGGAAGCCCCAGAGGAGACCTATGGTACAGGAGAAAATAGCAGCTGTAGAACAGAGTGTAGCTTAAATTAGTGGGGCCAGAAGAAAAGGACATAAACCATTGGTTGCTCTCAGAATACATAATTTCAGTGTTCACTCCTCTCACCTTGCAGAAAGGGCATGATCTTGTCCCAGTGCCTGTGGAAAGGCAATAGAGAGTATCCAGCAAGACAGGAGGAATTCTGCCTGAGTCCCACCAGCAATGCTTCCATGGGAACATCTTCCCACACGACTGCAAGCTTAGAGGTACGACAATAGCATCAAATCTAATGGTGTATGGCACAGATGGACCCATGGGGCACGGCAGTATCCAGCACGGAAAAAGGTGTAACTTGAATCAGGGATGGTTCCAGTACAGAAGAGATTCTGGACAATGTCCAGGGTCTGGACTAGGTCCAGGACTGGACTCAGGACTGCAATGAGGATAAAATTTACCTTGGAGTAAAGGCTCAGAATATACAATATTTACACTTAGAAAAGCAGATCTCCAGCTGAGGGAAATGGCTGTAGCGTCTCAAGTTGTGATGGTGTGCGCCAGCTGAGGCTCTGCCCTGAGGCTATAAAAGGGGTTGAAATGGAGCCAAGGCTGCATTTTGGCCATCTGCTTGGCTGGGGCCAGGGGGCTGAATTTGCCATTAGTGTTCCATGAAATATAAAACAACAGTCGAGGTCGTCTCTGGACTTCATTAACACTTTGAAATGCCAGGGGGAATATCACATTTGACTACGGGGCCAGCACAAGTCAGCAGAGAATCTAACATTTCAGTTCTCACTCAGAAAAACCCAACAGCTTTGTTTCGGTTCTGACTGCTCATTCCAAAATCAACAGAGACGACCAGTTATTGTGAAAAAAGTTCATTGCCAATGAAACCATCTGAAAAGGTTCATTCTGTTCTCTTTGGGGATATTCATCCTCTTTCATTTATGCTCAGTCTATGAATTTCATGGCAGAAAATGAACTCCTTGAAACTATTCCTTTAACCTCTCAACCCCTCACATTCACATGTTCTTGGTATAGGATGAATTTCTTCTGGTCTCAGCCTTGAAAAGGACATGGGATGGATCCTTAACTGATGTGCCCAGCAGAGCATCAATGGCAATATAATTATGCTGCTTTCCATCAGCATCGATGCAGCTGCATAGTCACAATCAATTGTATTTAAAGCAGGAAGTTCCTGTATGGTTCCCAGGAAAATTACTTCTACAAACAAAAACAGAGTAACTCCTAGAACATGGTTTTCTTCAAAAGTGAATGTGCCACCCCCTGGAAGCATTCAGATGGACAACCATGTGATGTATAGTGTCTACTGAAATGGCTTTTTCGCTTTCCAGCCAGAAACACCCAAATATAGAGAGCAGCTTGTTTGTGTTCAGTTCCATGAAACCATTCTCTGCACTACAGCATATCCTGAGCTATTCAGTACCGTGCTGTTTCTCTGTAAATTGGATCCTGCTGCTCCCACTGCTGCAGAGGGGGAAGGAGAGAAACAAGGTAAAATAAAAGCAAACATACACCTCAAGCAGCTCTGCTTTCCTGAGAAAGGAAACGTAAAGCTCACTCTAGAAAGGAAGCAAATACCAGGCTCCCTAATCGTGCTGTGGACTTCATCGTTCAGGTTTGTTACCAGTGACGAGCTGGGGAATTACAGCCATGGGTGTATAGGAAACCCAAAGGCCCGACTGGAGACTTAGACTCACAATCCCTCTCCGGTCCCCACAAATTCTTGAAACGCTTTGGTTACAACAGCTGAGAAAACAAAACAAAATGCAATTCACCTCTGTCCTGAGCGGAAGTAGGAGAATTTCTTGGCAATTCGAAATCCTTTTGTGAAACTGATTATACAAAGAAGCAAACAGCCCAACTGTGAAGGAAAGCTGTGTGAAGGGTTTGGTTTGGACCCGTCATCTGCATAACTGAGCCCTAGACTTGAAGAAAAAGAAGAATTCTCTGTAGGTTTGCTGAATATTTTCCAGGGAACCTGATGCATCTTTGCTGGAAGCTCAATACCCAGGAACTCTTCCAGAAAGCCCAGGTGCTGCCCTCTCATGGTAACGGAGGGAGCTCTAGAGCTGACTTAATGCAAGAGAGGCCAGATCAAGCTGTGTTAGACTTTCAAGACACCAGGTTTGATACTGGTGCTAATGCTTCGTCTCTTCTCTAACTGTGGTTAACTTGAAAGGCATTGCTGGGCACATCTGCTGACATCATATAGCCAAGCGGGGACAAGACTTCTGGAGCTGAGTAGTTGTGCAAGGCTTTCCCACCACCTGCTTGCCCCTGGTGGAGGACTGATGCCTCCTGGTGGTCCCAGAACATCTCACTGACAGTGCAGAAACGGTTCTGTGCACCTTCCACTGCTAGGAAGGTCTTCTGGCTGCTGGGATGCCTGGGGAAGTCCCAGCTGGCACCTAGAAGTGCACATGGAGATGCATGGGTCACCAACTGGGAATGCTCAGAAAGGGGGAGTCAAAGCAAGAAGGCAAAAGGCAAAGGCTGGAAAAATGAGGAAAGGGAAAAGGCAGAGAGGTGGTGTAGGGCTATGGAGGAGCAACAAAGCTGGAGCCCATCAGAGAATTGCTGAAAACTTCAACTGTGAAGAAACTCCAGACACAGCTGTGACCAGGTGAGAAGAGGACAACCACAGAAGTGTGAGCCTGAAGCTTGACTAATGAAATCCCACAGCCCACTGCTTAATGAGGCCCCACTCAGTTTGGCAGAGAGCAAGGGTATGTCTGTGGCTTCAGGACTCAACTCCCCCAGTCTTGTTTCCCCCCACAAAGGGGGGGCTGTGATAAGTCTGAGCCTTGACACACAGACAGCAAAGGGAAAGACTTCTCCCTCTGCTTCGACACTCCCCCAGCAGCGCTGCAGGTAGGACAAGCCACCAGCGTTTTCACCTGGAGATACACGGAGAGAAAAACTCTTCTTCAGATTAAAAATATTGTAGAGAATTGAGAAAACCTGGAGATCCTCTTCTGGAGTAAAAATGATGCAGTTGTGCACTACAGTCCACAGTGGCAATAGAAATGTAGTAGTAGTTATGATGGTACAGAGACCTGTGGAAGGAAAGGGTTGGAGAGTATTTCATCAGGACAGTTGTAACAATTCCAACAGAATTTAATAGCTGGCCTAACAGAAATAATTAGATTGTCATATATGATGAGAGACAGTTATGGAATGAGCAAATTAAGCATAACCGGTGCCATCTCCAGACTTTGCTCTTCTTCTGTTTGGAACGTGCCATCACCAGAGACTCTGGGCAGAGGACTGAGGTGCTGTGCTAGCAATGGGCAAGGCTGTACAGCATCGAGATCATTTTGCTCTGTCCCTGTTCTGCTCTTAGAAGTTTTAGGGTAAGCCAGGCTCATCTGACCCAGAAGATTGAAAAGAATTGAAGGAAAACAAAGAGAAATCATAAACTTTCATCAAAAACCTATTAAAGTCTCTATCATTTACTCTGAACACATGAAATGGCCTTTATTACAGTCATTTTTCTGAGCACAAAAGCTACTTTCAATAACACAGGAAGGGAAAAATCATTACAAACTTGCAAGAATCAAGGAGCATCTTGCAGAAACTCTTTGTCACGAAACAAATTATAAAAGGCTATAAATAGATGACCATTATTAGAGCAACTGAGCTCTCTAACTAGGCCCGCTGCACAGGGAATGAACTGTTTCACTAACAGGTAGGGGGGAGACAAGGCAATCAACAAGTACATCACAAGCTCTCCGGCGTGGAGGAGAAAGCAGGCCTAAAGTCATTACCTCTTGCTTCTGGAAATTGAAGAAGCATTTGGAGAAACAAGTTACTTAAAAGACTGATAAAAATACACATAGATACACACAAGTATTCACACAACACGGGACGCTGCTGAACTTAGACAAGGTCATATCACCGATGAACAGAGTACAGGATGGGAGCTCTTGGCTCATGGAGTCTAGCTGTGCTATCCAGCTCCTCCATAACCTGCTGGTGCACTTTCTGACCTCTCGTGGGGTTTCCTCCTCCTGTTGCTTAGGCTGCTTAAAAAAATTACTCCTCTGATTTTTAGATCTTATTTTTTTTTAAATTCCAGCCTAATATATTCATTCATGCTAATGACATAATTTAGTTTAAATAGTTCTTTCTCCTTCTAGTTGTTTACCCCTGTGGTGTTTACATGAACTAGTCATGTCTGCTTTCAGCCTTCCTGTTGCTGAAGGCTGAAATAAAACTAAATACAACAAACTGCTTACATCTCTTCATCTAAGGCAGACTCCATTCCTCTGCTGTATCCTCATAGCAGACTCCTACCCCCATCCTGTATCTGCCTTTAAGTTCTTCCTTGCATGGCAAGGTGCCTAGGTGAAAGCGGATGTGGTTGGCTTTTTATAGTTTGGTTAAATCTGCAGTAACTACAACAAACTTTTTTTTCCCCCCAGGTCTTTCATGGAGGTATGGCCTACAGGGATGAGCATGTTTGCTGGGAAGGTAACCTCATATTCAAACTGCCCTGATTGGGTCAATGGTATCTCACTGATTGAGTCCAGAAGAACTATAATGCCAGTATTAAAACCTGAGGGACCTGCCATTTAGCAGACAAGGTTTCCTAGTCTGTTCAATAGATATGGAAATTGTAAGGGTGAGCACCACAATCAGCAAGAGACTGGGATGCTGCAGCATTTCCAGAAGCAGGGTGTTGTGCAAATCACACTGGATGCTAAGGAAAAGTCCTGAAAACCTGCCCCATCAGTCTATGGCTTTGAGACAAGTTGCCAGTGCTGTTACCTGGCTGTGGGTGCTCTCATCCCCATGTGGACTGCTGTTTCAGGATTTTCTCCTTGAATCAGAGTGTAATCCTTTCCACACATTCATGCAGAGATATTTGCGATATGGTGATATTGGCCAGAAGCTTTTGATTATGAGCTGCTGTGCCTGTCTTCAGCATGGAGATGACCTTTGTCAGCTGCCAGGGCTGCTGTGTTTGTAAAAGGCTCACCTATTTGAAAGAAATGGGCAGTTGGTGATAGGTCATCAAGATTTTCAAGGCTTTCTGGGAAGATGACATCTAAGTATGTGGTGCTGGCAGCTGGCAGACATGGGGAGCACTAAGGCCACATTCACATCAGTTTTAGTGCACGGTGTCTTTGCATTCAGCCTTTCTGGGAAGCCAGAAGGTCTCACTGAAGCTGTTGCATTACTGGATTTTATGGTAATGCTCTTTTCAGGCCGTGGAGTTCAGGAAAAGCAGGTAGTGATTGCACCGGCTCCAAGAGATGACAATCTCCCTGGGAAAAGTTTTGCACCAAGGCAGTGGAGAAATCTCCAGTGGTTGGATGTGCGTGGATGATATGTAGGCTGTGCATAGATCTCCCTGTGGATACTGTGGAGCTCCCTGTACCTGGCAGACAGGTACATATAGCATTATTGAAGAATGTCTCTGTCCTCCAGTCATGAGGGAAACTTGGCTTCTCTGCATTTGAAAGAGATACCTTGGTCCATGGCCACTGCAAAGTGTGGGTGAACTTATCAGCATTTCTCATCCTCTCTCTTTTTTATTTTTTACTAGCTATTTGGTGTGAATCATTTTCTCCTGCGGTTTGCATTTGATTTTCCCCAAAATGCCCGTTTGGCTTCCACAGAGATGTCAGCAGAAGGACTGGGAGACCAGCAGGTGGGTTTCCTCCCACCGAAACATCCATAGTGGATCTGTCTCCAGCTGAGCAAGGTGCTCAGCTCCCATTTGCACAGTTTATGGATTTTAGTGTGTGATTTTTCTGACCGTACATAGATGTGTAGTTCAGGGTCTGTAGGAAAGCTGTGGGTTGAGCGAGGAGGCAGCTCAGGGACATGGTGCAAAAAGATACTGCAGCAGTAGGGTAATGGTGTAGACTGGTGCTGCCAAGCAGAAGCCTTCCATAGCTGCAGTCACCCTTTCTCTAGGATGCAAGCAAAACATTTCATATTTGTTTTTAAAAATTATTGTTAAAACCACAATATCTTTTTTGGAACAAGGGATTGAGCGTATTCATTATGGGAGAACTGGGAAATAGATAGATTTGGGTGATTTTTTCCCACTCTGAATTCTGCAGTCCTACTGATTTTATTAGATATTTTTCCTCTGGGTTGAGGCTACAAGGCTGCCATTTGATCCTTTGGTATGTTAGATTTTCACATTAGCCTAAATTGTATTTCTAAATCTAAAAACTCTTTAAGCATGGGAACATTTTCACTGGCTCTTGCTCAAACTTTCCCTCCCTGGATTAAATTATTTATTGGTTGTTTCCCACATGACTTAAGAAATGGATTATTTGAGGCATATGTGGCCTTCACTAGAGCTGAACTAGAGGCAGAAATGCAGCTCTGCTAACATGGTCCTTGGATTGAGGGAATGACCGTGGGCACCTCGATGATCCAGGCTGCTGGGCCACAAAGTTCAATGTTGTTTATATTAGAATAAAAGATTTCTCTGTCCAGCTTGATGCAACCCTTGGAGGGAGACGCAGGAATGAAAAGCAGGCCAGAGAAATGCACGGCATCTAGGATGTTTTTTAAAACTAGAAATGGTATTCTGAAGTTTTCAGGAACCTATGAAAACCAAGTTTTCTAGGATATGCAGGAAGATACCTTTAAATCTCCCTAAACAAAGCAATAAAAGACTGTCTAGATCTGGATTAGGGCAGGTCACGACTTTAAAGAGCAAGAGTTCTTCCTGAGTAAAACCATAAGTGGACCAGCCTTGTTACAGTCCCTGTGACAGAGCTACACAACCTTTCCTGCATCTCTGAACGCATGTGTAGCATTTCCATTTCACAGGTCAACAAAGATGAAGAGGCACCCTTCCTCCCTCCCACTTACATGGGCTTCAGGATATGGATATAAACAACTTTGCCCTCTTCGCCCCTCCTGTCAAGCTTTATCTTTGAAAAGCCCTGTTTTCAGCAGAGAAAAAGGTGATGGATGATTGATACAAAGGGATTTAGCTAGGACAGGGTCCAAGTCCACTGTTAAAAGTGATCTTTGCATCAGGCCCATGTTTAACAAGTAGCATCAGTATTTTTGGTGTTATGCATTGCAGCAGGGTTACTGGAGAGAGGAGTTTTTACATTAAGTACCGTGTAGATTAAGAATTCAGCAAAACGTATCCTGAACATTTGCCATTTTTGCATAGAGGTGAAAGACATTAATTTTTGAAAGGATCATTTCCATCACTACGAGGCTCAACTAAGCTGAAACCATGAGCCTGATTGCAGAAGTGAAATTGAACCACAAAGATCTTTTTGGATATTGCTCAGCAGTGTCATATGAAAGCAAAATAAAGAGAGAAGCTGGAATGAGGGACAGGGTAAATAGACGTATAGCCACAACAGTCTAGAAACAAATTCACTTTTAGTAAAACACGTCTGTCCATTTTCCAGTATCTTGGGTTACAATAACAATAACTTGTGCTAGTTTATTAGGTTGCAGATTAATGGGAACCCTGCTGACTTCTGTTTCTTTAGCCTTACTGTGATATATACAGAGGAAAGCTAGGAAATTCCTGCAGGTCATTTCTCTTGCGGAGAATACACATCAACCCACCAAAGCTGTAATGCGCTCGCTGTTTTGGGAAAACAGAGCTGTGAGGAAACAGGCTGAAGAGAGGCGTCCAAAGCGCCATGTCCCTCCTGGCACTCAGTGCCCACCTCCAGAAGACAAAAATGTTTCAGGCTTTTCAGCCTTCTTTCCCTCAAATGGAAAAGGCCCTTTTCAAATTCAGAAATATCCTTTTACGTCACTGGTTTGGATCGTTTTGATGGAACAAAATAGGAAGTCTATTTGAAAATGGGAAATGTGCAAAGGCAGAGTATGAAATCTCATAAATCTGGACTGCAATTCATTGAACTCAAGATGCAAAATAGGTTAATTCCTAGCTTTTTCTTTTTTCTTAAAAATGATAACTTTCCAGCCCCCCCAGCAGAAGTCTGAAGAAGACCAATGTTACTATTCCTCTACAAACCGTATTTATAATTTTTTCAGCCAGCTCTGTAATTACTGAGCTCTGGAGACATAATTCGATTGTCCTGCTGAAGTATGAAGAGATGAACCAGATCTGATTGTAAATATCTACCAGCCATTTCAGATTTGTTCATCAATGACCTTCACAATGTCTGTGGGGCTCAGAAGGCTTTAAATCCTGTTATTAGATATTTCCTATCTTCGACTGCTATAGTTTAAAAATATTTGGAGGTATTCTTTTGAGGGTTTAGCTTTGACCATTGCTATTTTTCTCTGCTTCTTATTGCCTGTTATTTGGTATAAGTGCTATATGATGTTTGTGTTTCATCTAGGCTGGGGTGGATGCTCCAAAAAATGACAACAGTAATGTTTTGGAAGAAAACAGAAAGATAAAGCTGAAGGTCTTTGTTGGAGGTACAGAGCCCCCAGGCTCCAGTGAGATTTGAACTCACGACCCCTGGTTTACTAGACCAGTGCTCTAACCCCTGAGCTATGGAGCCTCTGAGCTTTATGAGCTTTTTCCTTTGCAAACATTTTCTCTATTAATTCTAGAGTGAAACACAACCTGCTCTGCTACATTGGGCTGCTCCAAGGATTTTCTATTCTCTTTCCAAATGGCACTAACACAAACATCAGTCACAAAACTAGCAACACACCAGGTCAACCCAAACCTGGGATTTAGATTTACTCTCCTTCAGCTCATCCCTGCAAGGACATCAAGAGTGATACATGGCTCCCCTTTCCCCAGACAAGTAGCTTGGGAAGTTTACAAACAAGAAGCAATGATATTTTGCCTCTTCATAGTTGTTGCACTAATTTATCAAAGAAGCAAGTTAAGCTTCTAAAAAATAACTCTTTATATCCCACTGCTTTCCTTTGGAAATCAGCTGTGCATTTGCTTTTTTCATCTCAGCTCTTCAAACATGTCAATTCTTTCTTAGGAGTCCATGGTGTGCTTTGGGCACTATGGCTGATGTGTGCACTTTCACATTTCTAAGCTGTTCTTTGGTGTCTGAATTTTCAGGGTAATCTTTCCTGTAGTGTCATTCTTCACTGAAGGTAGTTAGAAAAGGGTGTCGTAAGAAACACTCCCTGTATTCGTTCTGTTTCCTCCCTCATTAACACAGCCGTTAAACATTAAAAGCCTCGGTGCCTTGGATGCTGTTAGCTAATTATTATAATCAACAGTGAGTGTTCTTCTGTTTTTATATTTGTATGGCATAGCTCTATGCTTGTTTCCAAACCCTGGATTTTGTGTGACTCTTTGAAAAGGCTTTGTCAGGCAGGATTAACCAGGCAGTGAGATTCCTCGATGCAACAGCTTTACACAAAGTGGCTGGATTGTATTTCATTGGGATGTGTCGTTTCCATCAGGATTCTCCAAAGCATGTATCCGTGAGTGGAAATGTGTATCTCATGCTTCTTGATATTACTTCAAGAGAAGTAAGAACTTCTCTTACTTCCCTTCTCTTACTTCTCCTTCTTGACAGGCTAGAGAAATGGGCTGACAGGAACCTCATGAAGTTCAACAAGAGCAAGTGCAAAGTCCTGTACCTGGGAAGGAACAACTTGATGAACCAGGACATGCAGGGGCCAACCGTCTGGAAAGCAGCTCTGCAGAATAGGACCTGGCGGTCCTGGTGGACACAAAGTTAACGGGAGCTGGCAATGTGCCCTTGCCGCCAGGAAGTCTAAAGGTATGCAGGGCTGCATATGGCAAAGTATTGCCAGTAGGTCGAGGGAGGTGATCCTCCAAGTCACTCAGCAGGGGTGAGGCCACACCTAGAGCGCTGTGTTCTGGCCTCCTTCTTCTTGTGCTGGGCTCCCCAGGAACCCTCTTGCTGCTGTGCCTGGAGACGTGTGCCACCTCAGGCCAGAGCGATGTGACGGGGCCCTGGGAAGACACGGCCAAGGCCTCGGTGCCTGGCTTGAAGCGCCGATGCCGAGCACACGACAGAAGACGTGGGGGACGGAGCGGGAAGTGGCACTGTGGTAAGCCCCGAGGCGTGTGCCAGGGCTGCAGGGCTGCTGGGGCGAGCACTGCAGGCGAGGATGGCCTATGGTGACATCCCCCAGCGGTGGACTGTGACGTCCCCCAGCCATGCACTGTGACATCGCGGCCCTCGCTGCTTATAGTCAGGCGCCCAGCCTCTCCCAGCCGGCTCGTGCCTTCACTCCAGCTGAGCATTTCGGCGAGGCTTGGAGTGTGGAGCAAGCCTGTGGCTCGGTGCTGGGCTTGTGCCCTGGCAACTGGTGGCTGCAGCTCTCAGCGCCCATCCCCGGAGCCACTGCAGGTTTTTCCCTGGCCCTGCCTGGTTCAGGCAGCCGGGGCACCCAGGAGGCGCGCTCGCCGCAGCAGAGGTGAGCTGTGCGGGCAGACTTCACCCTGGGGAGCTGGGCGGGTTTCCTTCTTGAGGGACCTGGCCTTCTCTTCCACCCCTCCCCGGGCCAGCCAGTGACCGTGGCCTCTCTTCCTCTTCTAGCGGGACACCCGCCGCTGCAGCGTCGGAGAGGAGGAGTCGGACATCCCCACCAGCTCTCCCCAGCCCACCGCAGCGCGTGCTGAGCATGGCCACGGCCTGGGAGGACCGCTGCCCGATATGCCTCGACACCTGGGACAACGCAGCCTGTACCATGCCGTGCCTCCACCGCTTCTGTTTCAACTGTATCCGGCGGTGGGCAGAGACCAAGCCCGAGTGCCCCCTCTGCAAGAGGAGGGTGACTTCCATCCGGCACTCGCTGCGGGGGGACGAATTTGAAGAGTTCCCCATAAGACCGCCTGCGGCATCGCTGGGCAGCGCCCAAGAGGAGGGAGCTTACGGACTGCCAGCGCCAAGAGCACCCAGGGAACACCAACCATGGAATCCGGATCCAGGGTTCGTGGGCGGCCTTCCCCCCTGGGCCTGGGGGAGCCTTTTCCGGAACCACCCAGGTCTCTTCCAGCTCCTGCGGCCCTGGCTGCGTCAGGAGCTGGGGCGCATCTTTGGGGAAGAGCATTCTCAGGCGCTCATGCTGGAACACATGATCCAGAATGTCCTGCCCGTCATGGGCCTGCAGGAAGAGGACCTGGTCGAGTCGCTGCAGGCCGATCTCGGAAGCCGCACGACAACGTTCGTGCGAGGACTCATTCGGTCCACCGTGGAACGGTGCAGGAGGGCAGCCTACCACCTCCAGCTCCACGACGCCATCCGTGCTGCCAGGCAGTCAGAGGACAACCCCGGGGGCGTCATCTGCTCCGCTGCCTTCATGAGGTGGCGGGAGGGCAGCCCTGTGGCCAGCACAAGCTGGGCTGCCTGCCAAGAGAGACGGGAGGGCAACTTCATGGCCAGAACCACCACCACTGGCTTCCAAGGGAGAGGAGAGGGCCGCCTTGTGACCAGCACCAGCTGGGTTGACTGCCGAGGGGGACGGGACCGCAGCCCCTTGGCCAGCACCAGCTCTGCTGACTCCCGAGGGGGACGGGACCGCAGCCCCTTGGCCAGCACCAGCTCCGCTGCCTCCCGAGGAGGACAGGACCGCAGCCCCGTGGTCAGCACCAGCTCCGCTGCCTCCCGAGGGGGACGTGACCACAGCCCCTTGGCCAGCACCAGCCCCGCTGCCTCCCGAGGAGGACAAGAGCTCAGCCCCGTGGCCAGCACCAGCTCCGCTGCCTCCCGAGGGGGACAGGAGCTCAGCCCCGTGGCCAGCACCAGCTCCGCTGCCTCCCGAGAGGGGACTCCTGCGCCCGGACCAGCCCCCTCCAGCAGCGCTGCGGCAGCGGACGCAGGCGAACTCCCGGGCACCTCGACCGCTGCTCTTCGGGGGGGTCCCAGCTGCCCCCCCTCCGTCCCCGCTCCCATCCCAGGGGAGCAAGAAGAGCTGCACAAGGAGCCGGGGGAGGCTGCGGCAGGTGCCTCTGCTCCCAGCCAGGCCAGGGGCTGCTCACGTCGGGCGCCCCGGCGCCCTCTGAAGAGGAAGGCTAGCAGCTCCGAGGACTCTGCCGCGCCCGCCAGGAAGCCACCCCGCCGGTGATGCTAGAGGGCGGCCCCGGCAGCTGGCGAAAGGAGGGCCGGGCCAGCAGCGGGGCCACGCGCCGACCCCCACAGGGTCTGCTCAGTACTCGAAGACCTAGCTCTCCCAGAAAATAAAGACACGAAAATGACAGAAAGAGTCTAAGTATTATTAACAACGCGGCTGGCATCGTTATCCCCACGTGTGCTGCTTTCTCCCCCTTTTCCTGGTGCTCGGCCCACCTTTTCCTCTCAGTTTCACTGGGCCCTAAGGCCTACGGGGTCAGTCTGGTGGGAGAGGGGCTACGGCGATGGACGTCAGCCATTGCCTTGGGCCATGCCAGCTGGATGGTGTCTCTAGCACCTCCTGAGGCCTATGGGGTCAGTCTGGTTTGGAGAGGGGCTATGGCGATGGACATGGGACCTGGGCAACTAGCCCTGGGTGGCCCTGCTTGAGCAGAGGGCTTGGCCCAGATGACCTCCAGAGGTGCCTTCCACCTCAACCTGGCTGATTCCTGGGACTTGGCCCTGAAGGCCAATCGTATCCTGGGCTGCATCACAAGAAGCGTGGCCAGCAGGTCGAGGGAGGTGATTCTGCCCCCCTGCTCTGCTCTGGTGAGACCCCACCCGGAGCACTGCCTCCAGCTCTGGAGCCCTCAGCACAGGAAAGACACGGACCTGTTGGCGCGGGTCCAGAGGAGGGCCACAAAAATGATCAGGGGGATGGAACACCTCTCCTGTGAAGAAAGGCTGAGAGAGGTGGGGTTGTTCAGCCTGGAGAAGAGAAGGCTTCGGGGAGACCTTCTTGCAGCCTATCAGTACTTAAAGGGGGCTTATAAAAAAGATGGCGGCAAACTTTTTAGCAGGGCCTGTTGCGACAGGACAAGGGGGAACAGCTTTAAACTAAAGGGGGGTCGATTTAGACTAGATATAAGGAAGAAATTTTTTACGCTGAGGGTGGTGAAGCACTGGCCCAGGTTGCCCAGAGAGGTGGTGGATGCCCCATGCCTGGCAACATTCAGGGTCAGGTTGGACTGGGCTCTGAGCAACCTGATCTAGTTGAAGATGCCCCTGCCCACGGCAGGGGGGTTGGACTAGGTGACCTTTAAAGGTCCCCTCCAGCCCAAACTATTCTGTGATTCTGTGATTCTATATATGCTGGGAACTCCCCAGCTAGAAAGCAGCTTGGCAGAAAAGGACCTGGGGGACCCCAAGTTGAACATGAGCCACCAATGTGCCCCTGCTGCAAAGAGGGCTAACGGCAACCTGGGCTGCATTAGACAGCCAGTAGGTCGAGGGAGGTGATCCTCCAAGTCACTCAGCAGTGGTGAGGCCACACCTAGAGCGCTGTGTTCTGGCCTCCTTCTTCTTGTGCTGGGCTCCCCAGGAACCCTCTTGCTGCTGTGCCTGGAGACGTGTGCCACCTCAGGCCAGAGCGACGTGACGGGGCCCTGGGAAGACACGGCCAAGGCCTCGGTGCCTGGCTTGAAGCGCCGATGCCGAGCACACGACAGAAGACGTGGGGGACGGAGCGGGAAGTGGCACTGTGGTAAGCCCCGAGGCGTGTGCCAGGGCTGCAGGGCTGCTGGGGCGAGCGCTGCAGGCGAGGATGGCCTATGGTGACATCCCCCAGCGGTGGACTGTGACGTCCCCCAGCCATGCACTGTGACATCGCGGCCCTCGCTGCTTATAGTCGGGCGCCCAGCCTCTCCCAGCCGGCTCGTGCCTTCACTCCAGCTGAGCATTTCGGCGAGGCTTGGAGTGTGGAGCAAGCCTGTGGCTCGGTGCTGGGCTTGTGCCCTGGCAACTGGTGGCTGCAGCTCTCAGCGCCCATCCCCGGAGCCACTGCAGGTTTTTCCCTGGCCCTGCCTGGTTCAGGCAGCTGGGGCACCCAGGAGGCGCGCTCGCCGCAGCAGAGGTGAGCTGTGCGGGCAGACTTCACCCTGGGGAGCTGGGTGGGTTTCCTTCTTGAGGGACCTGGCCTTCTCTTCCACCCCTCCCCGGGCCAGCCAGTGACCGTGGCCTCTCTTCCTCTTCTAGCGGGACACCCGCCGCTGCAGCGTCGGAGAGGAGGAGTCGGACATCCCCACCAGCTCTCCCCAGCCCACCGCAGCGCGTGCTGAGCATGGCCACGGCCTGGGAGGACCGCTGCCCGATATGCCTCGACACCTGGGACAACGCAGCCTGTACCATGCCGTGCCTCCACCGCTTCTGTTTCAACTGTATCCGGCGGTGGGCAGAGACCAAGCCCGAGTGCCCCCTCTGCAAGAGGAGGGTGACTTCCATCCGGCACTCGCTGCGGGGGGACGAATTTGAAGAGTTCCCCATAAGACCGCCTGCGGCATCGCTGGGCAGCGCCCAAGAGGAGGGAGCTTACGGACTGCCAGCGCCAAGAGCACCCAGGGAACACCAACCATGGAATCCGGATCCAGGGTTCGTGGGCGGCCTTCCCCCCTGGGCCTGGGGGAGCCTTTTCCAGAACCACCCAGGTCTCTTCCAGCTCCTGCGGCCCTGGCTGCGTCAGGAGCTGGGGCGCATCTTTGGGGAAGAGCGTAATCAGGTGCTCATGCTGGAACACATGATCCGGAATGTCCTGCCCGTCATGGGCCTGCAGGAAGAGGACCTGGTCGAGTCGCTGCAGGCCGACCTCGGAAGCCGCACGACAACGTTCGTGCGAGGACTCATTCGGTCCACCGTGGAACGGTGCAGGAGGGCAGCCTACCACCTCCAGCTCCGTGACACCATCCGTGCTGCCAGGCAGTCAGAGGACAACCCCGGGGGCGTCATCGGCTCCGCTGCCTTCATGAGGTGGCGGGAGGGCAGCCCTGTGGCCAGCACAAGCTGGGCTGCCTACCAAGAGAGACGGGAGGGCAACTTCATGGCCAGAACCACCACCACTGGCTTCCAAGGGAGAGGAGAGGGCCGCCTTGTGACCAGCACCAGCTCCGCTGCCTCCCGAGGGGGACGGGACCGCAGCCCCTTGGCCAGCACGAGCTCTGCTGCCTGCCGAGGAGGACGGGACCGCAGCCCCTTGGCCAGCACCAGCTCTGCTGCCTCCCGAGGGGGACGGGACCGCAGCCCCTTGGCCAGCACCAGCTCTGCTGCCTCCCGAGGGGGACGTGACCGCAGCCCCTTGGCCAGCACCAGCTCCGCTGCCTCCCGAGGAGGACAGGACCGCAGCCCCTTGGCCAGCACCAGCTCCGCTGCCTCCCGAGGGGGACGGGACCGCAGCCCCGTGGCCAGCACCAGCTCCGCTGCCTCCCGAGGGGGAGAGGACCACAGCCCCGTGGTCAGCACCAGCTCCGCTGCCTCCCGAGGAGGACAGGAGCTCAGCCCCGTGGCCAGCACCAGCCCCGCTGCCTCCCGAGGAGGACAAGAGCTCAGCCCCGTGGCCAGCACCAGCTCCGCTGCCTCCCGAGGGGGACAGGAGCTCAGCCCCGTGGCCAGCACCAGCTCCGCTGCCTCCCGAGAGGGGACTCCTGCGCCCGGACCAGCCCCCTCCAGCAGCGCTGCGGCAGCGGACGCAGGCGAACTCCCGGGCACCTCGACCGCTGCTCTTCGGGGGGGTCCCAGCTGCACCCCCTCCGTCCCCGCTCCCATCCCAGGGGAGCAAGAAGAGCTGCACAAGGAGCCGGGGGAGGCTGCGGCAGGTGCCTCTGCTCCCAGCCAGGCCAGGGGCTGCTCACGTCGGGCGCCCCGGCGCCCTCTGAAGAGGAAGGCTAGCAGCTCCGAGGACTCTGCCGCGCCCGCCAGGAAGCCACCCCGCCGGTGATGCTAGAGGGCGGCCCCGGCAGCTGGCGAAAGGAGGGCCGGGCCAGCAGCGGGGCCACGCGCCGACCCCCACAGGGTCTGCTCAGTACTCGAAGACCTAGCTCTCCCAGAAAATAAAGACACGAAAATGACAGAAAGAGTCTAAGTATTATTAACAACGCGGCTGGCATCGTTATCCCCACGTGTGCTGCTTTCTCCCCCTTTTCCTGGTGCTCGGCCCACCTTTTCCTCTCAGCTCCACTGGGCCCTAAGGCCTACGGGGTCAGTCTGGTGGGAGAGGGGCTACGGCGATGGACGTCAGCCATTGCCTTGGGCCATGCCAGCTGGATGGTGTCTCTAGCACCTCCTGAGGCCTATGGGGTCAGTCTGGTTTGGAGAGGGGCTATGGCGATGGACATGGGACCTGGGCAACTAGCCCTGGGTGGCCCTGCTTGAGCAGAGGGCTTGGCCCAGATGACCTCCAGAGGTGCCTTCCACCTCAACCTGGCTGATTCCTGGGACTTGGCCCTGAAGGCCAATCGTATCCTGGGCTGCATCACAAGAAGCGTGGCCAGCAGGTCGAGGGAGATGATTCTGCCCCCCTGCTCTGCTCTGGTGAGACCCCACCTGGAGCACTGCCTCCAGCTCTGGAGCCCTCAGCACAGGAAAGACACGGACCTGTTGGCGCGGGTCCAGAGGAGGGCCACAAAAATGATCAGGGGGATGGAACACCTCTCCTGTGAAGAAAGGCTGAGAGAGGTGGGGTTGTTCAGCCTGGAGAAGAGAAGGCTTCGGGGAGACCTTCTTGCAGCCTATCAGTACTTAAAGGGGGCTTATAAAAAAGATGGCGGCAAACTTTTTAGCAGGGCCTGTTGCGACAGGACAAGGGGGAACAGCTTTAAACTAAAGGGGGGTCGATTTAGACTAGATATAAGGAAGAAATTTTTTACGCTGAGGGTGGTGAAGCACTGGCCCAGGTTGCCCGGAGAGGTGGTGGATGCCCCATGCCTGGCAACATTCAGGGTCAGGTTGGACGGGGCTCTGAGCAACCTGATCTAGTTGAAGATGCCCCTGCCCACGGCAGGGGGGTTGGACTAGGTGACCTTTAAAGGTCCCCTCCAGCCCAAACTATTCTGTGATTCTGTGATTCTATATATGCTGGGAACTCCCCAGCTAGAAAGCAGCTTGGCAGAAAAGGACCTGGGGGACCCCAAGTTGAACATGAGCCACCAATGTGCCCCTGCTGCAAAGAGGGCTAACGGCAACCTGGGCTGCATTAGACAGCCAGTAGGTCGAGGGAGGTGATCCTCCAAGTCACTCAGCAGTGGTGAGGCCACACCTAGAGCGCTGTGTTCTGGCCTCCTTCTTCTTGTGCTGGGCTCCCCAGGAACCCTCTTGCTGCTGTGCCTGGAGACGTGTGCCACCTCAGGCCAGAGCGACGTGACGGGGCCCTGGGAAGACACGGCCAAGGCCTCGGTGCCTGGCTTGAAGCGCCGATGCCGAGCACACGACAGAAGACGTGGGGGACGGAGCGGGAAGTGGCACTGTGGTAAGCCCCGAGGCGTGTGCCAGGGCTGCAGGGCTGCTGGGGCGAGCGCTGCAGGCGAGGATGGCCTATGGTGACATCCCCCAGCGGTGGACTGTGACGTCCCCCAGCCATGCACTGTGACATCGCGGCCCTCGCTGCTTATAGTCGGGCGCCCAGCCTCTCCCAGCCGGCTCATGCCTTCACTCCAGCTGAGCATTTCGGCGAGGCTTGGAGTGTGGAGCAAGCCTGTGGCTCGGTGCTGGGCTTGTGCCCTGGCAACTGGTGGCTGCAGCTCTCAGCGCCCATCCCCGGAGCCACTGCAGGTTTTTCCCTGGCCCTGCCTGGTTCAGGCAGCTGGGGCACCCAGGAGGCGCGCTCGCCGCAGCAGAGGTGAGCTGTGCGGGCAGACTTCACCCTGGGGAGCTGGGTGGGTTTCCTTCTTGAGGGACCTGGCCTTCTCTTCCACCCCTCCCCGGGCCAGCCAGTGACCGTGGCCTCTCTTCCTCTTCTAGCGGGACACCCGCCGCTGCAGCGTCGGAGAGGAGGAGTCGGACATCCCCACCAGCTCTCCCCAGCCCACCGCAGCGCGTGCTGAGCATGGCCACGGCCTCGGAGGACCGCTGCCCGATATGCCTCGACACCTGGGACAACGCAGCCTGTACCATGCCGTGCCTCCACCGCTTCTGTTTCAACTGTATCCGGCGGTGGGCAGAGACCAAGCCCGAGTGCCCCCTCTGCAAGAGGAGGGTGACTTCCATCTGGCACTCGCTGCGGGGGGATGAATTTGAAGAGTTCCCCATAAGACCGCCTGCGGCATCGCTGGGCAGCGCCCAAGAGGAGGGAGCTTACGGACTGCCAGCGCCAAGAGCACCCAGGGAACACCAACCATGGAATCCGGATCCAGGGTTCGTGGGCGGCCTTCCCCCCTGGGCCTGGGGGAGCCTTTTCCAGAACCACCCAGGTCTCTTCCAGCTCCTGCGGCCCTGGCTGCGTCAGGAGCTGGGGCGCATCTTTGGGGAAGAGCGTAATCAGGTGCTCATGCTGGAACACATGATCCGGAATGTCCTGCCCGTCATGGGCCTGCAGGAAGAGGACCTGGTCGAGTCGCTGCAGGCCGACCTCGGAAGCCGCACGACAACGTTCGTGCGAGGACTCATTCGGTCCACCGTGGAACGGTGCAGGAGGGCAGCCTACCACCTCCAGCTCCGTGACACCATCCGTGCTGCCAGGCAGTCAGAGGACAACCCCGGGGGCGTCATCGGCTCCGCTGCCTTCATGAGGTGGCGGGAGGGCAGCCCTGTGGCCAGCACAAGCTGGGCTGCCTACCAAGAGAGACGGGAGGGCAACTTCATGGCCAGAACCACCACCACTGGCTTCCAAGGGAGAGGAGAGGGCCGCCTTGTGACCAGCACCAGCTCCGCTGCCTCCCGAGGGGGACGGGACCGCAGCCCCTTGGCCAGCACGAGCTCTGCTGCCTGCCGAGGAGGACGGGACCGCAGCCCCTTGGCCAGCACCAGCTCTGCTGCCTCCCGAGGGGGACGGGACCGCAGCCCCTTGGCCAGCACCAGCTCTGCTGCCTCCCGAGGGGGACGTGACCGCAGCCCCTTGGCCAGCACCAGCTCCGCTGCCTCCCGAGGAGGACAGGACCGCAGCCCCTTGGCCAGCACCAGCTCCGCTGCCTCCCGAGGGGGACGGGACCGCAGCCCCTTGGCCAGCACCAGCTCCGCTGCCTCCCGAGGGGGAGAGGACCACAGCCCCGTGGTCAGCACCAGCTCCGCTGCCTCCCGAGGAGGACAGGAGCTCAGCCCCGTGGCCAGCACCAGCCCCGCTGCCTCCCGAGGAGGACAAGAGCTCAGCCCCGTGGCCAGCACCAGCTCCGCTGCCTCCCGAGGGGGACAGGAGCTCAGCCCCGTGGCCAGCACCAGCTCCGCTGCCTCCCGAGAGGGGACTCCTGCGCCCGGACCAGCCCCCTCCAGCAGCGCTGCGGCAGCGGACGCAGGCGAACTCCCGGGCACCTCGACCGCTGCTCTTCGGGGGGGTCCCAGCTGCCCCCCCTCCGTCCCCGCTCCCATCCCAGGGGAGCAAGAAGAGCTGCACAAGGAGCCGGGGGAGGCTGCGGCAGGTGCCTCTGCTCCCAGCCAGGCCAGGGGCTGCTCACGTCGGGCGCCCCGGCGCCCTCTGAAGAGGAAGGCTAGCAGCTCCGAGGACTCTGCCGCACCCGCCAGGAAGCCACCCCGCCGGTGATGCTAGAGGGCGGCCCCGGCAGCTGGCGAAAGGAGGGCCGGGCCAGCAGCGGGGCCACGCGCCGACCCCCACAGGGTCTGCTCAGTACTCGAAGACCTAGCTCTCCCAGAAAATAAAGACACGAAAATGACAGAAAGAGTCTAAGTATTATTAACAACGCGGCTGGCATCGTTATCCCCACGTGTGCTGCTTTCTCCCCCTTTTCCTGGTGCTCGGCCCACCTTTTCCTCTCAGCTCCACTGGGCCCTAAGGCCTACGGGGTCAGTCTGGTGGGAGAGGGGCTACGGCGATGGACGTCAGCCATTGCCTTGGGCCATGCCAGCTGGATGGTGTCTCTAGCACCTCCTGAGGCCTATGGGGTCAGTCTGGTTTGGAGAGGGGCTATGGCGATGGACATGGGACCTGGGCAACTAGCCCTGGGTGGCCCTGCTTGAGCAGAGGGCTTGGCCCAGATGACCTCCAGAGGTGCCTTCCACCTCAACCTGGCTGATTCCTGGGACTTGGCCCTGAAGGCCAATCGTATCCTGGGCTGCATCACAAGAAGCGTGGCCAGCAGGTCGAGGGAGATGATTCTGCCCCCCTGCTCTGCTCTGGTGAGACCCCACCTGGAGCACTGCCTCCAGCTCTGGAGCCCTCAGCACAGGAAAGACACGGACCTGTTGGCGCGGGTCCAGAGGAGGGCCACAAAAATGATCAGGGGGATGGAACACCTCTCCTGTGAAGAAAGGCTGAGAGAGGTGGGGTTGTTCAGCCTGGAGAAGAGAAGGCTTCGGGGAGACCTTCTTGCAGCCTATCAGTACTTAAAGGGGGCTTATAAAAAAGATGGCGGCAAACTTTTTAGCAGGGCCTGTTGCGACAGGACAAGGGGGAACAGCTTTAAACTAAAGGGGGGTCGATTTAGACTAGATATAAGGAAGAAATTTTTTACGCTGAGGGTGGTGAAGCACTGGCCCAGGTTGCCCGGAGAGGTGGTGGATGCCCCATGCCTGGCAACATTCAGGGTCAGGTTGGACGGGGCTCTGAGCAACCTGATCTAGTTGAAGATGCCCCTGCCCACGGCAGGGGGGTTGGACTAGGTGACCTTTAAAGGTCCCCTCCAGCCCAAACTATTCTGTGATTCTGTGATTCTATATATGCTGGGAACTCCCCAGCTAGAAAGCAGCTTGGCAGAAAAGGACCTGGGGGACCCCAAGTTGAACATGAGCCACCAATGTGCCCCTGCTGCAAAGAGGGCTAACGGCAACCTGGGCTACATTAGACAGCCAGTAGGTCGAGGGAGGTGATCCTCCAAGTCACTCAGCAGTGGTGAGGCCACACCTAGAGCGCTGTGTTCTGGCCTCCTTCTTCTTGTGCTGGGCTCCCCAGGAACCCTCTTGCTGCTGTGCCTGGAGACGTGTGCCACCTCAGGCCAGAGCGACGTGACGGGGCCCTGGGAAGACACGGCCAAGGCCTCGGTGCCTGGCTTGAAGCGCCGATGCCGAGCACACGACAGAAGACGTGGGGGACGGAGCGGGAAGTGGCACTGTGGTAAGCCCCGAGGCGTGTGCCAGGGCTGCAGGGCTGCTGGGGTGAGCGCTGCAGGCGAGGATGGCCTATGGTGACATCCCCCAGCGGTGGACTGTGACGTCCCCCAGCCATGCACTGTGACATCGCGGCCCTCGCTGCTTATAGTCGGGCGCCCAGCCTCTCCCAGCCGGCTCGTGCCTTCACTCCAGCTGAGCATTTCGGCGAGGCTTGGAGTGTGGAGCAAGCCTGTGGCTCGGTGCTGGGCTTGTGCCCTGGCAACTGGTGGCTGCAGCTCTCAGCGCCCATCCCCGGAGCCACTGCAGGTTTTTCCCTGGCCCTGCCTGGTTCAGGCAGCTGGGGCACCCAGGAGGCGCGCTCGCCGCAGCAGAGGTGAGCTGTGCGGGCAGACTTCACCCTGGGGAGCTGGGTGGGTTTCCTTCTTGAGGGACCTGGCCTTCTCTTCCACCCCTCCCCGGGCCAGCCAGTGACCGTGGCCTCTCTTCCTCTTCTAGCGGGACACCCGCCGCTGCAGCGTCGGAGAGGAGGAGTCGGACATCCCCACCAGCTCTCCCCAGCCCACCGCAGCGCGTGCTGAGCATGGCCACGGCCTGGGAGGACCGCTGCCCGATATGCCTCGACACCTGGGACAACGCAGCCTGTACCATGCCGTGCCTCCACCGCTTCTGTTTCAACTGTATCCGGCGGTGGGCAGAGACCAAGCCCGAGTGCCCCCTCTGCAAGAGGAGGGTGACTTCCATCCGGCACTCGCTGCGGGGGGATGAATTTGAAGAGTTCCCCATAAGACCGCCTGCGGCATCGCTGGGCAGCGCCCAAGAGGAGGGAGCTTACGGACTGCCAGCGCCAAGAGCACCCAGGGAACACCAACCATGGAATCCGGATCCAGGGTTCGTGGGCGGCCTTCCCCCCTGGGCCTGGGGGAGCCTTTTCCAGAACCACCCAGGTCTCTTCCAGCTCCTGCGGCCCTGGCTGCGTCAGGAGCTGGGGCGCATCTTTGGGGAAGAGCGTAATCAGGTGCTCATGCTGGAACACATGATCCGGAATGTCCTGCCCGTCATGGGCCTGCAGGAAGAGGACCTGGTCGAGTCGCTGCAGGCCGACCTCGGAAGCCGCACGACAACGTTCGTGCGAGGACTCATTCGGTCCACCGTGGAACGGTGCAGGAGGGCAGCCTACCACCTCCAGCTCCGTGACACCATCCGTGCTGCCAGGCAGTCAGAGGACAACCCCGGGGGCGTCATCGGCTCCGCTGCCTTCATGAGGTGGCGGGAGGGCAGCCCTGTGGCCAGCACAAGCTGGGCTGCCTACCAAGAGAGACGGGAGGGCAACTTCATGGCCAGAACCACCACCACTGGCTTCCAAGGGAGAGGAGAGGGCCGCCTTGTGACCAGCACCAGCTCCGCTGCCTCCCGAGGGGGACGGGACCGCAGCCCCTCGGCCAGCACGAGCTCTGCTGCCTGCCGAGGAGGACGGGACCGCAGCCCCTTGGCCAGCACCAGCTCTGCTGCCTCCCGAGGGGGACGGGACCGCAGCCCCTTGGCCAGCACCAGCTCTGCTGCCTCCCGAGGGGGACATGACCGCAGCCCCTTGGCCAGCACCAGCTCCGCTGCCTCCCGAGGAGGACAGGACCGCAGCCCCTTGGCCAGCACCAGCTCCGCTGCCTCCCGAGGGGGACGGGACCGCAGCCCCTTGGCCAGCACCAGCTCCGCTGCCTCCCGAGGGGGAGAGGACCACAGCCCCGTGGTCAGCACCAGCTCCGCTGCCTCCCGAGGAGGACAGGAGCTCAGCCCCTTGGCCAGCACCAGCTCCGCTGCCTCCCGAGGGGGACAGGAGCTCAGCCCCGTGGCCAGCACCAGCTCTGCTGCCTCCCGAGGGGGACGGGACCGCAGCCCCGTGGCCAGCACCAGCTCCGCTGCCTCCCGAGAGGGGACTCCTGCGCCCGGACCAGCCCCCTCCAGCAGCGCTGCGGCAGCGGACGCAGGCGAACTCCCGGGCACCTCGACCGCTGCTCTTCGGGGGGGTCCCAGCTGCCCCCCCTCCGTCCCCGCTCCCATCCCAGGGGAGCAAGAAGAGCTGCACAAGGAGCCGGGGGAGGCTGCGGCAGGTGCCTCTGCTCCCAGCCAGGCCAGGGGCTGCTCACGTCGGGCGCCCCGGCGCCCTCTGAAGAGGAAGGCTAGCAGCTCCGAGGACTCTGCCGCACCCGCCAGGAAGCCACCCCGCCGGTGATGCTAGAGGGCGGCCCCGGCAGCTGGCGAAAGGAGGGTCGGGCCAGCAGCGGGGCCACGCACCGACCCCCACAGGGTCTGCTCAGTACTCGAAGACCTAGCTCTCCCAGAAAATAAAGACACGAAAATGACAGAAAGAGTCTAAGTATTATTAACAACGCGGCTGGCATCGTTATCCCCACGTGTGCTGCTTTCTCCCCCTTTTCCTGGTGCTCGGCCCACCTTTTCCTCTCAGCTCCACTGGGCCCTAAGGCCTACGGGGTCAGTCTGGTGGGAGAGGGGCTACGGCGATGGACGTCAGCCATTGCCTTGGGCCATGCCAGCTGGATGGTGTCTCTAGCACCTCCTGAGGCCTATGGGGTCAGTCTGGTTTGGAGAGGGGCTATGGCGATGGACATGGTCCATTGCCTGGGACAGGGACCTGGGCAACTAGCCCTGGGTGGCCCTGCTTGAGCAGAGGGCTTGGCCCAGATGACCTCCAGAGGTGCCTTCCACCTCAACCTGGCTGGTTCCTGGAACTTGTGTGAAGTCTGTGTTTGTTCCCCATGTGGCAGCACAAGGCATGAGTTGCAGCCTGCTGGCATGGGCAAACTGCTTCTTTTTTCTTCCTGCTACAGCATACTGCCTTGGCTTTGGACTCGTTGCTAGTTTCCAGTAACGTGCCGGTTGTCAGCCAGTGGTCATCACGGTGTGGTTTATCACGTTCACATCACGCACTGTCATGACCTTCCGGTTGGTGCCTGAATGGGGCAGAGGGGATATTCAGTGCCAAGACTTTCATGGATATAACCTGCAGTTTCGTCCTCCTTCTCTGTCCATCCTCAGCATCACAACACTTCCCACCCTTTGTGCCCTGTTACAGCGTTGCAGCCAGCCGTGCAGCATGATGACTTTCTCCTTTAAAACCAAAGGCAATGACATCAGAGAAGAAATTACCTTCAAATGACATCAAGGGGGATAACACGTACACCAAGGCTTTCCAGGGAGACAGAAGCACCGTCCCAGCGTGGCTGGTTGTGCTCAGGTATGGCCAGGATACGTGGCCTTATGAGGGAGGCCGAGCTGCAGGTGTATGGACACACGTCGCTCCCTGAACAGCGGTGCTCAATTTGGGGCAACTTTCGATCCTGTGGCTGCTGCCACACTTAGTGCACGAGGCCGAATAAGCACCCGACTAAAGTCTTGCCTCCCGTTCTCCTTGTTTCTGCTAGTTTGTCACTGATGCAGCCGGGGATGTTGCAGCTCCAGAGGCTACTCAAGCTACCACACTGCCTGCCCAAATCTGGCTGACGTCTGCTCCAGCATGTAGGAAAGATAGGAAAGTGGAAACTTTCCTGCCATAAGGCAGCATTTTACCAATCACTTACATCAATGAGATACTGCTGGATTCCCTGTTTCAGTATTAAAATCGTGCCAAGTGGTACAGTCAATTGTATGCTATAGCTCCATCATCCACCTTTACTGTCTGGAGCTCTTTCAACTGAGAACCATGATGTTGCTTTTTGGGGTTATGTTTTACTCAGCTGAGGCAAACTGAGACAGGTTGTCCACTGGCAGTGAGCAAGGCAGGGATACTTCAGCCCGTTCTCCTTCTCATTGCGGAGGTGGCAGGAGGGGAGCACCCAACTGATGGATCACCTTTTGTTTTCTTCCTTCCCTGCTGCTTTATCAACGAAAGCATCCTCCCTTGTTAAGCCCTCAGGATGCCAATGCAAGGAAACAGACTGAATCTGATGGTCTGTGTGATTGGCCACTCCTCCCCCATCCAGCTGGGGATGAAACAGTGGCAAATGTGAGGTGAATGTGGAGAGAGCAAGAAGCAGAGGAGTGGAACAGAACTTTGTATTTAGCATTTGACCAAACCTTGGACAATGAGAAACCCTGTCATCCCCATGAATATTTGTGTAGAAGTGGTAAATATGGGCAGTGCCAGGCTGATTGGGAGACCTCATATAGAGCCTCCACCTTAGTGTTGTGCACTGGGCTGTCACTTGGATGATTTCCAGGCACAGAAGAAAGCAAGCTGTTTCCCTGCAGAGTCCCTTGTGCACCATGCCTTGGCTTCTTCACATCAAGTAGGCAAGTCCTGCAGGTCTGGGGTAGAAAAGCCCAGTCTGGAGTATCTCAAATTTGAGGGCAATATTTATGGAGACTGTCAGCCTCCAGAAAGTCTGGGATAGGATGCTGGTTATGCATGAAACCCTGAGGCACAGAAATGTCTCACCACAGGGGAAAACGTACAGCAGCATCTAAAGAGGACTCTGAGTTTCAGGGTGTTATTCGGATGATGTACAAAGAGAAAACATCAGTACAAATGGTTAAAGGGTGACTCAGAATAAGCCACATTGTATCTATTATTCCTGGTCTTTTTTGTGGAAGAAAATTGCTCTCTTTGAAAGAAATGGGAAATTAAGACCATCCATCCTCCCAAGCGTAGAAAAACACAAACCCTCATTAGGTGGGCTGAAAAGCAATTCTCAGGCCTTTATCTGACAAGCTAAGAGCATGATTCTGTCTATAGCATTTAAGGAGAAATGATGAATTACCTGGCATGGGTTCAGTGCCTGAGCTTGGCATTGGCTAAACTCACAAAGAAGCTTGAAGCCAATCAAGCAACTTTGTACAAATCCTGCTGAAAGCAGCCCTTTGGGGGCATGCAGTGAGGACATATACCAATAAAATAATTCTGAAAATAATAATGAACATCCCATGCAAGAACATGTGCTTGGAGCGTGGTTTACAACAGCATCTGGGCTCGTAGCCTGGGAACACATGGCTGAGCCATGAGAGACACTGGTTGGCAGAAGGAAATAGGGGAAACAATTTGGTACAGGCTGTTTTCAGACCCTGATTTGGAAAATAATATGGTTTAAATGCATACTGATGCTGGAAGCACTTCGATGAAAAATAAATGCTTCTGATAATGGAAAGTGATGGAGTGGTGTGAATGAGAAAGGCTTGCTGGTGCTGGAAAGGCTGTCTCATTGCTTTCCTGAGTGAAACTCTGCTGCAACTGCATTTCTCAAAGTCAGCGTTTCCTGAGATACTTTGATATTTTCACCTCAGTGGTAGACCCTTGCAATGCTGAGAGCTGTCCTGGAAAGGAGTCGTTACTACTGACTTTACAAGCAGGTCAGCTTATGCACCAGGAGCTGCCACTACCACCCCTGTGCTTTCGCCTCTCTCACTAGTGAGCACTAGAAGAGCTAGTGCTGTGCCCTGACAGCACTGTCCCCACAGCCTGGGGCTGTCCCCTCATTTCAGTTTTTGTTTGATCTCTGCCACCATCCCTGTCCATCCCAGGAGCCTCTCCTGGCACAGCTCCTGTTTTGCACTAGCTCCTCATGGGTAACAAGTGGCTGCTAAGCAGGCCAGGCAGGAGGTTTGCATCTTGCCTTGTGACCAATGCTCCAAGTAGGACTATACCTACATCCTCAGATGAAGTGCCTGGAGGGTGCAAGACTGGCAGTTATTCCATTTTTACCACTAACACTCCTGCAAATAGCTTACTTCCCACAGCCTAGAGGCAAATCTACCTCCTTCATGGATGCAGTGGAATCTGGCCCAGTTAGATAAGTCTGCTCTGGTGAGACCCCACCTGGAGCACTGCCTCCAGCTCTGGAGCCCTCAGCACAGGAAAGACACGGACCTGTTGGCGCGGGTCCAGAGGAGGGCCACAAAAATGCTCAGGGGGATGGAACACCTCTCCTGTGAAGAAAGGCTGAGAGAGGTGGGGTTGTTCAGCCTGGAGAAGAGAAGGCTTCGGGGAGACCTTCTTGCAGCCTATCAGTACTTAAAGGGGGCTTATAAAAAAGATGGCGGCAAACTTTTTGGCAGGGCCTGTTGCGACAGGACAAGGGGGAACGGCTTTAAACTAAAGGGGGGTCGATTTAGACTAGATATAAGGAAGAAATTTTTTACGCTGAGGGTGGTGAAGCACTGGCCCAGGTTGCCCAGAGAGGTGGTGGATGCCCCATGCCTGGCAACATTCAGGGTCAGGTTGGACGGGGCTCTGAGCAACCTGATCTAGTTGAAGATGCCCCTGCCCACGGCAGGGGGGTTGGACTAGGTGACCTTTAAAGGTCCCCTCCAGCCCAAACTATTCTATGATTCTATGTTAGTCCATCCCATGCTTTTTCCGTGTTGGAAAGCTGCTATAATCCTCTGCCAGCAGGTAAGAGATTGACAGCTGTATTGTGGCAGTACAGCTAGGATCAGTAGTAAAGCACATGTGAACGCCTGCCTTGCCACACAGACCGTGTGAGCCAAAGCAAAAGTATCTCCTGCAGTGCTGGGAGGGTACTTCTGAGGGCCTCTGATGGGAATGCTACTGTGAAAAGTGAGGAAGACTAGAAGGAATAATAATTGCTAAATGAGACATAAATGCTAATCTATTCGCTAGGTCCATGCAGTGCAGACCGCTGCTGCTACCAACAGGCTTGGTAATAAAGGAACTTTCTGCTGGTGGAGTCTGAAAGACCTAAAACATCTTGCCCTTAAGTCCTTCCATACAGTGCCTTGGCCAAGTCCTGATGAAAGGTTTGTCCAGGGTCATTATGAAATGACTGTTAATGAAGGCATTAGGGATGGATTTTCCTGTTCAGTGGGAGTTAAGCTAATGAGAAACCATCTCTTGATTTGTTTTTCACAGTCTATTGTCAGGATCTAAGCTGCATTTATAGCCAGGTGCTATGATTTGACTTCTACTCTAAGAAACACTTGATTATCAAAAATATATACAGCATTTCTACATGAGATACTTCTTTAGTTCAAAACCAGCACCAATACATTATATGTGAGCACAATGCTTCACTGGGCTGTTGACATAATTCTACTTTTCTTCTGGAATAGATCCTTCATGTTCTTCATGTGGCAAGATGTAGAAGTGTCCTGGTTTTGGCTGCTGTCAGGCATGACCCAGCACTCATCTAGGAGCAGTCCTGGTGAAGCTGGCTGCTTGGGCTCTGACACACAGTGCACCTTGTCCAGCTGTTAATGATTAAATTAGGATAAAGACAATTTGTTGGGAGATGGTGATGACTCTGAGGGTTGAGGAATTCATCAGGGTGGGGTATGGAAACTTAATGCAATTGCACAATCTGGGGATAAAATATGTATTTCTTACTGTCTCTATCCCAGCAAGCCCGATCGTGCTGAGATGTTTATCTAATATCTGGCTTTTCCAGTTCTCATGATTGACTTTTGCCCTGGTCAATCCCATCACGCTGGCTGCTATTTGCTCGTGGAGCAGTATGCGTTGCACTTACCCATATTGGCTACTGTCAGTTAAACTTTATCTGTTTAGCTGCGACAAACTTAAATATTGTCTGACCACTTTGGCAATACCAGTCTAGAGATAGATCCCCAATGCTTACTGCAGATTCCAAGCATCAGAAAAAAATCTTTCAGATTGTTTCTCCCATCAGATTATTCCTGCCTGCATGCCTGTTTTTTCTGATCCAGACTGCTTGACAATGCCGTGTTGAGTTGTCCCGGTTTCACCTATGAGATGTGGAGTATGAAAAGCAAAACTTGACCGTTAAAATGCTTCTGCTCTTCATGGAAAATAAAAGCTTCCACTGTGTTCTTTGCTTTTACCCAGAGATCAGGGAAATCGCTACAAAGTGGAAATGTTTGTGTATGACAAATTAGGCCTTATTGGCATGAATCACAGATAGTCTCAGAAATCTTCAAAAATATTTTCTGAACAAAAGTCATATAAAGGGAGTCACAGGACAGTGACCTCCCACTGCTATGTAAAGGCCAAAGCTAAACAATGGGCAGCATCTCTTGCAATAAAGCAACAAACCATAGCCAAGATGTTTGTTTTCCACAGCTGGAAACATCCATCCTGAAGCAACAGCGAGCTTTGGTGACATTATTTACAGGGCTATTTATCTACAGCAAAAGAAATTGTTACAGCATGTTGGATTTCTAGCAAGCCAACAATAATGGCTCACTGGAGCTCAGCTTTCAATTCAAATTGTGTGATACTGTTGATGAGACACCACCTCATCATACAAAGGCTTGACAAGGTGAGGGACTCCATAAATGGCATGAATAGACCCTGGTAATGATTCTACCAAAAGCTAATAAGCTGCATACTACCAATTATAAGAAACCTGGCAAATTTCAGCAGCACATTTGATCTGATGCATGGAGAAGGAAAAACATATTTTGCTATTGCTCTTGTAGTCATACTTGAAAGATTTTTTTTTTAATCATTCTAACAGTGGGAAGATGAAGCTAGATAAGTGAAAGCTGAAAAAGTTAAAACAGTATTACATGGCACAGGGTTCCTTCGGGCCTTAAAATAAACCTTGAAGTTTGGATTGACTCTCCCAGGTTCTCCTTGCCTGCTGGTGCTTGTGAGAAGTCCAGTGGCAACCATTACCTTAAAGTTGCTGGCTTCCTTTAAAGTACCCTTGTAAAGTTTTCCTGGAAGCCAGTAAGAGTTGTTTCAAGCTCTGGAAAAAAAATTGTCTGATGTTCAGAATAAACATCTTGCTCCAAGGGTGCCCATTTTGTTCCCTGTGCTGAGAGAACAAGAGTTATTTCCGGAATGTGGCTGTCCCTCTTTAGGCTGCTCTAACTTCTCCCTGGAGTCCCCCTTGGAATATAAAGTTGGTCAAAATTTTACCCTTGACCCCCTTCAGATTAGCAAAGAGCAAAATCCAACTTGTTTAGAGAACAAAGTGTAGCTGTTAATGCTGTGCAGGCCTAAGGAGATTTGCAGGCACAAGTCAAATTGCCTTTCCAAGAATTTTCAAGAACACTTGTGAAACATAAAGAAATTGGTATTTCTTAGTATTGTATCGGCCACTTCCAGTCCCCCAGAAGCATGGGGTTTTGTGCTCCAGCTGGCAGTCTGCATTTAATAGGTGCAGGCCACCAGCCTGCTCTGCCATGGGCACACCAAGCCCTGCCATGAGCCCAGGGCCACCACTCTGGAGACCTGGTGCCCATCGCACAAAGGGCCCAGTGGTCCCCTGGTCCCAGGAGGGATTGGCAGAGTCACTGCCTCTAACGAGCTCTGTCATTGTCTGGGAGCAAAACCTCAGCTAATGGCAGCTATTAGCACCTGTCAGCACGACAGCCCATAATAGAGGAGGATATTTTATAGACAGATGCCCTTAATTACAGATGAGTTGCTATGCTACAGGAGCTTAACCATTTCTGCGCCGTGTCAAACCCCAGCACTCCCGTTAGCTGCAGAAGAAAAATGACTTCAGTTTATTGAGTAAGTCTCAATGGTGTTTTACATGTTAGTCCTAACAGAAGAAATAAAAGGAATTTCCCATCCTCGGGATAAGGGATACAGTATATCACAGGTTCTCATGCGGTAATTGCTAGGATAGGTTAATAATGTAAGTGCATAAAAATAGGGGCTTACACTTCTGTTCTGATGTAAGTAACTACTTCAGCAGAAGCAGAGGTATAAGCTGTACTGCTTCAGCACGGTAAAACACTGTTTCAGTGAGCAAATAAACAAATATTGCCACTGTCATTTTACTGTGTCACAAATCAGACCCAACAGTGTAAATCATACAAAGTAGAGCGTGGTGAAACTTCTATGCTGGTCCCTGGCAGCATTGGTGTTTGCTCCTCATTTAATTCTTCTCCAAAAACTCTGCTTGTCAAGGCTCAGATGAAAGGTTTGAGAAAGCACAGCACCACTGACAGTTCAAATACTCATCACAGCTCTGTAGAAAAAAAAAGTAAATACTAAGAATTCAACAAATGCAAATAACTAAATGGCAGGAAGGCATGCTTTATGCTAGAACCTCTTCTGGCTGGATCTGGCAAACTGTCTGCTTTCCTGCAAATATAAGCTAGTAAGAAATGGGAGCAAGAAGGGGGTGAAGAGCTCAGCAGTCCTTGGGTACTGCAGAAAAGTCTTGGCCCTGTGACTGGAAATCTCCCCCTGTAAAACCTACAGAGGTGAAGCTAAAGGCAGTGGCAAAGCCTTCCACTTGCACTGATGACCTTCACATTGCTGCTCTACAAAACCCAGTGTAAAGGAGGAAAGCAGCACAGATGGTCTAATACAGAGCTACATATTGTAACGTGCCGTGAGATTTACACTGGATATGTTAGGAGTGATGCTGTACACATACAGCGGCCTGACGATAAGGATGTCTCATACCATTTAATTTCCAGGAGACTCACTACAGATTGTAACTGCTGTAGCTGTAACAGCACCACATGGTAAGTTTGCAGAATTAATGCAATTTCAAGAGGAGATTTAAAACTGTGTGCTGTAAAAATCTCATTGGAATGCCAGTGTTATTGTCCTGAGTGCAAGGGCTTAGACCTAGGTCACGGTGGGCAGCAGGAGCACACGTTTTAGGGACAAAATAGGTGAGACATGACAACAGGAGTTTGTTTGACACAAACTGTATCATGAGACCACCAGATGAAGCACCATTCTTTGTCGTGCCCTGGTGAGGATTCATTCACTGTTGCATGTTGATTCCCTCCTGAGCAATGCCGCTGCTGCTCAGGAGGGTAGGAGACAAATTCTTATCTGCAGCAGAAAAGACATATGAGCTGAGCAGGCTGAGCTTGACTCAATATTGGGTCTGCCAGGGCTGAGTAGAAAGGAGAGGGTCCAGACTCGTATACTGTGGCTAAGGGTATAATTTACGGGACTCCATTATGGACCCTGAGTACTTAGAATCATAGAATCATAGAATAGTTTGGGCTGGAGGGGACCTTTAAAGGTCACCTAGTCCAACCCCCCTGCCGTGGGCAGGGGCATCTTCAACTAGATCAGGTTGCTCAGAGCCCCGTCCAACCTGACCCTGAATGTTGCCAGGCATGGGGCATCCACCACCTCTCTGGGCAACCTGGGCCAGTGCTTCACCACCCTCAGCGTAAAAAATTTCTTCCTTATATCTAGTCTAAATCGACCCCCCCTTTAGTTTAAAGCCGTTCCCCCTTGTCCTGTTGCAACAGGCCCTGCCAAAAAGTTTGCCGCCATCTTTTTTATAAGCCCCCTTTAAGTACTGATAGGCTGCAAGAAGGTCTCCCCGAAGCCTTCTCTTCTCCAGGCTGAACAACCCCACCTCTCTCAGCCTTTCTTCACAGGAGAGGTGTTCCATCCCCCTGAGCATTTTTGTGGCCCTCCTCTGGACCCGCGCCAACAGGTCCGTGTCTTTCCTGTGCTGAGGGCTCCAGAGCTGGAGGCAGTGCTCCAGGGGGGGTCTCACCAGAGCAGAGCAGGGGGGCAGAATCACCTCCCTCGACCTGCTGGCCACGCTTCTTGTGATGCAGCCCAGGATACGATTGGCCTTCAGGGCCAAGTCCCAGGAATCAGCCAGGGTGAGGTGGAAGGCACCTCTGGAGGTCATCTGGGCCAAGCCCTCTGCTCAAGCAGGGCCACCCAGGGCTAGTTGCCCAGGTCCCATGTCCATCGCCATAGCCCCTCTCCAAACCAGACTGACCCCATAGGCCTCAGGAGGTGCTAGAGACACCATCCAGCTGGCATGGCCCAAGGCAATGGCTGACGTCCATCGCCGTAGCCCCTCTCCCACCAGACTGACCCCGTAGGCCTTAGGGCCCAGTGGAGCTGAGAGGAAAAGGTGGGCCGAGCACCAGGAAAAGGGGGAGAAAGCAGCACACGTGGGGATAACGATGCCAGCCGCGTTGTTAATAATACTTAGACTCTTTCTGTCATTTTCGTGTCTTTATTTTCTGGGAGAGCTAGGTCTTCGAGTACTGAGCAGACCCTGTGGGGGTCGGCGCGTGGCCCCGCTGCTGGCCCGGCCCTCCTTTCGCCAGCTGCCGGGGCCGCCCTCTAGCATCACCGGCGGGGTGGCTTCCTGGCGGGTGCGGCAGAGTCCTCGGAGCTGCTAGCCTTCCTCTTCAGAGGGTGCCGGGGCGCCCGACGTGAGCAGCCCCTGGCCTGGCTGGGAGCAGAGGCACCTGCCGCAGCCTCCCCTGGCTCCTTGTGCAGCTCTTCTTGCTCCCCTGGGATGGGAGCGGGGACGGAGGGGGGGCAGCTGGGACCCCCCCGAAGAGCAGCGGTCGAGGTGCCCGGGAGTTCGCCTGCGTCCGCTGCCGCAGCGCTGCTGGAGGGGGCTGGTCCGGGCGCAGGAGTCCCCTCTCGGGAGGCAGCGGAGCTGGTGCTGGCCACGGGGCTGAGCTCCTGTCCCCCTCGGGAGGCAGCGGTGCTGGTGCTGGCCACGGGGCTGAGCTCCTGTCCCCCTCGGGAGGCAGCGGGGCTGGTGCTGGCCAAGGGGCTGCGGTCCCGTCCCCCTCGGGAGGCAGCAGAGCTGGTGCTGGCCAAGGGGCTGCGGTCCCGTCCCCCTCGGCAGTCAACCCAGCTGGTGCTGGTCACAAGGCGGCCCTCTCCTCTCCCTTGGAAGCCAGTGGTGGTGGTTCTGGCCGTGAAGTTGCCCTCCCGTCTCTCTTGGTAGGCAGCCCAGCTTGTGCTGGCCACAGGGCTGCCCTCCCGCCACCTCATGAAGGCAGCGGAGCAGATGACGCCCCCGGGGTTGTCCTCTGACTGCCTGGCAGCACGGATGGCATCGTGGAGCTGGAGGTGGTAGGCTGCCCTCCTGCACCGTTCCACGGTGGACCGAATGAGTCCTCGCACGAACGTTGTCGTGCGGCTTCCGAGGTCGGCCTGCAGCGACTCGACCAGGTCCTCTTCCTGCAGGCCCATGACGGGCAGGACATTCTGGATCATGTGTTCCAGCATGAGCGCCTGAGAATGCTCTTCCCCAAAGATGCGCCCCAGCTCCTGACGCAGCCAGGGCCGCAGGAGCTGGAAGAGACCTGGGTGGTTCCGGAAAAGGCTCCCCCAGGCCCAGGGGGGAAGGCCGCCCACGAACCCTGGATCCGGATTCCACGGTTGGTGTTCCCTGGGTGCTCTTGGCGCTGGCAGTCCGTAAGCTCCCTCCTCTTGGGCGCTGCCCAGCGATGCCGCAGGCGGTCTTATGGGGAACTCTTCAAATTCGTCCCCCCGCAGCGAGTGCCGGATGGAAGTCACCCTCCTCTTGCAGAGGGGGCACTCGGGCTTGGTCTCTGCCCACCGCCGGATACAGTTGAAACAGAAGCGGTGGAGGCACGGCATGGTACAGGCTGCGTTGTCCCAGGTGTCGAGGCATATCGGGCAGCGGTCCTCCGAGGCCGTGGCCATGCTCAGCACGCGCTGCGGTGGGCTGGGGAGAGCTGGTGGGGATGGCCGACTCCTCCTCTCCGACGCTGCAGCGGCGGGTGTCCCGCTAGAAGAGGAAGAGAGGCCACGGTCACTGGCTGGCCCGGGGAGGGGTGGAAGAGAAGGCCAGGTCCCTCAAGAAGGAAACCCACCCAGCTCCCCAGGGTGAAGTCTGCCCGCACAGCTCACCTCTGCTGCGGCGAGCGCGCCTCCTGGGTGCCCCGGCTGCCTGAACCAGGCAGGGCCAGGGAAAAACCTGCAGTGGCTCCGGGGATGGGCGCTGAGAGCTGCAGCCACCAGTTGCCAGGGCACAAGCCCAGCACCGAGCCACAGGCTTGCTCCACACTCCAAGCCTCGCCGAAATGCTCAGCTGGAGTGAAGGCACGAGCCGGCTGGGAGAGGCTGGGCGCCCGACTATAAGCAGCGAGGGCCGCGATGTCACAGTGCATGGCTGGGGGACGTCACAGTCCACCGCTGGGGGATGTCACCATAGGCCATCCTCGCCTGCAGCGCTCGCCCCAGCAGCCCTGCAGCCCTGGCACACGCCTCGGGGCTTACCACAGTGCCACTTCCCGCTCCGTCCCCCACGTCTTCTGTCGTGTGCTCGGCATCGGCGCTTCAAGCCAGGCACCGAGGCCTTGGCCGTGTCTTCCCAGGGCCCCGTCACGTCGCTCTGGCCTGAGGTGGCACACGTCTCCAGGCACAGCAGCAAGAGGGTTCCTGGGGAGCCCAGCACAAGAAGAAGGAGGCCAGAACACAGCGCTCTAGGTGTGGCCTCACCACTGCTGAGTGACTTGGAGGATCACCTCCCTCGACCTACTGGCTGTCTAATGCAGCCCAGGTTGCCGTTAGCCCTCTTTGCAGCAGGGGCGCATTGGTGGCTCATGTTCAACTTGGGGTCCCCCAGGTCCTTTTCTGCCAAGCTGCTTTCTAGCTGGGGAGTTCCCAGCATATATAGAATCACAGAATCACAGAATAGTTTGGGCTGGAGGGGACCTTTAAAGGTCACCTAGTCCAACCCCCCTGCCGTGGGCAGGGGCATCTTCAACTAGATCAGGTTGCTCAGAGCCCCGTCCAACCTGACCCTGAATGTTGCCAGGCATGGGGCATCCACCACCTCTCCGGGCAACCTGGGCCAGTGCTTCACCACCCTCAGCGTAAAAAATTTCTTCCTTATATCTAGTCTAAATCGACCCCCCCTTTAGTTTAAAGCCGTTCCCCCTTGTCCTGTTGCAACAGGCCCTGCCAAAAAGTTTGCCGCCATCTTTTTTATAAGCCCCCTTTAAGTACTGATAGGCTGCAAGAAGGTCTCCCCGAAGCCTTCTCTTCTCCAGGCTGAACAACCCCACCTCTCTCAGCCTTTCTTCACAGGAGAGGTGTTCCATCCCCCTGAGCATTTTTGTGGCCCTCCTCTGGACCCGCGCCAACAGGTCCGTGTCTTTCCTGTGCTGAGGGCTCCAGAGCTGGAGGCAGTGCTCCAGGGGGGGTCTCACCAGAGCAGAGCAGGGGGGCAGAATCACCTCCCTCGACCTGCTGGCCACGCTTCTTGTGATGCAGCCCAGGATACGATTGGCCTTCAGGGCCAAGTCCCAGGAATCAGCCAGGGTGAGGTGGAAGGCACCTCTGGAGGTCATCTGGGCCAAGCCCTCTGCTCAAGCAGGGCCACCCAGGGCTAGTTGCCCAGGTCCCATGTCCATCGCCATAGCCCCTCTCCAAACCAGACTGACCCCATAGGCCTCAGGAGGTGCTAGAGACACCATCCAGCTGGCATGGCCCAAGGCAATGGCTGACGTCCATCGCCGTAGCCCCTCTCCCACCAGACTGACCCCGTAGGCCTTAGGGCCCAGTGGAGCTGAGAGGAAAAGGTGGGCCGAGCACCAGGAAAAGGGGGAGAAAGCAGCACACGTGGGGATAACGATGCCAGCCGCGTTGTTAATAATACTTAGACTCTTTCTGTCATTTTGGTGTCTTTATTTTCTGGGAGAGCTAGGTCTTCGAGTACTGAGCAGACCCTGTGGGGGTCGGCGCGTGGCCCCGCTGCTGGCCCGGCCCTCCTTTCGCCAGCTGCCGGGGCCGCCCTCTAGCATCACCGGCGGGGTGGCTTCCTGGCGGGCGCGGCAGAGTCCTCGGAGCTGCTAGCCTTCCTCTTCAGAGGGCGCCGGGGCGCCCGACGTGAGCAGCCCCTGGCCTGGCTGGGAGCAGAGGCACCTGCCGCAGCCTCCCCCGGCTCCTTGTGCAGCTCTTCTTGCTCCCCTGGGATGGGAGCGGGGACGGAGGGGGGGCAGCTGGGACCCCCCCGAAGAGCAGCGGTCGAGGTGCCCGGGAGTTCGCCTGCGTCCGCTGCCGCAGCGCTGCTGGAGGGGGCTGGTCCGGGCGCAGGAGTCCCCTCTCGGGAGGCAGCGGAGCTGGTGCTGGCCACGGGGCTGAGCTCCTGTCCCCCTCGGGAGGCAGCGGTGCTGGTGCTGGCCACGGGGCTGAGCTCCTGTCCCCCTCGGGAGGCAGCGGGGCTGGTGCTGGCCAAGGGGCTGCGGTCCCGTCCCCCTCGGGAGGCAGCGGGGCTGGTGCTGGCCAAGGGGCTGCGGTCCCGTCCCCCTCGGGAGGCAGCAGAGCTGGTGCTGGCCAAGGGGCTGCGGTCCCGTCCCCCTCGGCAGTCAACCCAGCTGGTGCTGGTCACAAGGCGGCCCTCTCCTCTCCCTTGGAAGCCAGTGGTGGTGGTTCTGGCCGTGAAGTTGCCCTCCCGTCTCTCTTGGTAGGCAGCCCAGCTTGTGCTGGCCACAGGGCTGCCCTCCCGCCACCTCATGAAGGCAGCGGAGCAGATGACGCCCCCGGGGTTGTCCTCTGACTGCCTGGCAGCACGGATGGCGTCGTGGAGCTGGAGGTGGTAGGCTGCCCTCCTGCACCGTTCCACGGTGGACCGAATGAGTCCTCGCACGAACGTTGTCGTGCGGCTTCCTAGGTCGGCCTGCAGCGACTCGACCAGGTCCTCTTCCTGCAGGCCCATGACGGGCAGGACATTCTGGATCATGTGTTCCAGCATGAGCGCCTGAGAATGCTCTTCCCCAAAGATGCGCCCCAGCTCCTGACGCAGCCAGGGCCGCAGGAGCTGGAAGAGACCTGGGTGGTTCCGGAAAAGGCTCCCCCAGGCCCAGGGGGGAAGGCCGCCCACGAACCCTGGATCCGGATTCCACGGTTGGTGTTCCCTGGGTGCTCTTGGCGCTGGCAGTCCGTAAGCTCCCTCCTCTTGGGCGCTGCCCAGCGATGCCGCAGGCGGTCTTATGGGGAACTCTTCAAATTCGTCCCCCCGCAGCGAGTGCCGGATGGAAGTCACCCTCCTCTTGCAGAGGGGGCACTCGGGCTTGGTCTCTGCCCACCGCCGGATACAGTTGAAACAGAAGCGGTGGAGGCACGGCATGGTACAGGCTGCGTTGTCCCAGGTGTCGAGGCATATCGGGCAGCGGTCCTCCGAGGCCGTGGCCATGCTCAGCACGCGCTGCGGTGGGCTGGGGAGAGCTGGTGGGGATGGCCGACTCCTCCTCTCCGACGCTGCAGCGGCGGGTGTCCCGCTAGAAGAGGAAGAGAGGCCACGGTCACTGGCTGGCCCGGGGAGGGGTGGAAGAGAAGGCCAGGTCCCTCAAGAAGGAAACCCACCCAGCTCCCCAGGGTGAAGTCTGCCCGCACAGCTCACCTCTGCTGCGGCGAGCGCGCCTCCTGGGTGCCCCGGCTGCCTGAACCAGGCAGGGCCAGGGAAAAACCTGCAGTGGCTCCGGGGATGGGCGCTGAGAGCTGCAGCCACCAGTTGCCAGGGCACAAGCCCAGCACCGAGCCACAGGCTTGCTCCACACTCCAAGCCTCGCCGAAATGCTCAGCTGGAGTGAAGGCACGAGCCGGCTGGGAGAGGCTGGGCGCCCGACTATAAGCAGCGAGGGCCGCGATGTCACAGTGCATGGCTGGGGGACGTCACAGTCCACCGCTGGGGGATGTCACCATAGGCCATCCTCGCCTGCAGCGCTCGCCCCAGCAGCCCTGCAGCCCTGGCACACGCCTCGGGGCTTACCACAGTGCCACTTCCCGCTCCGTCCCCCACGTCTTCTGTCGTGTGCTCGGCATCGGCGCTTCAAGCCAGGCACCGAGGCCTTGGCCGTGTCTTCCCAGGGCCCCGTCACGTCGCTCTGGCCTGAGGTGGCACACGTCTCCAGGCACAGCAGCAAGAGGGTTCCTGGGGAGCCCAGCACAAGAAGAAGGAGGCCAGAACACAGCGCTCTAGGTGTGGCCTCACCACTGCTGAGTGACTTGGAGGATCACCTCCCTCGACCTACTGGCTGTCTAATGCAGCCCAGGTTGCCGTTAGCCCTCTTTGCAGCAGGGGCGCATTGGTGGCTCATGTTCAACTTGGGGTCCCCCAGGTCCTTTTCTGCCAAGCTGCTTTCTAGCTGGGGAGTTCCCAGCATATATAGAATCACAGAATCACAGAATAGTTTGGGCTGGAGGGGACCTTTAAAGGTCACCTAGTCCAACCCCCCTGCCGTGGGCAGGGGCATCTTCAACTAGATCAGGTTGCTCAGAGCCCAGTCCAACCTGACCCTGAATGTTGCCAGGCATGGGGCATCCACCACCTCTCCGGGCAACCTGGGCCAGTGCTTCACCACCCTCAGCGTAAAAAATTTCTTCCTTATATCTAGTCTAAATCGACCCCCCCTTTAGTTTAAAGCCGTTCCCCCTTGTCCTGTTGCAACAGGCCCTGCCAAAAAGTTTGCCGCCATCTTTTTTATAAGCCCCCTTTAAGTACTGATAGGCTGCAAGAAGGTCTCCCCGAAGCCTTCTCTTCTCCAGGCTGAACAACCCCACCTCTCTCAGCCTTTCTTCACAGGAGAGGTGTTCCATCCCCCTGAGCATTTTTGTGGCCCTCCTCTGGACCCGCGCCAACAGGTCCGTGTCTTTCCTGTGCTGAGGGCTCCAGAGCTGGAGGCAGTGCTCCGGGTGGGGTCTCACCAGAGCAGAGCAGGGGGGCAGAATCACCTCCCTCGACCTGCTGGCCACGCTTCTTGTGATGCAGCCCAGGATACGATTGGCCTTCAGGGCCAAGTCCCAGGAATCAGCCAGGTTGAGGTGGAAGGCACCTCTGGAGGTCATCTGGGCCAAGCCCTCTGCTCAAGCAGGGCCACCCAGGGCTAGTTGCCCAGGTCCCATGTCCATCGCCATAGCCCCTCTCCAAACCAGACTGACCCCATAGGCCTCAGGAGGTGCTAGAGACACCATCCAGCTGGCATGGCCCAAGGCAATGGCTGACGTCCATCGCCGTAGCCCCTCTCCCACCAGACTGACCCCGTAGGCCTTAGGGCCCAGTGGAGCTGAGAGGAAAAGGTGGGCCGAGCACCAGGAAAAGGGGGAGAAAGCAGCACACGTGGGGATAACGATGCCAGCCGCGTTGTTAATAATACTTAGACTCTTTCTGTCATTTTCGTGTCTTTATTTTCTGGGAGAGCTAGGTCTTCGAGTACTGAGCAGACCCTGTGGGGGTCGGCGCGTGGCCCCGCTGCTGGCCCGGCCCTCCTTTCGCCAGCTGCCGGGGCCGCCCTCTAGCATCACCGGCGGGGTGGCTTCCTGGCGGGTGCGGCAGAGTCCTCGGAGCTGCTAGCCTTCCTCTTCAGAGGGCGCCGGGGCGCCCGACGTGAGCAGCCCCTGGCCTGGCTGGGAGCAGAGGCACCTGCCGCAGCCTCCCCCGGCTCCTTGTGCAGCTCTTCTTGCTCCCCTGGGATGGGAGCGGGGACGGAGGGGGGGCAGCTGGGACCCCCCCGAAGAGCAGCGGTCGAGGTGCCCGGGAGTTCGCCTGCGTCCGCTGCCGCAGCGCTGCTGGAGGGGGCTGGTCCGGGCGCAGGAGTCCCCTCTCGGGAGGCAGCGGAGCTGGTGCTGGCCACGGGGCTGAGCTCCTGTCCCCCTCGGGAGGCAGCGGTGCTGGTGCTGGCCACGGGGCTGAGCTCCTGTCCCCCTCGGGAGGCAGCGGGGCTGGTGCTGGCCAAGGGGCTGCGGTCCCGTCCCCCTCGGGAGGCAGCGGGGCTGGTGCTGGCCAAGGGGCTGCGGTCCCGTCCCCCTCGGGAGGCAGCAGAGCTGGTGCTGGCCAAGGGGCTGCGGTCCCGTCCCCCTCGGCAGTCAACCCAGCTGGTGCTGGTCACAAGGCGGCCCTCTCCTCTCCCTTGGAAGCCAGTGGTGGTGGTTCTGGCCGTGAAGTTGCCCTCCCGTCTCTCTTGGTAGGCAGCCCAGCTTGTGCTGGCCACAGGGCTGCCCTCCCGCCACCTCATGAAGGCAGCGGAGCAGATGACGCCCCCGGGGTTGTCCTCTGACTGCCTGGCAGCACGGATGGCGTCGTGGAGCTGGAGGTGGTAGGCTGCCCTCCTGCACCGTTCCATGGTGGACCGAATGAGTCCTCGCACGAACGTTGTCGTGCGGCTTCCGAGGTCGGCCTGCAGCGACTCGACCAGGTCCTCTTCCTGCAGGCCCATGACGGGCAGGACATTCTGGATCATGTGTTCCAGCATGAGCGCCTGAGAATGCTCTTCCCCAAAGATGCGCCCCAGCTCCTGACGCAGCCAGGGCCGCAGGAGCTGGAAGAGACCTGGGTGGTTCCGGAAAAGGCTCCCCCAGGCCCAGGGGGGAAGGCCGCCCACGAACCCTGGATCCGGATTCCACGGTTGGTGTTCCCTGGGTGCTCTTGGCGCTGGCAGTCCGTAAGCTCCCTCCTCTTGGGCGCTGCCCAGCGATGCCGCAGGCGGTCTTATGGGGAACTCTTCAAATTCGTCCCCCCGCAGCGAGTGCCGGATGGAAGTCACCCTCCTCTTGCAGAGGGGGCACTCGGGCTTGGTCTCTGCCCACCGCCGGATACAGTTGAAACAGAAGCGGTGGAGGCACGGCATGGTACAGGCTGCGTTGTCCCAGGTGTCGAGGCATATCGGGCAGCGGTCCTCCGAGGCCGTGGCCATGCTCAGCACGCGCTGCGGTGGGCTGGGGAGAGCTGGTGGGGATGGCCGACTCCTCCTCTCCGACGCTGCAGCGGCGGGTGTCCCGCTAGAAGAGGAAGAGAGGCCACGGTCACTGGCTGGCCCGGGGAGGGGTGGAAGAGAAGGCCAGGTCCCTCAAGAAGGAAACCCACCCAGCTCCCCAGGGTGAAGTCTGCCCGCACAGCTCACCTCTGCTGCGGCGAGCGCGCCTCCTGGGTGCCCCGGCTGCCTGAACCAGGCAGGGCCAGGGAAAAACCTGCAGTGGCTCCGGGGATGGGCGCTGAGAGCTGCAGCCACCAGTTGCCAGGGCACAAGCCCAGCACCGAGCCACAGGCTTGCTCCACACTCCAAGCCTCGCCGAAATGCTCAGCTGGAGTGAAGGCACGAGCCGGCTGGGAGAGGCTGGGCGCCCGACTATAAGCAGCGAGGGCCGCGATGTCACAGTGCATGGCTGGGGGACGTCACAGTCCACCGCTGGGGGATGTCACCATAGGCCATCCTCGCCTGCAGCGCTCGCCCCAGCAGCCCTGCAGCCCTGGCACACGCCTCGGGGCTTACCACAGTGCCACTTCCCGCTCCGTCCCCCACGTCTTCTGTCGTGTGCTCGGCATCGGCGCTTCAAGCCAGGCACCGAGGCCTTGGCCGTGTCTTCCCAGGGCCCCGTCACGTCGCTCTGGCCTGAGGTGGCACACGTCTCCAGGCACAGCAGCAAGAGGGTTCCTGGGGAGCCCAGCACAAGAAGAAGGAGGCCAGAACACAGCGCTCTAGGTGTGGCCTCACCACTGCTGAGTGACTTGGAGGATCACCTCCCTCGACCTACTGGCTGTCTAATGCAGCCCAGGTTGCCGTTAGCCCTCTTTGCAGCAGGGGCACATTGGTGGCTCATGTTCAACTTGGGGTCCCCCAGGTCCTTTTCTGCCAAGCTGCTTTCTAGCTGGGGAGTTCCCAGCATATATAGAATCACAGAATCACAGAATAGTTTGGGCTGGAGGGGACCTTTAAAGGTCACCTAGTCCAACCCCCCTGCCGTGGGCAGGGGCATCTTCAACTAGATCAGGTTGCTCAGAGCCCCGTCCAACCTGACCCTGAATGTTGCCAGGCATGGGGCATCCACCACCTCTCTGGGCAACCTGGGCCAGTGCTTCACCACCCTCAGCGTAAAAAATTTCTTCCTTATATCTAGTCTAAATCGACCCCCCCTTTAGTTTAAAGCCGTTCCCCCTTGTCCTGTCGCAACAGGCCCTGCCAAAAAGTTTGCCGCCATCTTTTTTATAAGCCCCCTTTAAGTACTGATAGGCTGCAAGAAGGTCTCCCCGAAGCCTTCTCTTCTCCAGGCTGAACAACCCCACCTCTCTCAGCCTTTCTTCACAGGAGAGGTGTTCCATCCCCCTGAGCATTTTTGTGGCCCTCCTCTGGACCCGCGCCAACAGGTCCGTGTCTTTCCTGTGCTGAGGGCTCCAGAGCTGGAGGCAGTGCTCCAGGGGGGGTCTCACCAGAGCAGAGCAGGGGGGCAGAATCACCTCCCTCGACCTGCTGGCCACGCTTCTTGTGATGCAGCCCAGGATACGATTGGCCTTCAGGGCCAAGTCCCAGGAATCAGCCAGGTTGAGGTGGAAGGCACCTCTGGAGGTCATCTGGGCCAAGCCCTCTGCTCAAGCAGGGCCACCCAGGGCTAGTTGCCCAGGTCCCATGTCCATCGCCATAGCCCCTCTCCAAACCAGACTGACCCCATAGGCCTCAGGAGGTGCTAGAGACACCATCCAGCTGGCATGGCCCAAGGCAATGGCTGACGTCCATCGCCGTAGCCCCTCTCCCACCAGACTGACCCCGTAGGCCTTAGGGCCCAGTGGAGCTGAGAGGAAAAGGTGGGCCGAGCACCAGGAAAAGGGGGAGAAAGCAGCACACGTGGGGATAACGATGCCAGCCGCGTTGTTAATAATACTTAGACTCTTTCTGTCATTTTCGTGTCTTTATTTTCTGGGAGAGCTAGGTCTTCGAGTACTGAGCAGACCCTGTGGGGGTCGGCGCGTGGCCCCGCTGCTGGCCCGGCCCTCCTTTCGCCAGCTGCCGGGGCCGCCCTCTAGCATCACCGGCGGGGTGGCTTCCTGGCGGGTGCGGCAGAGTCCTCGGAGCTGCTAGCCTTCCTCTTCAGAGGGCGCCGGGGCGCCCGACGTGAGCAGCCCCTGGCCTGGCTGGGAGCAGAGGCACCTGCCGCAGCCTCCCCCGGCTCCTTGTGCAGCTCTTCTTGCTCCCCTGGGATGGGAGCGGGGACGGAGGCGGGGCAGCTGGGACCCCCCCGAAGAGCAGCGGTCGAGGTGCCCGGGAGTTCGCCTGCGTCCGCTGCCGCAGCGCTGCTGGAGGGGGCTGGTCCGGGCGCAGGAGTCCCCTCTCGGGAGGCAGCGGAGCTGGTGCTGGCCACGGGGCTGAGCTCCTGTCCCCCTCGGGAGGCAGCGGTGCTGGTGCTGGCCACGGGGCTGAGCTCCTGTCCCCCTCGGGAGGCAGCGGGGCTGGTGCTGGCCAAGGGGCTGCGGTCCCGTCCCCCTCGGGAGGCAGCGGGGCTGGTGCTGGCCAAGGGGCTGCGGTCCCGTCCCCCTCGGGAGGCAGCAGAGCTGGTGCTGGCCAAGGGGCTGCGGTCCCGTCCCCCTCGGCAGTCAACCCAGCTGGTGCTGGTCACAAGGCGGCCCTCTCCTCTCCCTTGGAAGCCAGTGGTGGTGGTTCTGGCCGTGAAGTTGCCCTCCCGTCTCTCTTGGTAGGCAGCCCAGCTTGTGCTGGCCACAGGGCTGCCCTCCCGCCACCTCATGAAGGCAGCGGAGCAGATGACGCCCCCGGGGTTGTCCTCTGACTGCCTGGCAGCACGGATGGCGTCGTGGAGCTGGAGGTGGTAGGCTGCCCTCCTGCACCGTTCCACGGTGGACCGAATGAGTCCTCGCACGAACGTTGTCGTGCGGCTTCCGAGGTCGGCCTGCAGCGACTCGACCAGGTCCTCTTCCTGCAGGCCCATGACGGGCAGGACATTCTGGATCATGTGTTCCAGCATGAGCACCTGAGAATGCTCTTCCCCAAAGATGCGCCCCAGCTCCTGACGCAGCCAGGGCCGCAGGAGCTGGAAGAGACCTGGGTGGTTCCGGAAAAGGCTCCCCCAGGCCCAGGGGGGAAGGCCGCCCACGAACCCTGGATCCGGATTCCACGGTTGGTGTTCCCTGGGTGCTCTTGGCGCTGGCAGTCCGTAAGCTCCCTCCTCTTGGGCGCTGCCCAGCGATGCCGCAGGCGGTCTTATGGGGAACTCTTCAAATTCGTCCCCCCGCAGCGAGTGCCGGATGGAAGTCACCCTCCTCTTGCAGAGGGGGCACTCGGGCTTGGTCTCTGCCCACCGCCGGATACAGTTGAAACAGAAGCGGTGGAGGCACGGCATGGTACAGGCTGCGTTGTCCCAGGTGTCGAGGCATATCGGGCAGCGGTCCTCCGAGGCCGTGGCCATGCTCAGCACGCGCTGCGGTGGGCTGGGGAGAGCTGGTGGGGATGGCCGACTCCTCCTCTCCGACGCTGCAGCGGCGGGTGTCCCGCTAGAAGAGGAAGAGAGGCCACGGTCACTGGCTGGCCCGGGGAGGGGTGGAAGAGAAGGCCAGGTCCCTCAAGAAGGAAACCCACCCAGCTCCCCAGGGTGAAGTCTGCCCGCACAGCTCACCTCTGCTGCGGCGAGCGCGCCTCCTGGGTGCCCCGGCTGCCTGAACCAGGCAGGGCCAGGGAAAAACCTGCAGTGGCTCCGGGGATGGGCGCTGAGAGCTGCAGCCACCAGTTGCCAGGGCACAAGCCCAGCACCGAGCCACAGGCTTGCTCCACACTCCAAGCCTCGCCGAAATGCTCAGCTGGAGTGAAGGCACGAGCCGGCTGGGAGAGGCTGGGCGCCCGACTATAAGCAGCGAGGGCCGCGATGTCACAGTGCATGGCTGGGGGACGTCACAGTCCACCGCTGGGGGATGTCACCATAGGCCATCCTCGCCTGCAGCGCTCGCCCCAGCAGCCCTGCAGCCCTGGCACACGCCTCGGGGCTTACCACAGTGCCACTTCCCGCTCCGTCCCCCACGTCTTCTGTCGTGTGCTCGGCATCGGCGCTTCAAGCCAGGCACCGAGGCCTTGGCCGTGTCTTCCCAGGGCCCCGTCACGTCGCTCTGGCCTGAGGTGGCACACGTCTCCAGGCACAGCAGCAAGAGGGTTCCTGGGGAGCCCAGCACAAGAAGAAGGAGGCCAGAACACAGCGCTCTAGGTGTGGCCTCACCCCTGCTGAGTGACTTGGAGGATCACCTCCCTCGACCTACTGGCTGTCTAATGCAGCCCAGGTTGCCGTTAGCCCTCTTTGCAGCAGGGGCACATTGGTGGCTCATGTTCAACTTGGGGTCCCCCAGGTCCTTTTCTGCCAAGCTGCTTTCTAGCTGGGGAGTTCCCAGCATATATAGAATCACAGAATCACAGAATAGTTTGGGCTGGAGGGGACCTTTAAAGGTCACCTAGTCCAACCCCCCTGCCGTGGGCAGGGGCATCTTCAACTAGATCAGGTTGCTCAGAGCCCCGTCCAACCTGACCCTGAATGTTGCCAGGCATGGGGCATCCACCACCTCTCTGGGCAACCTGGGCCAGTGCTTCACCACCCTCAGCGTAAAAAATTTCTTCCTTATATCTAGTCTAAATCGACCCCCCTTTAGTTTAAAGCCGTTCCCCCTTGTCCTGTCGCAACAGGCCCTGCCAAAAAGTTTGCCGCCATCTTTTTTATAAGCCCCCTTTAAGTACTGATAGGCTGCAAGAAGGTCTCCCCGAAGCCTTCTCTTCTCCAGGCTGAACAACCCCACCTCTCTCAGCCTTTCTTCACAGGAGAGGTGTTCCATCCCCCTGAGCATTTTTGTGGCCCTCCTCTGGACCCGCGCCAACAGGTCCGTGTCTTTCCTGTGCTGAGGGCTCCAGAGCTGGAGGCAGTGCTCCGGGTGGGGTCTCACCAGAGCAGAGCAGGGGGGCAGAATCACCTCCCTCGACCTGCTGGCCACGCTTCTTGTGATGCAGCCCAGGATACGATTGGCCTTCAGGGCCAAGTCCCAGGAATCAGCCAGGTTGAGGTGGAAGGCACCTCTGGAGGTCATCTGGGCCAAGCCCTCTGCTCAAGCAGGGCCACCCAGGGCTAGTTGCCCAGGTCCCATGTCCATCGCCATAGCCCCTCTCCAAACCAGACTGACCCCATAGGCCTCAGGAGGTGCTAGAGACACCATCCAGCTGGCATGGCCCAAGGCAATGGCTGACGTCCATCGCCGTAGCCCCTCTCCCACCAGACTGACCCCGTAGGCCTTAGGGCCCAGTGGAGCTGAGAGGAAAAGGTGGGCCGAGCACCAGGAAAAGGGGGAGAAAGCAGCACACGTGGGGATAACGATGCCAGCCGCGTTGTTAATAATACTTAGACTCTTTCTGTCATTTTCGTGTCTTTATTTTCTGGGAGAGCTAGGTCTTCGAGTACTGAGCAGACCCTGTGGGGGTCGGCGCGTGGCCCCGCTGCTGGCCCGGCCCTCCTTTCGCCAGCTGCCGGGGCCGCCCTCTAGCATCACCGGCGGGGTGGCTTCCTGGCGGGTGCGGCAGAGTCCTCGGAGCTGCTAGCCTTCCTCTTCAGAGGGCGCCGGGGCGCCCGACGTGAGCAGCCCCTGGCCTGGCTGGGAGCAGAGGCACCTGCCGCAGCCTCCCCTGGCTCCTTGTGCAGCTCTTCTTGCTCCCCTGGGATGGGAGCGGGGACGGAGGGGGGGCAGCTGGGACCCCCCCGAAGAGCAGCGGTCGAGGTGCCCGGGAGTTCGCCTGCGTCCGCTGCCGCAGCGCTGCTGGAGGGGGCTGGTCCGGGCGCAGGAGTCCCCTCTCGGGAGGCAGCGGAGCTGGTGCTGGCCACGGGGCTGAGCTCCTGTCCCCCTCGGGAGGCAGCGGTGCTGGTGCTGGCCACGGGGCTGAGCTCCTGTCCCCCTCGGGAGGCAGCGGGGCTGGTGCTGGCCAAGGGGCTGCGGTCCCGTCCCCCTCGGGAGGCAGCGGGGCTGGTGCTGGCCAAGGGGCTGCGGTCCCGTCCCCCTCGGGAGGCAGCGGGGCTGGTGCTGGCCAAGGGGCTGCGGTCCCGTCTCCCTCGGGAGGCAGCAGAGCTGGTGCTGGCCAAGGGGCTGCGGTCCCGTCCCCCTCGGCAGTCAACCCAGCTGGTGCTGGTCACAAGGCGGCCCTCTCCTCTCCCTTGGAAGCCAGTGGTGGTGGTTCTGGCCGTGAAGTTGCCCTCCCGTCTCTCTTGGTAGGCAGCCCAGCTTGTGCTGGCCACAGGGCTGCCCTCCCGCCACCTCATGAAGGCAGCGGAGCAGATGACGCCCCCGGGGTTGTCCTCTGACTGCCTGGCAGCACGGATGGCGTCGTGGAGCTGGAGGTGGTAGGCTGCCCTCCTGCACCGTTCCACGGTGGACCGAATGAGTCCTCGCACGAACGTTGTCGTGCGGCTTCCGAGGTCGGCCTGCAGCGACTCGACCAGGTCCTCTTCCTGCAGGCCCATGACGGGCAGGACATTCTGGATCATGTGTTCCAGCATGAGCGCCTGAGAATGCTCTTCCCCAAAGATGCGCCCCAGCTCCTGACGCAGCCAGGGCCGCAGGAGCTGGAAGAGACCTGGGTGGTTCCGGAAAAGGCTCCCCCAGGCCCAGGGGGGAAGGCCGCCCACGAACCCTGGATCCGGATTCCACGGTTGGTGTTCCCTGGGTGCTCTTGGCGCTGGCAGTCCGTAAGCTCCCTCCTCTTGGGCGCTGCCCAGCGATGCCGCAGGCGGTCTTATGGGGAACTCTTCAAATTCGTCCCCCCGCAGCGAGTGCCGGATGGAAGTCACCCTCCTCTTGCAGAGGGGGCACTCGGGCTTGGTCTCTGCCCACCGCCGGATACAGTTGAAACAGAAGCGGTGGAGGCACGGCATGGTACAGGCTGCGTTGTCCCAGGTGTCGAGGCATATCGGGCAGCGGTCCTCCGAGGCCGTGGCCATGCTCAGCACGCGCTGCGGTGGGCTGGGGAGAGCTGGTGGGGATGGCCGACTCCTCCTCTCCGACGCTGCAGCGGCGGGTGTCCCGCTAGAAGAGGAAGAGAGGCCACGGTCACTGGCTGGCCCGGGGAGGGGTGGAAGAGAAGGCCAGGTCCCTCAAGAAGGAAACCCACCCAGCTCCCCAGGGTGAAGTCTGCCCGCACAGCTCACCTCTGCTGCGGCGAGCGCGCCTCCTGGGTGCCCCGGCTGCCTGAACCAGGCAGGGCCAGGGAAAAACCTGCAGTGGCTCCGGGGATGGGCGCTGAGAGCTGCAGCCACCAGTTGCCAGGGCACAAGCCCAGCACCGAGCCACAGGCTTGCTCCACACTCCAAGCCTCGCCGAAATACTCAGCTGGAGTGAAGGCACGAGCCGGCTGGGAGAGGCTGGGCGCCCGACTATAAGCAGCGAGGGCCGCGATGTCACAGTGCATGGCTGGGGGACGTCACAGTCCACCGCTGGGGGATGTCACCATAGGCCATCCTCGCCTGCAGCGCTCGCCCCAGCAGCCCTGCAGCCCTGGCACACGCCTCGGGGCTTACCACAGTGCCACTTCCCGCTCCGTCCCCCACGTCTTCTGTCGTGTGCTCGGCATCGGCGCTTCAAGCCAGGCACCGAGGCCTTGGCCGTGTCTTCCCAGGGCCCCGTCACGTCGCTCTGGCCTGAGGTGGCACACGTCTCCAGGCACAGCAGCAAGAGGGTTCCTGGGGAGCCCAGCACAAGAAGAAGGAGGCCAGAACACAGCGCTCTAGGTGTGGCCTCACCCCTGCTGAGTGACTTGGAGGATCACCTCCCTCGACCTACTGGCTGTCTAATGCAGCCCAGGTTGCCGTTAGCCCTCTTTGCAGCAGGGGCACATTGGTGGCTCATGTTCAACTTGGGGTCCCCCAGGTCCTTTTCTGCCAAGCTGCTTTCTAGCTGGGGAGTTCCCAGCATATATAGAATCACAGAATCACAGAATAGTTTGGGCTGGAGGGGACCTTTAAAGGTCACCTAGTCCAACCCCCCTGCCGTGGGCAGGGGCATCTTCAACTAGATCAGGTTGCTCAGAGCCCCGTCCAACCTGACCCTGAATGTTGCCAGGCATGGGGCATCCACCACCTCTCTGGGCAACCTGGGCCAGTGCTTCACCACCCTCAGCGTAAAAAATTTCTTCCTTATATCTAGTCTAAATCGACCCCCCTTTAGTTTAAAGCCGTTCCCCCTTGTCCTGTCGCAACAGGCCCTGCCAAAAAGTTTGCCGCCATCTTTTTTATAAGCCCCCTTTAAGTACTGATAGGCTGCAAGAAGGTCTCCCCGAAGCCTTCTCTTCTCCAGGCTGAACAACCCCACCTCTCTCAGCCTTTCTTCACAGGAGAGGTGTTCCATCCCCCTGAGCATTTTTGTGGCCCTCCTCTGGACCCGCGCCAACAGGTCCGTGTCTTTCCTGTGCTGAGGGCTCCAGAGCTGGAGGCAGTGCTCCGGGTGGGGTCTCACCAGAGCAGAGCAGGGGGGCAGAATCACCTCCCTCGACCTGCTGGCCACGCTTCTTGTGATGCAGCCCAGGATACGATTGGCCTTCAGGGCCAAGTCCCAGGAATCAGCCAGGTTGAGGTGGAAGGCACCTCTGGAGGTCATCTGGGCCAAGCCCTCTGCTCAAGCAGGGCCACCCAGGGCTAGTTGCCCAGGTCCCATGTCCATCGCCATAGCCCCTCTCCAAACCAGACTGACCCCATAGGCCTCAGGAGGTGCTAGAGACACCATCCAGCTGGCATGGCCCAAGGCAATGGCTGACGTCCATCGCCGTAGCCCCTCTCCCACCAGACTGACCCCGTAGGCCTTAGGGCCCAGTGGAGCTGAGAGGAAAAGGTGGGCCGAGCACCAGGAAAAGGGGGAGAAAGCAGCACACGTGGGGATAACGATGCCAGCCGCGTTGTTAATAATACTTAGACTCTTTCTGTCATTTTCGTGTCTTTATTTTCTGGGAGAGCTAGGTCTTCGAGTACTGAGCAGACCCTGTGGGGGTCGGCGCGTGGCCCCGCTGCTGGCCCGGCCCTCCTTTCGCCAGCTGCCGGGGCCGCCCTCTAGCATCACCGGCGGGGTGGCTTCCTGGCGGGCGCGGCAGAGTCCTCGGAGCTGCTAGCCTTCCTCTTCAGAGGGCGCCGGGGCGCCCGACGTGAGCAGCCCCTGGCCTGGCTGGGAGCAGAGGCACCTGCCGCAGCCTCCCCCGGCTCCTTGTGCAGCTCTTCTTGCTCCCCTGGGATGGGAGCGGGGACGGAGGCGGGGCAGCTGGGACCCCCCCGAAGAGCAGCGGTCGAGGTGCCCGGGAGTTCGCCTGCGTCCGCTGCCGCAGCGCTGCTGGAGGGGGCTGGTCCGGGCGCAGGAGTCCCCTCTCGGGAGGCAGCGGAGCTGGTGCTGGCCACGGGGCTGAGCTCCTGTCCCCCTCGGGAGGCAGCGGTGCTGGTGCTGGCCACGGGGCTGAGCTCCTGTCCCCCTCGGGAGGCAGCGGGGCTGGTGCTGGCCAAGGGGCTGCGGTCCCGTCCCCCTCGGGAGGCAGCGGGGCTGGTGCTGGCCAAGGGGCTGCGGTCCCGTCCCCCTCGGGAGGCAGCAGAGCTGGTGCTGGCCAAGGGGCTGCGGTCCCGTCCCCCTCGGCAGTCAACCCAGCTGGTGCTGGTCACAAGGCGGCCCTCTCCTCTCCCTTGGAAGCCAGTGGTGGTGGTTCTGGCCGTGAAGTTGCCCTCCCGTCTCTCTTGGTAGGCAGCCCAGCTTGTGCTGGCCACAGGGCTGCCCTCCCGCCACCTCATGAAGGCAGCGGAGCAGATGACGCCCCCGGGGTTGTCCTCTGACTGCCTGGCAGCACGGATGGCGTCGTGGAGCTGGAGGTGGTAGGCTGCCCTCCTGCACCGTTCCACGGTGGACCGAATGAGTCCTCGCACGAACGTTGTCGTGCGGCTTCCGAGGTCGGCCTGCAGCGACTCGACCAGGTCCTCTTCCTGCAGGCCCATGACGGGCAGGACATTCTGGATCATGTGTTCCAGCATGAGCACCTGAGAATGCTCTTCCCCAAAGATGCGCCCCAGCTCCTGACGCAGCCAGGGCCGCAGGAGCTGGAAGAGACCTGGGTGGTTCCGGAAAAGGCTCCCCCAGGCCCAGGGGGGAAGGCCGCCCACGAACCCTGGATCCGGATTCCACGGTTGGTGTTCCCTGGGTGCTCTTGGCGCTGGCAGTCCGTAAGCTCCCTCCTCTTGGGCGCTGCCCAGCGATGCCGCAGGCGGTCTTATGGGGAACTCTTCAAATTCGTCCCCCCGCAGCGAGTGCCGGATGGAAGTCACCCTCCTCTTGCAGAGGGGGCACTCGGGCTTGGTCTCTGCCCACCGCCGGATACAGTTGAAACAGAAGCGGTGGAGGCACGGCATGGTACAGGCTGCGTTGTCCCAGGTGTCGAGGCATATCGGGCAGCGGTCCTCCGAGGCCGTGGCCATGCTCAGCACGCGCTGCGGTGGGCTGGGGAGAGCTGGTGGGGATGGCCGACTCCTCCTCTCCGACGCTGCAGCGGCGGGTGTCCCGCTAGAAGAGGAAGAGAGGCCACGGTCACTGGCTGGCCCGGGGAGGGGTGGAAGAGAAGGCCAGGTCCCTCAAGAAGGAAACCCACCCAGCTCCCCAGGGTGAAGTCTGCCCGCACAGCTCACCTCTGCTGCGGCGAGCGCGCCTCCTGGGTGCCCCGGCTGCCTGAACCAGGCAGGGCCAGGGAAAAACCTGCAGTGGCTCCGGGGATGGGCGCTGAGAGCTGCAGCCACCAGTTGCCAGGGCACAAGCCCAGCACCGAGCCACAGGCTTGCTCCACACTCCAAGCCTCGCCGAAATGCTCAGCTGGAGTGAAGGCACGAGCCGGCTGGGAGAGGCTGGGCGCCCGACTATAAGCAGCGAGGGCCGCGATGTCACAGTGCATGGCTGGGGGACGTCACAGTCCACCGCTGGGGGATGTCACCATAGGCCATCCTCGCCTGCAGCGCTCGCCCCAGCAGCCCTGCAGCCCTGGCACACGCCTCGGGGCTTACCACAGTGCCACTTCCCGCTCCGTCCCCCACGTCTTCTGTCGTGTGCTCGGCATCGGCGCTTCAAGCCAGGCACCGAGGCCTTGGCCGTGTCTTCCCAGGGCCCCGTCACGTCGCTCTGGCCTGAGGTGGCACACGTCTCCAGGCACAGCAGCAAGAGGGTTCCTGGGGAGCCCAGCACAAGAAGAAGGAGGCCAGAACACAGCGCTCTAGGTGTGGCCTCACCCCTGCTGAGTGACTTGGAGGATCACCTCCCTCGACCTACTGGCTGTCTAATGCAGCCCAGGTTGCCGTTAGCCCTCTTTGCAGCAGGGGCACATTGGTGGCTCATGTTCAACTTGGGGTCCCCCAGGTCCTTTTCTGCCAAGCTGCTTTCTAGCTGGGGAGTTCCCAGCATATATAGAATCACAGAATCACAGAATAGTTTGGGCTGGAGGGGACCTTTAAAGGTCACCTAGTCCAACCCCCCTGCCGTGGGCAGGGGCATCTTCAACTAGATCAGGTTGCTCAGAGCCCCGTCCAACCTGACCCTGAATGTTGCCAGGCATGGGGCATCCACCACCTCTCTGGGCAACCTGGGCCAGTGCTTCACCACCCTCAGCGTAAAAAATTTCTTCCTTATATCTAGTCTAAATCGACCCCCCTTTAGTTTAAAGCCGTTCCCCCTTGTCCTGTCGCAACAGGCCCTGCCAAAAAGTTTGCCGCCATCTTTTTTATCAGCCCCCTTTAAGTACTGATAGGCTGCAAGAAGGTCTCCCCGAAGCCTTCTCTTCTCCAGGCTGAACAACCCCACCTCTCTCAGCCTTTCTTCACAGGAGAGGTGTTCCATCCCCCTGAGCATTTTTGTGGCCCTCCTCTGGACCCGCGCCAACAGGTCCGTGTCTTTCCTGTGCTGAGGGCTCCAGAGCTGGAGGCAGTGCTCCAGGGGGGGTCTCACCAGAGCAGAGCAGGGGGGCAGAATCACCTCCCTCGACCTGCTGGCCACGCTTCTTGTGATGCAGCCCAGGATACGATTGGCCTTCAGGGCCAAGTCCCAGGAATCAGCCAGGTTGAGGTGGAAGGCACCTCTGGAGGTCATCTGGGCCAAGCCCTCTGCTCAAGCAGGGCCACCCAGGGCTAGTTGCCCAGGTCCCATGTCCATCGCCATAGCCCCTCTCCAAACCAGACTGACCCCATAGGCCTCAGGAGGTGCTAGAGACACCATCCAGCTGGCATGGCCCAAGGCAATGGCTGACGTCCATCGCCGTAGCCCCTCTCCCACCAGACTGACCCCGTAGGCCTTAGGGCCCAGTGGAGCTGAGAGGAAAAGGTGGGCCGAGCACCAGGAAAAGGGGGAGAAAGCAGCACACGTGGGGATAACGATGCCAGCCGCGTTGTTAATAATACTTAGACTCTTTCTGTCATTTTCGTGTCTTTATTTTCTGGGAGAGCTAGGTCTTCGAGTACTGAGCAGACCCTGTGGGGGTCGGCGCGTGGCCCCGCTGCTGGCCCGACCCTCCTTTCGCCAGCTGCCGGGGCCGCCCTCTAGCATCACCGGCGGGGTGGCTTCCTGGCGGGTGCGGCAGAGTCCTCGGAGCTGCTAGCCTTCCTCTTCAGAGGGCGCCGGGGCGCCCGACGTGAGCAGCCCCTGGCCTGGCTGGGAGCAGAGGCACCTGCCGCAGCCTCCCCCGGCTCCTTGTGCAGCTCTTCTTGCTCCCCTGGGATGGGAGCGGGGACGGAGGGGGGGCAGCTGGGACCCCCCCGAAGAGCAGCGGTCGAGGTGCCCGGGAGTTCGCCTGCGTCCGCTGCCGCAGCGCTGCTGGAGGGGGCTGGTCCGGGCGCAGGAGTCCCCTCTCGGGAGGCAGCGGAGCTGGTGCTGGCCACGGGGCTGAGCTCCTGTCCCCCTCGGGAGGCAGCGGTGCTGGTGCTGGCCACGGGGCTGAGCTCCTGTCCCCCTCGGGAGGCAGCGGGGCTGGTGCTGGCCAAGGGGCTGCGGTCCCGTCCCCCTCGGGAGGCAGCGGGGCTGGTGCTGGCCAAGGGGCTGCGGTCCCGTCCCCCTCGGGAGGCAGCAGAGCTGGTGCTGGCCAAGGGGCTGCGGTCCCGTCCCCCTCGGCAGTCAACCCAGCTGGTGCTGGTCACAAGGCGGCCCTCTCCTCTCCCTTGGAAGCCAGTGGTGGTGGTTCTGGCCGTGAAGTTGCCCTCCCGTCTCTCTTGGTAGGCAGCCCAGCTTGTGCTGGCCACAGGGCTGCCCTCCCGCCACCTCATGAAGGCAGCGGAGCAGATGACGCCCCCGGGGTTGTCCTCTGACTGCCTGGCAGCACGGATGGCGTCGTGGAGCTGGAGGTGGTAGGCTGCCCTCCTGCACCGTTCCACGGTGGACCGAATGAGTCCTCGCACGAACGTTGTCGTGCGGCTTCCGAGGTCGGCCTGCAGCGACTCGACCAGGTCCTCTTCCTGCAGGCCCATGACGGGCAGGACATTCTGGATCATGTGTTCCAGCATGAGCACCTGAGAATGCTCTTCCCCAAAGATGCGCCCCAGCTCCTGACGCAGCCAGGGCCGCAGGAGCTGGAAGAGACCTGGGTGGTTCCGGAAAAGGCTCCCCCAGGCCCAGGGGGGAAGGCCGCCCACGAACCCTGGATCCGGATTCCACGGTTGGTGTTCCCTGGGTGCTCTTGGCGCTGGCAGTCCGTAAGCTCCCTCCTCTTGGGCGCTGCCCAGCGATGCCGCAGGCGGTCTTATGGGGAACTCTTCAAATTCGTCCCCCCGCAGCGAGTGCCGGATGGAAGTCACCCTCCTCTTGCAGAGGGGGCACTCGGGCTTGGTCTCTGCCCACCGCCGGATACAGTTGAAACAGAAGCGGTGGAGGCACGGCATGGTACAGGCTGCGTTGTCCCAGGTGTCGAGGCATATCGGGCAGCGGTCCTCCGAGGCCGTGGCCATGCTCAGCACGCGCTGCGGTGGGCTGGGGAGAGCTGGTGGGGATGGCCGACTCCTCCTCTCCGACGCTGCAGCGGCGGGTGTCCCGCTAGAAGAGGAAGAGAGGCCACGGTCACTGGCTGGCCCGGGGAGGGGTGGAAGAGAAGGCCAGGTCCCTCAAGAAGGAAACCCACCCAGCTCCCCAGGGTGAAGTCTGCCCGCACAGCTCACCTCTGCTGCGGCGAGCGCGCCTCCTGGGTGCCCCGGCTGCCTGAACCAGGCAGGGCCAGGGAAAAACCTGCAGTGGCTCCGGGGATGGGCGCTGAGAGCTGCAGCCACCAGTTGCCAGGGCACAAGCCCAGCACCGAGCCACAGGCTTGCTCCACACTCCAAGCCTCGCCGAAATGCTCAGCTGGAGTGAAGGCACGAGCCGGCTGGGAGAGGCTGGGCGCCCGACTATAAGCAGCGAGGGCCGCGATGTCACAGTGCATGGCTGGGGGACGTCACAGTCCACCGCTGGGGGATGTCACCATAGGCCATCCTCGCCTGCAGCGCTCGCCCCAGCAGCCCTGCAGCCCTGGCACACGCCTCGGGGCTTACCACAGTGCCACTTCCCGCTCCGTCCCCCACGTCTTCTGTCGTGTGCTCGGCATCGGCGCTTCAAGCCAGGCACCGAGGCCTCGGCCGTGTCTTCCCAGGGCCCCGTCACGTCGCTCTGGCCTGAGGTGGCACACGTCTCCAGGCACAGCAGCAAGAGGGTTCCTGGGGAGCCCAGCACAAGAAGAAGGAGGCCAGAACACAGCGCTCTAGGTGTGGCCTCACCACTGCTGAGTGACTTGGAGGATCACCTCCCTCGACCTACTGGCTGTCTAATGCAGCCCAGGTTGCCGTTAGCCCTCTTTGCAGCAGGGGCACATTGGTGGCTCATGTTCAACTTGGGGTCCCCCAGGTCCTTTTCTGCCAAGCTGCTTTCTAGCTGGGGAGTTCCCAGCATATATAGAATCACAGAATCACAGAATAGTTTGGGCTGGAGGGGACCTTTAAAGGTCACCTAGTCCAACCCCCCTGCCGTGGGCAGGGGCATCTTCAACTAGATCAGGTTGCTCAGAGCCCCGTCCAACCTGACCCTGAATGTTGCCAGGCATGGGGCATCCACCACCTCTCTGGGCAACCTGGGCCAGTGCTTCACCACCCTCAGCGTAAAAAATTTCTTCCTTATATCTAGTCTAAATCGACCCCCCTTTAGTTTAAAGCCGTTCCCCCTTGTCCTGTCGCAACAGGCCCTGCCAAAAAGTTTGCCGCCATCTTTTTTATAAGCCCCCTTTAAGTACTGATAGGCTGCAAGAAGGTCTCCCCGAAGCCTTCTCTTCTCCAGGCTGAACAACCCCACCTCTCTCAGCCTTTCTTCACAGGAGAGGTGTTCCATCCCCCTGAGCATTTTTGTGGCCCTCCTCTGGACCCGCGCCAACAGGTCCGTGTCTTTCCTGTGCTGAGGGCTCCAGAGCTGGAGGCAGTGCTCCAGGGGGGGTCTCACCAGAGCAGAGCAGGGGGGCAGAATCACCTCCCTCGACCTGCTGGCCACGCTTCTTGTGATGCAGCCCAGGATACCGTTGGCCTTCTGGGCTGCGAGCGCACGTTGCTGGCTCATGTCCAGCTTTTCATCCACCAGTACCCCCAAGTCCTTCTCGGCAGGGCTGCTCTCAATCCCTTGATCCCCCAGCCTGTATTGAGACCGGGGGTTGCCCCGACCCAGGTGCAGGACCTTGCACTTGGCCTTGTTAAACCTCACAATTTTCACACGTACCCACAAGCTTGTCCAGGTCCCTCTGGATGGCATCTCATCCCTCTGGCGTGTCGACCACACCACTCAGCTTGCTGTCATCTGCAAACTTGCTGAGGGTGCACTCGGTCCCACTGTCTCTGTCATTGATGACGATATTAAACAGTACCGGTCCCAATACAGACCCCTGTGGGTTGCCACTCTTCACCAATCTCCATATGGACATTGAGCCGTTGACCACTACCTCTGGATGCGACCATCTAACCAATTCCTCACCCACCAGACAGTCCATCCATCAAATCCATACCGCTCCAGTTTAGAGAGAAGGATGTTGTGGGGGACCGTGTCAAAGGCCTTACAGAGGTCCAGATAGACAACATCTGTAGCCCTTCCCGCATCCACTGATGTAGTCACTCCATCACAGAAGGCCACTAGGTTAGTCAGGCAGGACTTGCCCTTGGTGAAGCCATGTGCTTTAGCATAGCTTCCAGGAGGATCTGTTCCATGATCTTCCCAGGCACAGAGGTGAGGCTGACTGGCCTGTAGTTCCCCGGGTCTTCCTTTTTTCCCGTTTTAAAAATGGGGGTTATGTTTCCCCTTTTCCAGTCAGTGGGAACTTCACCGGACTGCCACGACTTCTCAAATATGATGGATAGTGGCTTAGCAACTTCATCTGCCAGTTCCTTCAGGACCCATGGATGGATCTCATCGGGTCCCAAGGACTTGTGCACCTTCAGGTGCCTTAGATGGTCTCGAACCTGATCTTCTCCCACAGTGGGCAGCTCTTCATTCTCCCAGTCCCCGCCTTTGCCTTCTGCAGCTTGGGCAGTGACGCTTGAGCACTTGTCGGTGAAGACTGAGGCAAAAAAGTCATTGAGTACCTCAGCCTTCTCTGTATCCCGGGTAACCAGGTCTCCTGTTTCGTTCTGGAGAGGGCCCACATTTTCCCTCGTCTTCATTTTATCCCCAACGTACCTATAGAATCTTTTCTTGTTGCCCTTGATGTCCCTGGCCAGATTTAATTCTACCAGGGCTTCAGCTTTCCTAACCTGATCTCTGGCTGCTCGGACAACTTCTCTGTATTCCTCCCAGGCTACCTGTCCTTGCTTCCACCCTCTGTAGGCTTCCTTTTTGTGTTTGAGTTTGTCCAGGAGCTCCTTGTTCATCCATGCAGGCCTCCTGGCGTTTTTGCCTGACTTCCTCTTTGTTGGGATGCATTGCTCCTGAGCTTGGAGGAGGTGATCCTTGAATATTACCCAGCTTTCTTGGGCCCCTCTTCCCTCCAGGGCTTTGTCCCATGGCACTCTACCAAGCAGATCCCTGAAGAGGCCAAAGTCTGCTCTCCTGAAGTCCAGGGTAGTGAGCTTGCTGTATGCCCTCCTCGGTGCCCTAAGGACCTTGAACTCCACCATTTTATGGTCACTGCAGCCCTTACTGGACACCACTTACTGGACATCCACTTACTGGACACCAAGCAGATGTAGAACCATTGATTCCTGAACAAATATTTCCACTCTGGCTTATTGCAATTGCTGGAGATAGATACCATCTTTCCTAAGTACTCTCAAGGCAGCAGCAGGCACTTTTGTAGGATTAAGCAAACTGTTGTTCATCCAGAATGACCAGGGTTAGGTGGAGGACTGTCTTCTGGGTGCCCTCAGGAAGCTGTCCCTGAAATCTGTTTCCTATTAGACCCTCTAATAGCATACAGCCTCATTTCTGGTCTTATACTGAGCAAAACTCTGTCTGGGTCTCTTGGAAAGGCTGTTGTTCATTATCTTTCAGGGCATTGCAAAGAACCACCAGCATGTTTTCTCTTCTTCTTGGCTTGTGTCATTCTAATGAACCTATTAAAAAAAAACCTAAACAAAAAACTTCAGCACACCTGAATGACTGGTAGGAATGAAGAAGCTAAAGGAGCATTTGTTTTGTCTCCGTTTGTTTAGTTTGTTGTTCAGAGTTCAGTGGTTTCCAACAGAATCCATTGTTAATCCTGTCAATTAGAAGATAACATACTGCAAGAATCACCCCAGACTTTCCGTAGCTTACTCTGTGCTGTTCACATCATTAAATCTGTGCTTGAGGGGGTCTGGCTTCTATTCATTTGGACAAGCAACATCTGGGGACAATTAAGTAATCTGAAAATCTGCCTCAGAGTTTGGGGAAATGTCCTTCTGAGAGACACATTAGCTGCTTTGTCCAGAGCATACACAATGTGCTGGCAGCACCCAAAATCCAGCGCTTTTTCATTGCCACTATCACATTGTGGTTTGGGTGATTGTCAGCAAGGAACCGCTGCAGCTGTCTTTCTCTTCTGCCATCCGTTGTAAATAAATAAATTCAGTTAAGTAATAAAGTAATTTCGAAGAAGTATGTTAGTAAATAAAGTAATTCAGGGGATTTAATGAGCAAAGCATGACAGCAAATTAAATGTGTCTTGCTCAAAGTCATCAGGCTTAAATTATGGGGAAAAGACAGTGCACTTTTCATGTGAAAAGGCAAGGGCCAGACATTGCTCTCTGGGATGTGCCCTTGCTGTCCTTCTGATTTGAGCAGGGTTATCCAGCACAAGCTAAGAGCAAGGGTTTTCCTGTAAATCAGGTACAGCCTGGGGATCTGCGATCTCTCTTTTTGTGGGTGCAGCTATCAGCAAATGGACGGGGTAATTTTAGAATGAATGACCAAGCTCACAACAAGCCATCTACAAAATAAACACTCCAGGGACTAACCTGAAATCAATAACTCTTCACATAAGCAAAGAAGCAGATGGTGTCTAAATCAATTACAATGTACTTAGAGGTGTTTGCCTATCATTTGAAGGGCAAAGTGACAGGATTGCAGGGATCTTAATATCTCTATTTAGACAGACCTCTGAAACGTTGGCCATGCTAACAGCTGAAATTCAATATGTTGGCTTATGCAAGATGCACTTAGGTCAGCCATGACCTACACATGGGGATGCGCCCTTCCAGAAGGTCTCCCAGATGACTGCATGACATAAAGGCCTCTCTGCAGGGACAGAGGAGGGTGGAGAGAGTATCACAAGCCTTATGGTCAGCACATGGACTTGGCATGTCAGGCTTTTCATTTTGCTCCTCATGCTTTGCAAAGGCTGGTAGGGTACACTTAGCTGTGTAGCTGGCAAGTGCTGGAGCTTTAGGGAACATATCATCAGGTTCCCATACCAGCTTCCTCAGAGACACTTTTCTGTTGCGTTGCCTGCTAGGGTGGCTCTATACGTTAGCTGTATTTTGGGACATATATGCTTCCTTCTGCAGCATGCTATCGTGGCGTGACTAAGGAAAAGCAGTGGCATGACTGCAGAATCTGGGAGGAGAGGAGTTAATACTGAACTTCCAAATGTTACAGTGTCAGAGTCTATGTGTGCACCAGTCTCTCTTCCAAAGTTTGTGTCCAACCTTGCTCTGCGAAGGAGCTTTTGGACAGCTGGATGCGTCAAGCTGTGGTGAGCTCAGAGGACACAACCAGATCCCAGAAGAGCAGCAGGTGAAGGCACCCCCAGCCAAGTGAGTCAGGCTGTGGTCAGACAAAATGGGGACACAGCTTGACTCCCAGGAATGTGGTGCTGTGCGGGCCCCCGTCTCCCTGCCCTTGTGCTGCTACCGGGGTGCTCCGCCTGGCTAGGGCAGCCCCGTCCGGCTGCCACAGCCTCACCACAGCACATTGGTTTATGTACTCAGAGGAATACGGTTCGGGGGCAGATGTGCAGGCTCGGTGCATCTTGGCCAAAGCAGTTTGTCCCTGAGCTGTAACAAGGCAGAGGGGGACAGTTACTCTCTAACTACATCCAGCACAATATTGCTCTATTAGAGTCACTCATTTGAGCAGTAATTAAAATATTTCCATTTGAGTTTCATGTGGTCCAATCCTTTATTTTATTCCAGATCTTTTCTTATTTTGTCTCTGTTTTGTGAAATAAGACTTCAAAGGAAGACAGACACTCTGAATCCAGTTTGCCCTCTTATGGGTCTAGAAAAGCCAACAGAGCATGCCTTGTTCTTCCAGACCTCTGAGCTCCAGCAGCTGGAGCCTGGCTTGCACGGATAGCAGCTATAAATGTGCTTTGCTCATTAAATGCAAACGGGTTAGAAGCTCCCCCTTTTCTTGTTAGGTGGGCTGGATCATACCAGCTATGAGCGCCTGGTGCTGCTGAGGCAGAGTGAACTCCCCCCCAGACACAGCGGTCCTCAGCTTTGCAAGTTCATTAAAATACAGCTGGATCTCAGACCTGGCCCTTTGTGCTGATCCTGTTTGTGAAGGAAATAGCATTTTGCACTTGTCCAGTCCCATTCAGAGACGTCAGAGCTCTCCATGCTGACTGAGATAGCAGCAGTGCCCTCAGCAGGCCTCTGCCAGCCTGGCCCCAGGCACTGGAAGACCTGTCACCCCCACCTTGGCTGAGTCCTGGGCCTTTCTTCTCTCCAAGAACTGCTTTCCTCCTACCCAGGTGACTAAATGGAAAACTGGTCCGTCTTGTGAAGGAGCTATGTCTTGCCTTTCCCTGTGAGAGAAGCCCTGGCTGCAAGGGACAGAGGCACCCAGCTACGAGCAGTGCGGGGTTGGCCAGACCAGGGGAACCTGGGTGTCAAGGTCATGTCCTGACCCACCAGGCACCATTTGAGCTGAGAAGCCCTGTTGCTTCCCTTGGGATTGTCTCATATGTCCTCTGTAATGGCCAGTCCTTCACCTCCGTACATTGCTCCTGGCCCGGGAACTGGCTTGATGGAGCTGGAGCAACTCTTGGCTACTCTGCTAAAGTGATAAAATGCTGAATAATTCTCCCTTCCCATCAGGTCAAGGGTGCCCAAGGCTCTGGTGGTGCCAGCAAAGGCTGGGTGGTAGAGACACTGTCCCCTGGCACTTCTTAACAAGGAAGCCTTGGGACTAAATGTTGGGTTGGCTGTGTTGTACCGTCAGTCTGCTGAAAGCTGCCTGCATCCTTTTGGGCATGATGGGCCTAACCCCTCTCTTCCACACATCCCCCTTTGTACATGGTGGGAAACGTAGAGGTCACAAGCCCAGGCTGAAGCCAACATAGGTGAGCAGTCTGCAAGATGGCTGGGGAGGAAAGGAAGTCCTTATGGTGGTGGTGGTATCTCTGCGTCTCCGATCCCCACTTCACCTCCGGTCTTTTCCATCCCAACTTCTACCTCCTTAAAATAGACTCTGAAATGTCCCAGGAAATGGCCAGTGGTTTGGGCAGGAGGCTAGCTTGTGCTCTAAGTGTTCAACTCCAGCCCATGCATGTGCATCCCATTATAGAGAGACCAGAACCACGCATCTGGCTGGCTGGAGGAAGGTCCTTGGAGCTCTTCTCCAATGGCCTGAAAGGACAAGAAAGCTCAGATATCACTGGTTTGTGAAAGCAGCTACTAGCAAGTATAGGGAACAGGACCTGGGGGATGGGCAGAAGACACTGACCTCTCACTAAGGAGGCTAAGCTTTCAGCAAGGAAAAATAATGATCAGAAGAGAAGAACTGTCATATCAGAGAGAAACAGCGCCTGTGCACAGCTATGGGCTCCTGTTCTTGGGGTTATCAGCTGAGACAATCCTATTTCTCTCCTCTCTAAGCAGTTTTCCTGTTAAATCTCTTATCAGTTGGTTTGTGCCAGCACAGCACAATGCATGTCTGCGCAGCCTGAGCGGGCAGAGCTCCTTAGGAGACAAGTGTTTTCAAACATCCAAGGGTAGAAATCAGCCATGGGAAATGAGGCCTGTAGGTGGGTTTAGTGAAAGGAGCTTTTGCAGAACCCCAGAAAGTGGGTTTGCAGCCCCATCGGAGATTGGTGATGCCTGGACTCCATCAGACGCAGGCTTAGTCGTGGGGGAATAATGGATGAAGCACATCCCTAAAAATCCCTGCAGTGAGAAACACTTGGGCCCATGAACTCAATATTTACCTACTACTTCACACACCAGCCAGGGCCTGTTTTGACTTAGGTATAGAAATTTGCATGTATCGATCTACCAAAATGACCTGTCTGCCTGTTGTACACTCAAATCCCCGTTGCTTATTCATGCAGGAACGAAATCCTGCCCCTCTCCCCAGTGCAAGCACAGCCCATTTGGGGAAGCTCAAGTTTTCTCAGTTAACGCAAGAAGTGTTAATAATGAAGCCATTCAGTCAACATAGTTTCCAGCTTCTTGGGAAACTAAAATGTGATCCTTTTTTCTTCTTTATTAAGGCAGCACAAGGATTTATTATTCTATCCCTAAAGAAAGGGCAGGGCAGAGGTGATTAAAGCGGAATTTTCAGGCAGCAGCACCAGACTCCAAGCAGCAGCCCAGACGGATCGGTCACCTCAATAAATAAACTGGCTGCAGACAGGAAAGTTGTTGTCTAACGCTCAGCAGTGCCGTAGAGTAGATGTGATATGGGGGGTGTATTTGCCATACATATTTCACATCATCTGAACTAAACTCTGGCAGCAAGTAAAAATAACACTGAGGAATCTGAGCCCTGTGGGACTGGATTTTGTCAGCAAATGCAAGATCAGGCACCATGTGTGTGGCAAGAACTGCATGTTGTGGGACAACATGGTGGTTCCTGCCACAGAGGGTGGATGTTGTGTTGGCTCCTGCTGGAGATGGTGGGAGAACTTCTGCTCCAGTGGAAGAGAGACTTTCATGAAATTGCCTTATTCCCAAGTGGTGGTGGTAAGCCTGGAACCCCTTGGGTTTGTCACCAGTTGTATCACTTTACACTTATCTACACCAGATTTCCTCTCCCATTTCATTGCCTGTTGACACAGTCTGGTAATGTCCTCCTAAAGCTAGTCACAATTTGCTCTTCTCCTTACTACTTCGAGTGACTTTTTATCACCAGCAAATGTTGGCACTTTGCTGCTTACTGCCTTCTCCAGGCCATGAACATGTTTAACAGCACAGGTCCCAGCACAGAGCCCACAGGGTCTGCTGGAGACCTCCCCACCATCAGAGCTGACCATTCACCTCTGCCTCCTCTTCTCCACCTGCTATCAACTACCAGTCCATGCCAGGACCTTCCTCTGTCCTCTGTTCTCTCAATTTCCCTAAAACTTTTGATAAGGATTTTGTAAAAAGCCTTTAGAAATCCAAGTAGACTTTATCAACTGGATCACCCTCGGTCCATGTGCTTGTTGGCCCTTTCCAAGGTCTCCAAAAGGCTGATGAAGCAGCACTTCCACTTAGGGCAACCTCATTAACTCTTCTTGAACAGATCATGTTTACCTAGGTGCCCACTCATTTCTATCTGAACAGGCCTAACACGGTGGTTTGAACCCCCTTGCTTGGCCCCTGAGCACTCCTCTAACAGATCTGGGAGCCTGAAACAGCCCAAGAAACAGCAAGCTCCTACCCCTGTTTGAAACTTCTCCTGAAGACAGGGCTGTCCCTTCAAGGACGATGAGACCTGCACTTCATACATCTCCCTGCAGACTCCAGAAGGAGATTTTGGCAGGGAGTGGAAAGAAGAAAGGTGTATGGGGGTTTCTCCATTGCAGCCCCTCTCCCTCCTCATGGAGCAGCCGTGTATCTCCCCTGTACGCTCTGTTCCGACTGCAGCCTTGGAAATGGCTTAAATCTTTCTGGAAAGCATCAGCACAACTTTTGCGTGGCAAGAGTGCCCTCTAGTGCAGACCCAGAGCTCGCTCTCCATCACCTCAACCTTGGTGCACCTCTGGAAAAGGCACCCCAAACCTGACCCCCAGGCCTTAAAGAAAGTGCACTCCCCATGGGCCATCTGCACTGACCGAGCTGGTGATGCCTTTGCCGTGGGAATGGCAAGAAGGAAGAGGGACAGGGAATAGTTGTTTTAAAAGTTGTCCAATGCTTTAAAAAAATTCAGGTTATTTTAATACTTTTCAAATAGGTCTGAGATTTCAGCATTGTTATAGAAACTTCCTTTCTGATTATCTGTTTGAAATGTTGCACACTTTATGTCTGGGAAGAAAACCAGGTGAGAATTGTCTCCCATCGGGTGTCACCGAATAGTTATGTAATACCAAAATATGTCACATTCACAGGATGTCACAGCGGAAACCCAGATCATCTCCTGAAGGAGAAACTCCCACCGAGAAGAGCCCAGCTCATGTGGGAAGGCTTCCCTAAAGGGAAAGGATGGCTGGTGCACCCACGGCAATTGCTGCAGAGCAGAGCTGGGTGCCAGGCCGCCTCCATCTCACTGCCTTCCCTGTGAGTACTGGTATCAGAGGCATCGTGTTGCAGCAATAGCGACTCAGTGCATAGGGCTGAGATCCTGGGACGTGCCCTCAGATAAAGCATTCAGGGACAGGGGACTGCATGGCTGTGAGCAGGCATCACCCTCTGAAGCGCCAGCCACTCAACCAGAGCACGCTGCACCAGGATCAGGTCAGTTTTATTGGGATGGGCATATTGCCAGCTCTGAAGCCACCTGGCTCAGGGTAGAAGTCCTCAGGAGCAATGATTTGTGTCATTCATGACCCTTTTTATTTTCTGATGATACTGATACTTGCAGAATGGTATAAACTCTCCATATGGGCTGTTAACATCACTCAGGGCAGTGTCCTCCAGGGTGTTTGGAGGGCAAGTACCAATGGGCATCATCAAGAGGTTTGGAGGGTTTTTTGGTTTTCTTTGCGATGCCAGTTCCAAGGTGTGGTGCTGCGAGTGGGCATTGCCTAGTTACTGGAAAGGGAAGACTTTAAAAAACATGGCCAAGGCAGGCAGGCTGAAGGGAGGTGCTTTTCCTCCAGAGGACCTGTCTGAAGCTATTTTCCTCTGAGCCCAGGAGGCTGACCTCGGAGCAGTGCCAGCAGATGAGTTCAGGTGGAATGAGGTAAAAGCAGCCTTTTCCCACAGAATATGGATGATTTGTCTACACTGATTTTTGACAATTCCTTCAAGCTGAGTTGGCTTTCAGGGCAAATGCTAATTTTCTTTCTGGTTTGTTTTTTTTTTTCCTCTTTAATCAGATCAAATTCTGGTCTGCTTTCCATTTCTCTGTGGCTACTTCTAATACCCCTCCTGATGCAGCAGAGACAGGACAGAGATGCAGTACTGTAGCAGCAAAGGTTGTCTCCTGGCAGCTGCTGCCTTGGGTCCCAGCCTGGGATTAGGGAGGCTGGAGTATCCCTCGGGTAGTCTGGGCAAGGCAATTTCTCTCTCTCTGCCTCATTTGCAAAGTGGGATAATAGCCCAGTCCCATAGCCCAAAAGTGATTCTCTGCAGCAGAGATCCAAGGGCTTTAACTAAATTTCCTTCAAAAATCCCTAAATGAAGCTGCCCTAAATTATACCATTTAGACTAATATGACAGCATCCGTGAAAATTGCATTTTCCCAATTGTTGGCTCCTCCTGAATTTGGGAGCATGTTAATTTTCTAGAGCAGCTAAATAGTTTCCTCTGATGATTAAAAAATGAATAATAATAGCAGTGCCCGCCTTCTCGAGGCTCATGTAGGACTTACCAGTGAGAAATTAAACACAGTAGGAAATTCCTTGAAAGAGTTAGAAAACAAATGATTGATACGATCTCTCCCTCCCTCCCGGCTCTGTGATCTACTTTTAGAATGATTATTAAACACAGCAAAATTCATTTGGTGCTGTAACACGAACAAGACAAATTACAGTCTCTGGAGCTCAGTTAATTGCTAAAGAACATACTGACCCTCTGCGGGTTCATCAGTTATGGTAACTAATGAAAAGCAACGTAAGCCTTGCTACGTGGGTCTGCAGCAAGACTGCCCTCCCGCTGCATGCAGAGACAAGTCCACCTCAGCCCTGTGTGCTCTGGGGTAAATGATGTGAAATGAAGCATCTGCACTACCTCACTGGGCAAAATAAAAGGCTGTGGATGCCCAGGACCCATTGAAGGGATGAGCAGTTCAGTCGTGATTTGCGGCAGCTACCCGGAAGGATCTTGCTAAGACATTGAGTCTTCCTGAGGTGGGGTTCATCTCACCTAACTTTAGATCTTTGGAAATAATCCAAATTGCCCGTTGGCCTCACCAACACCCAACAAACCCTGTGGGCATTTTCCCTACGCCTGCCACCCAAGGGCAGGCAGCAGCTGCTCTGGCAGTTTCACACCTTCCTGAGGGTTTACCAGTGTGATCCCAAATCTCATGGCAAGTTGACTTTGAAAGGTCACAAGGTTGCCCTAAAAATCACTGGGTAATACATAGGGATGGGGGTGTTTCAGGCCAAATTTAGGTGATTGTTTCAATTTTTTTGGCATCATCACAGAGGTGGAAGTTTGAGATTTGCATGTGGACTCTCAATGCTCAGTGCGGGCACTGTGCATCACAGGAGTCATGATAAATTCATGAGTGCTGACAATGCTGCATGCAGTTTCATAAACAGACCCATTGCTCTGTTTTCATCAAAACACGCTCAAATGATTTTTTTCTTTTTTCTTGTTCCCCATTCTATTGTATCAGACCAAGATGTAAAATTATTAATAGAATAGTCCATTAATTTTATGATATTTCATTATTCAATTATTTCCTCCATTATTCTTCCACATTAAACCTGAATAATTTATTCAGTGAATTTTGCAAGCAAAATGTTCAATGCATAATTTTCTCCTTTGTTAATATTCTCCCAGTTCTAATTGTCCATGAGAATTTGATCTAACGCTCTACAGAAGAGCAACCTGAAGACAAAAGGCCCAACACAGTGCTGTGCTGAGCACGACTGTTGGTGGTTGTTCCCCATTTAGGCTCTCAATGCATTAAGTGTGTGCTGTGAAGCCAGCAGAAGGAGGCAACAGGCTGTACCTGGCATGGGAGCCAGGAGTAGCTCACACTGCGCATGAAGCAGTGTCACTCCGTTTGGGAATGTAGCACAAAGCCTTCAGAACAGCAGAGTAGGAAAGTGGCGATGTGCATGACTCCCTTCTCCCAACATCGTCCTCTCTGACCCCGCGCAAAGAGCTCACAACCCCTGGGGGCACATCAAAATGAGACAGAAACAACTTTTTTCCCACCCCATGCATCAGATCTGTGCTGATCTCCACTGGAAACCTTGGGAAGAGGAGGCAGGCTGGGTCACCAAGCTTCCCTGGGTATGCACTCTGCACATTGACTGCAGCCCCCAAGCCCATCTTAGGAGTTCAAACTCACCTCATATCATTGAGCTCCCATGTTGGCCTTTCGGCATGCTGGACTTCCCCCCTTGCAGTGTGTGTGGGTTGAACACACTGTGCACAGCCCAACCATCTCCGTCTGTCCCCTGGCATCAGCGATGCAGTTGTGTGGTTGTGTAGCTGCTGGAGTCTGCAGTTTGGGTTCTCTTATAGCGCGGGCACACACAGCCTGAGCCAGGGGCATCCTATGGAGGGTACACAGATGTGCAAGGTCAGCTCAGAGAGTGTGATGGGCTATGACTCACCTCCTGCACATGCAGACTCGGGTCCAGCGAGCATGGTCTGTGTCCACATCGTACCTAAGTCCTTTCCTATGGAAAGCAGAAAGTACAAGCACTGGGTAGTGATGATGTTAAGGGCAAGATTAGCACTGTCTGTATTTGGCTGCCTGACAGCCTGGTGGCTGCCCAGAGACCCTTACAATCAGCCATGAGAAAGCAGCTCCTTCTGCTGGTCATTCAGACATCTGACTCTATGTCAGGATGGACTAACAGCTCTCTGCAGGTACATCTGTCTTTCCTACACAAGGAGCCTATGCAGACGACCAGAGACCAAACTTTGAGAAGGAAGAAGCTAGGTGACGGAAACCCTACCCCATCATGAATAACATCGATGACTTCTTTGCAAACAAGCAGGTCAAGTTTTAGCTTCAGTTAAGACTTGTTTCCAGTTTTCTGCTGTGCACTTTTCAAAAAGACCCTCACTCCACCTGATATCTACTAGCAGTTACCAGTTTGCTTGGAGGACTTCATCTAGGGAGTGCCTGTGAGCAGGGACTGAGCTGGAGAGGGTGGGAGACCGGCAGCACATGGGTTGCTTCCTGACATCAGTGAATGAAATGTTTTCAAATGACAGAGTAGAAAATAGTAAATAAGGAACTTTTAAGTCAGAATAATCTTTCGAGCCAAAATTTTGGGGAACTTTTAGAATTCACCATCATTTCCATGAAAGCCTCCCAGCCATGAATTGCTGGGATTTTTTTAGCAAATATGGTGAACTCTCACAATTTCCCAAATGAAAACCACAAGCAAACCGAGCCCTTTTGTTTTCATTGAAAACCATTGACCAGCCAGTCACCTCCACTGTTTACTCAGCTCAGCTGCCTGTGCTGTTTTATAGACAATATCCAGTTAAAATGGGACACAGTAACTCCACATTAAGAGACTGCCAGAGCCACGATGAACTCAGTGTTGGCATCATAACAGTTACAATTCAGGGAACAACATTTTTCCTAGCCTAGTCAATAAATTAGCAGTAGAAATAGTGGTAACATGAAGTGGTAAAAATAGAGCCCTACAAATGCAAGTTTTCCATGGTAAAAGCTAATAACTGCTATTTTCTAAAATAACATATTAGTGCTTACCAGCTCAGCAGAAACATATGGACTGTATCAACCCATTGCAGGGTTCCCACCAATCCACATGTACAGAGATTTTCCGATCCACTTGGACAAAAGTCTCCAGAAATAGACCTGCTTCGAATTGCCTAGAGGTAGACACACTCGAGACACAAAGAATAATGGGGCTACAGTGAAACCCAAGTGCTCCAGCAACCTGAGGAGCCGAGTCACCAGTTGGAAATATCCGTGCCAAGTCCTGCAGAGCATGAAGGCAATAACAGCTTCAGACCCTGCTCTCCAGGGAGAGGAATGTCACCCGGAGACTTTGCTGAACGGCAGCCACATTGTCCCTTGGTGGTTTGTGGTTTGTAATGGCCATTTGGAGGGGCCAACAAAAACCAGCCTGGAGCCTGTATCTCTTCAGGGAACTCTAGTTTCTGCCCAGGAGTGTCTGGCTGAGCCACAGCTGGTGCCTCTGGGTTAGTCCCGATGGGTGTTTCTCTCAGCAGATCCGGGGCTGCCCTAAGCTCTGCAGGGGTGACCTGGAGAACCTCACTCATAAAGGTTTGCTTGGGTGGGGGAATAGTCTTTACTGCTGACAGCAAGTGTTGCTCCATCAGTGTTTACAGCACTGGAGATCCTGGGCTGGATGGAGAAGAGGGGCAGGGAGACCAACGAGAAGTGTTTCACATGCCCCAAGACAGGACATCATCTTGTTTTTTCACTCCTGTGGAAGACTTGTCAGGGCAGTGTTAAAGGTCTTGTCAGGTGGTTGGACTTCACCTTCCTCCTGCCTTGTCCAAAACAGATGTAAAAAATCGACCGAGGAAAGAATGCTCATTTAAAGGTTTCACACATTGTCCCTGCCAAAAACGAAGTGTTAGGATTGCAATAGAATACAGGCCATACACTACAGGCACCCAGAAATAATGAGCTAAGAAGTTCCCTCAATAGGAAGCCTTGTATTTTTAGGAATCATTAGGAACACACAAAGTGTAGATCAAAAATAAAATTTTCCATGCAACATAGAAACCACCTTAATTCTGACCTTGCTGTAAGAACTGAGCAGAGGACCCAGTGGACTGAGCAAGGAGCACAGCATGATGGAGCAAGGTGTTTGCAGTGGGCTTCAGATGGGGATGTCACCTGTGATTGCAATACCTCTGAAAATAGTTTTCTTAGCCAAGTCTAGGCATGGAGCTCATAACAGGGGAAAAAGCCAAGAAAATAAATGAAGGAAAGCTTTTTTTTTTTAAAGTATTATTTCATGTGCGGAACAAGTGAGACACTGCTGTAATAGTAATGTCTGATGAGTACTACGACTGTAGACACAAGGACACTAAAAGGAAATATTAGCTTTTTAAATTGAATTCAAAAAGCAGAAAACAGACTTGATACTTATTGTATAGTGCAGAGAACTTGGGAATCCACCTAATACTTTGGAGCCATTAATTATTGCTTAATTAGAGCAAGGAGCATTTGCAGGATATGTGATAGCAGTTAATGGCTGATTCTCCTGAGACATGGATCTGGGTACAGAAATAGCAAGTTCCTTACACAAAGGGCAGCTGATTTTCTTGGGAAAGGAAGAGAAGTGGCTGATTGAGTGTGTGTTCATGGACAGGGTATATGTTCATGTGGTAAAGCCACATGAACATCCCTGTGCCAACACCAATCCCAGTGAATGTTTTAGAGAAATTAAGGGGAAAAGGGGGTGACCCGCAGGAGGAGGTCTGGTGCTGGCACTGAACATACATCCCTGCGGAGGATGGAGAAACCTCCCTTCTTATTAAAGACGTCCTTTAGGGAAGCTGCCACCAAGCACCCAGATTTCTGTGTGGTCATCTTGATTTGGGGCAAGGCTCCCCGTGCTGGGGCTGGACCCGGTCTGTGCGGTGATTTGCTGCACAGCAAGGGGTTGCCATGGGGTGAACCCATCAAGAGCAGCAAGCGGGTTCAGACTCATTCCTGCTCAGCTGTCAGCAACGGCTCAAGAGAAAATCCTTTCCAGACTGTCATTTTGGGTATTCTGGTGCCTCTCAGACCTGGACTGATATTGGCAGGTGATGCTGGGTCGGGTGGACATGGGACAGGCACAGAGGGCTGCTGTGGAAGGCAGTGCCTGGCCCACAGCTGCCCAGCAGACCCGAGGCAAATTGCTGGGCTCCAGGGGCCAGGCACCACACTGCACCCATGGATCCGTGCCTGTACGGGCCATTTTACATCTTTTATGATATGGTAATAATGTTAATGTAACAATCAAAGCAGAAGATCAGATAAAAGTCTGCAAGAGTCGATAAAACGATCTTTCATTTGGATTCAGCGACAGCTGTTCTCTAAGTCCCAACGTACAGAGACCATTTGGATTGTGGCCTCCTCAAGGAGACAAAAAAAAAAATTTCTTGATATTCATCAAAAAATGTCCATTTAAAATTGGTTATCTCTTGTGCAAAAGTCAGGCATTTGAGTTACAACAAAGCTTTGATTTGCTTTTTTGGAGTAGGTGCATATACTTTTCACAGTGCTTTTTAGAATAAGAAGGTGCAGCTTGCTGTGTCCTGCCTGCGCTGTCTCTAGCCATCACCTTTATCCCTTTAATAGATCTGTTTGAAAACAATGGTGTGTCCTATCACCATGGCTCCTGTTGACAGACTTACATGACTTGACTGCTGCTGTTCAGGACCTTCTTCTAACTCCTAGCCAAATCTGTTCACGATTGTCTATACAGCTCTGTTCTTGCAATATCATTGCTCTTTAGAGATCCCTTCCTTCCCTAAAGTTTACTCTGCTGCTTAATTTATAAAGATCAATCACTTCTCTTCCAGCCTGGCTTCACAAGCCAAGCTTTTAATCTCTTCCTGGAGAGCAGACTCTTCGTGCCCCTTTGTTGCACTTGCTCCTATTTCTACTCACCTTTTTGAACCACAGCTGTACTTGGTATTTCAGATGAGGTTTGATCAACAGCCTGTGCAGCAATATTAACATGTGAAACCTCCTGTGGAAACACTTTATCTGTTATTGCCTCATACCTTTCAGAGTTTTCAGTTACATCACGACAGTGGCAATACAATGACTGTATTTGAGTAATTCTCTTGCTTCCAGCTGGAAGCCCTATAATAAAGCAAAATTCTTGTACTGAGCCCACAAATACATGACCTAAAGCCTTACTTGGGAATTTGATTACATTTCTATTGTTCCAGTCCTCAAAGTCACCAAATTCTTTGGATCCTCCACTGAACCACCCTCGCCTTCCAGTTCTGTGTCAGCAGTAATTTCATGACCTCATTCCTGCTTCCTCTGCCAAGGTCACTGAGTAGAAGATCAGTTTGATCTGCTCCAAAGTTGTCCTGAAACCTCACCACTCCCCTCCCCAACAGCTCCCCTTTCAGCACAATGCCTGTGTGTTTTTTCTAGCTAAGCCTTTAGCTCCTTACAATTCTTGCACTAATCCTCATCTTTTCCAGCTTAAATAATAATTTCCCAGGAGGCACCGTATCAAATACTTTACTGAAGTCCATGCAGATGAGATCTGCATTTCCTTTGCCTAGACTATCTGGTATCTAATTGAAAGAGGGTACTGGGTTAGTCTTTCTTGAGCTGTCTTGGATAAATAGCTGTCCCTTTTCCTCCTAGTCTCTACCTTCACTTCTCTCATCTTTTGAAATTTGTTTTAAACTCCCATGTACCATGGGGGTCAAACGGCATTGGTCCTGCAGTTTCCATACTACCTTGTTCAGTTCAGCACAGAAATTCAGTGTCTTAAGAGCTCTGATTCAGGCTTTCACCTCAGACACGGGAATGTCCAGTTCAAAACTCTCATTCATCAGCCTTTTCTAATCAAAAGTTGATCTGTTAGCATGGAGCTGTTACACCTCATTATTTTAAGCCTTGATCCAACCTTGCTATCTGGTAGTCCCACATCTTTCCTCATCCTTCTGTTATTCATAAACCTACCACCACCTTTTCTATTATGATCCCATAACACCACGGCATGACGTAATCCTCCTCTACTGTCTGCTCTTCCCACCTCTCCCATGGAGCCACCTTTGCTTCTCAGCCCTTTGCTCCCATCCCCAGACCTCACCACTTGCTGCTCATATCCTTCCTGAGGTTGTTGTTTGTGGAGTCACCTGGGAGCCTTCCCTGCTATTTCCTCCCTGCTCCATTGAGTTGCAAATTCAATGTTTTTGGACCTTTGACTTTAATCCCACACCTCCTCCACATTTAACTCCTTGAGCCTCTGTGTCCAGTTGACTTTCCTAAATAGTTTTCTTAGTTTCTCCTAACTTGCTCTTTTTGAAACCAAAATCCCACTTACAGACTTAGTTGTTTGGGTTTTTTCCTTCCCTTTAATTCAAACTGAATCAACTCCTGATCACGCAATCCAAGGTTATTTTCTATAACCAGTTCCTCTAGAGAGTCTTCATCCCTTGCCAAAACAACGTCTAAAATAACATCCACCTCTTATTGTTTCCATGACTAATTGATGAAGAAAGCGGTCACTCTTCCATCCAGGAATACCTGGCTCCTTCTATTAATAGGACCATTTATCCTCCAATCTGTAGACTGTAAGATGATGCTTACTGCTATGTTCTTGCTACCTGACTTTTCAGCTCTCAGACTGAGCTCCATAATTCTCTTTACAGAGAATCTTGAATGCATTTTATGTTGACTCTAACTATGTAGGAAGACAGGTTTAAGGACATCTACAATTGCTATCCAATGTTCGTACTAGAAAACTACTAAAAAGCATGTTCAAATTCACTCAAATAACCTGTCTCCCTATTGCAGCTTTGCAATGAGATAGATGGTTACAGATGAGCTTATCTGCGAAGACATTTCATTCATCAATAGCTTTGAAAAATTATAAATCATAATTTTAGACTCTGAAATGTGCAGTGCTTCTCCAGTGCAGTGCTTAAACTAAACATGCCTGTGCTTAAAACACTCGCCTGTATTGTCTTGTGTTGGACACAGTCTGCAGGAGAATACACAGCATGTTAGTACAGGAAGGGCAGCGCGCACAGCTGGGCAGGAATCAGCCACTGGCCTCTGCTGGTATTGTGTCTCTAAATATGACATTTATTAGCAGCAGCATCAGGGGAAGATAAAGTTCAGGTAGAGTGACTGTGTAATTTTAACTGACTCTTAATTTCAGTTTTCCCAGCTTAACAGTATTTTAAATAACACTTTAACTTTACAGCCTAGTGATTTCTACAATCACAGAGTACAAAACAGAATTAGATTATTATTCCATGTTTACTGAGCCTTGTGGTCTCAGAACCATGAAACAGGAACCGAATCCAGCTTCGTCACGGGATATCATCTGCCTATTTCCATATTTTCCGAGGAAAGAAACAATATTTGAGGCAGACGGTGTGGCAGTCTCCCCGCAAAGGGCTCAGCAGCCGGATGAGTTGGGGTTGTACCCAGGGGATGGAGTTGTGGGCATTTTCACGGGTGATGCTGCCCACCCATCATCCCCGCACACCGGTGCCTGTGGAAGCTGGATGGACCCGCAACACCTGGGAAATGCTTCACTTTTTGAAAAACTCTGATTGCCTTTGGACCACTAGAGGGAGGTGCCTGTGCTGATGTGAGCTCCGGAGCTCGGCAAGCGCTGCGACTTTAAAGTGTTTGTAGATAACATGGAAACATCAAAAAGGAACTTGAATCCATGTTACTGGGCTGACAAATGGCAAATGAAATATAAAATAAAAACTGTCAACTAACAAATGTGCTGCTGAGGGTATGGAGAGCTATCGAAGGAATCACATGGGAGGGGAAGGCTGTGGGCACAACTCTGCTGCTGGGTGACAGTGGAGAAGGAGCTGGGGGTGAGCGTGCCACAGAAGCAGATGGGAAGGGAGATGGATTTTAAGCAGAAAAGGTGCCAAATCCCCAGAAATTCCTCTGTAAATTCCACTCTCTGTCAGGTGTATGGTCTCGAGCATCAAGAGTCCTCCAAACACCAGGCTTTTTCCTACCTGCATCCCCCAAGACATCACAGCAAAGCTGTCCCCCAAGGCTGCAGGGTGGGCTCGTGGGGTGGCAGGGGAGCTACGAGATGACTACGGGGCTGTGTCAACTTGTGGGAGCAAATGGGCTGTTGGCTTGGTTCTGGTTTATTCTCAGTTTGGGACGGAGGGGGAACCTCACCCAGCAGCATGTGCAGGAAAATTATTTGGGCAATTGCATTTCTCCCAGCCTCGAGTGCAGCAAAGCTGAGAAAGAAGAGGAAGAGAAAAGAGGGGTGCAGTAGGTTGGCCAAGGACACCTTGTTCGTATGGAGAACAAGTCTCACATTTCAAAACTGCTGTGGGGAATGAATTTTCCTGTTGTAGCATCTGCCCCCCAGTTTTATCAAACTGTACATACTCATGTGAATCCACCTGTTCAGTACTTTACCCCCTCCGCCATGGGACAGTGTCACTGTCACCGTGCATGCCCCGCGTGTGCAAGGTGCAGGGAGGGAAACATGGTGCTGCTGTCACGTGCTGCCTGCCACATCCATCCAAGCAGCCCAGCCTTTCCTTGTCTGTCACTTTGTTATGGGGAATGTACGGCAATTAGCGGCTCAGACTTCTGACTGTTTCCTGGTTTTTGCTTTTTCTTTCATATATTATTCATTTTTCCTACTTGTATTAGATGTTTGCAAGTCTTCCTGCTTTGAGCTGTGAAGAGAGCGTTGGGCTTGAAATGCTTGATGGTGGTGACATCTTGGATTTTTTATGCTAGTGTTTGCTTGAGCAATTTTGTGTATGAAAGTGGAATTGATGAGCCAGGAAGAGAGGGGTGGGATCTGTCAACCAAGCTGCATGGCTGCCATGGGCGCTCCTGGCTCCCACCGAAAAACAGTCCTGGAGGATGTTCCTAACCCACTCTGTGCCAGGCTCCTTCCCATCCCAGGCCAGGTCTACCTCAGAGATGCTGAAGAAGAATGAACTTGAATGTTTTTAGATGATGAAGACTTTTGTTTACTTTCTGTAAGGTATCTGCCCTAAAAGGCCCCTTGTATGCAAAATACCCAAGCTTTGTTCACCCAAAATACAAAAGACTGAGCTCTGTGTCCTGTGGCATTGAATGAATTTGTTAATTGTTTCTAAGTAGGTGCCTCTCATTCTGCAAAATTCTTTTATCTATTCCTGAAGGATCTATTAACAAAAAGGAATAATTTTTTTAAATTATTTTAGCGAGTTAGCTAATGCTAACTTGTCCCTTAGCATTTCCCAAAACCTCCGTGTAAATGTGCACTTCCATCAGCACCCGAAACAAGCCTCTGTGAGGTGCTGGGGTGAAGTATTTTCTGGAGAAGGTTGACTGGATAGGCAGCGCGTCCAGCCAGAATGGCTGAGAAGCACATTTCCAGACTCAAAAGCCACAGCTAAGATGATATCAGAAGAAATATTAATGGCACAGACTCCAATATAACTTTTATTTGGAAACTGCCAGGCAGTGATTTAAAAATGCAGCATCTAAAAAGATGTCTGCCTTTCAGCATTTAAACAATGATTTTAAATTCAGTTCACACGTCAATAACGTCATTTGAACACAGGCATTTATTTCACCTGGAGTTGCCAGTGCTGAGCTCTTGTGAAAATAGGGACTCAAGAGCAGAGCTGCCCACAGTTGTATTAAAAAATTTTGCTTTTAAATTTTTGAAACATACTACATGAGTTTTGAAGGGTCTGCCTTCAGTGCCAGACATATTCGGTAGTCCTTTAAAATCCGATTATGGCCCAAGCATCAATGTCCTGTTGTTTCAGAGATTGCCAGAGAACAGAAGATTTTTGTCAAAAAATTTTGAGGAATATATGTACGGGGGCAATTCTTGCTTTTGTCAGAAGAATGAAACACCAAATTTCAGCAGATTTTCGACAAAGAAGGAGAAGTCAGAGCTGGATAACTTGTCTGATTTTTCAGAAAAACCAAACCAAGTTGCTGCAAATGACCCTTCCATACAATGTTTAACTTGATCAAAACAGAAAAAGAACACCCTCACTCAAATATTTTCCTTCAGTAATAGTACTGGTGGTATTTTTTCCTCTTCCAACCATCCTTGAACAGTATTGGAAGCACTGATACACCTATTTATGATTTTAGTGGTATCAGTGTTTTATGATATCAGAGGATTGGGTTTGTCCATTCTTAATAAGATTTTGGTTAATGTATTCAGGTCTGTTGGACTCCGTTGTTGTGTCCCCAAAACCTTCCCCAGGAAGAACTGATCCCTAGAGACAGGTATGGAGAAATGCAACATGTCAGTCCCTGCGCGCTGAGTATAGAAACATCCTCAGGGACTTTGCTTTGGTTGGATCTGTCCTGAAGGAATAATCATTTCAAAGTGGATCATATCATGCCATACGGGATAGACTTAGATGCAAGACCTGGATTTTTTTGCCATTCCACAGAGATTCAGACCTGTGGGGAACCATTTCTACAGCGGTTGGCAGACTGACTGGCTGGTGCTACCAGACAGGTTTGGGAGCAGCAAACATCAGGGGGTTTTGAGGGAGATCGGTTTTATATCTACCACTTGTCCAGACGCATTTTATTACAGTTGCTTTGCAGCTGTGTAGGAATTTTAAGTAGGATGGAGACTGGAAGGACCTGGCAATGATAATTAATGTGGGATCTGGGACTCATCTGTGTGAGAAAACAATAACAAAGTTAAAGCATTTCAGCTCTGTCTGTAGCAATCTGCAGGCTTGGGATAATTCTGTTAAAAGGCCTAAAAAATCTTTAGCAATAGATGCTCTGTGTCATTGTATCCACACAAGAACGAAGGAGGAGGAAAAGCTGTCCTAAACAAAACTAAAAACAATAAAAATCTACATTTGCTTTTCTGATGGAAAATAGTAATGAGACTAAGAAGAAATGTGGGGAAGTTTAAAAGGATCCTGTGGCGGAGGGCAGAGAAGGTGCGACGATTGATGAGGAGTCCTCTGTGTATTGTACAACTTGGTGGGCATCACAGGTTTGGTCCTTGCTCCGCTTGATGGGTCCTGTGCTGACTAAACTGGAAGTGGTTCCTGACCTGCTGGGGTTGTACCCATACAAGAGGACATCACCTGATCTTCAGTTTCACGCAGGAGGTCTTGCACCTACCTCCCACCATCTACAGAGTGAAAGCCAATGTGGTGGAGAAGGCCAGCAAGAACTCAGACCCTGAAAGTCCTCAAAATGGAGCAGCAGCTCAGCACTGGAGGGATTCAGAGGCCACCTTTCTGTCGTTAGGAGAAGCCTGAGGGGGGAAAATCTGCCTTTAACAAAATGGGTAGGCTTGGTTTGACACATGGCACAGGTCCACGGGCTCCATCGAGGAAGGTTTGATGGCGAGAATGGACTCTCCTCTACTGGGGGAGCCCAACTCTTTTAATATTAATGATTGTCAGGGGTTTGTACTTGGTACAGATGTGCCTGGAACTACAGAAAGAGCTCCAGGGAGTTGCAAGGTGTACAAAAAAATTACATTAAAAACTGTCCAAATCGGAATAATTTGAAGAGAGTTAAAAAAGGGTATTCAAGAATAGACTTGTTCTAAATGTCTCCATGCTGATTTCACTGCCTCCAAATGTGAGGTACAGGTATTTGCAGAGTTATAAGTAGGTCAGTTATTTTTGTCAGTCATTATTACTTGTGAAAAATGTGTGTAGCAAACGTACTAACATACTGTAGCAGCTGAATTTGGGACGCTAGCATTTCTTTTACACATTTTTAGGATATGTCTAAATGACACAATTTCCTGATTGCAATGTAAAAGCCAATTATTTCCAAAGTCCAGCATATTGGGATATGCCGTATGAAACCCCATTCTGCTATCACAAAACTGCCTCTGAAAATACCTGTGTCAATTTGCTGCACTGTGGTTCTCAAAGGAACTGGATGCACCTTGCTGAAGCTTGGTGAGCTTGAGTCCCACCTGAGCTACAGGATTATTTCTTTTGCTGTTATTTACAGAAATGTGTTCAGCCATACAAGCACACAGCACTCAAGACCCCCTGGCAGGGCAGGCATAGTGTCATGATAGGACACATCTCCTCTTGCTTCAGAAGTCAATGTTGGCTGCCGCTATAGTCAGCAGAGAGACTTGGGCACCCTCAAAGGGGAATCCACCTTGCCTGGAGGTGGGGGCTGAACCTTCTCCAGGAAGCTTTTATCTCTCTGTGGACTTCAGCTGGAGATGGGCATCTTAGATGTTAATGTTAGGGAAGATGAATCTAGAGTCTATCAACATCAGCAGGGGTATTTCCACCAGCTGACAGATTCCCTTGGTGTTCACTCTTTACAATAACCCTGTTGTAGCCAGATGCTCTAGTTACAGCATGAAGAAGCTCAAGTAGCAATGTCCAGGAGTAACTCCTGAATGTCCACCCACTTCAAAGGCTCAGGTACGCCTAGAAAATGTACACATGCCTTTAAAGTAGGGCTAGGTTGGGATGTAGAGACTGGGGTCAGCTCTTGGAAGAGCCCTAAAGTGGTAGCACAGCTGAGCATTTTGGGTAGATGAGGTGCAACCAAGGGCTCATCACCCTTGCACTGAATGACAATGGCTGTAGGGAAATGAGGTGCTGCTTCCTGAACTTCTGAAGAGCAGATGGGGACAGATAAGTTTGCAGGGCTGTCCCTAAGCTGTGCGGATGGTCACAGGGGAAAAATGAAATTCTGGGCCAGGTGGCATGGTGTGTTGAGCTGGGTGCCTGGGTAGGGTGAAGTTAAAATGGCAGCTAGACAGAGTTCAGGATAAATCAACTCTTTTTGGAAAGTTGCTGAATATGCTGACTCATGCTCTTTGTTCCTGCTTCTTTCCAAACGATAGGTCATCTTCCAACATCCCTGCCTTGAAGGGGAAACTGCATCTGTATGTTCACAGTCAGGAAAGAAAATTTTTTCTCCTTTCTTTTTTTCTTTTAAAACACAATGGATGACAAATATGCGAGTGTCTCTTGGGTTAGGAATATCCTGATAGAAAATTCCCTCTTGCTCTCTGACTGCATTTGCTTCCAACACTGCCAACTGTGGGTGATACATGGAATATTCCAGCAAGAACAGAGTCACTTTTGGGCACAGAATATGCACAAAGCTCCTGGAAACACCTATGGGAAGGTCAAGTCAGTCCCACAGGGCTTCACTGGGATTTTCCTCGCGCTCTTTGGAGTGTGCAGGGGTGATGGAGGGAGGATGGGTTCCTGCACCGATGTCTCAGTTTGCACTTAGAAATGTCAGTAGCAATCTGGATGTTCTGTTGATGTGTCTGCTCCTGCGCTTGCAATGTTCACTACAGTTCAAAAGAAAATTTTAGGTATTTTCCATGTAGAACGAAGAATTTTTTTTCCCACTTCCTCATTTTAGATGAATTCTTGGGGCTTTTCTTCTTCCTTGGGGAAAAAGACAGAAAGAAAAAAAAAAGTTTGTTCTACTTCTTGCACTGTAGACTCTGCCAAAACTCTGGCCTCAAGGCTAAATTGTGACACTGAGTTCCTCAGACTGATCATTTATTGCATTTTCTTTTGGTATTTTTAAATTTCCTGTCATTCAACTTCATAGAATATTCTTTGCTGTTCCAAATATTGAAATAATGAATCAGAAAACTACTTCTTTCCTCTAGACCATTCATTATTTCCCATTACCTTACCTAGTCCCCACTTTTTTTGTCTCCTTCAAAACTTAATACTCCCCATCTTTGAAGTCTGTCTTCACAAGAGACCCCTTCTCTTTCTGTAATACCTGTTTTGAGATGGAGTTCTGCTCTTCAGAGATGCCTAAGGGTGATCCTCAAAGATGTTTAAACATCTAAATTCCACAGAAATTGAAGGGAATGAGCTTTCTAAATGCTTTTGAAAAGCTGGGGCTTGTAATTCTACATTAGGTGCATTTGAAAGCCCAGCTCTGAGCAGAACTGAATGCAGCCGCAGGGATGACATGCAGACAATCTGGGCAACGGTTTTAGGACGTCCTTTGGATTTTTTTATTTTTTCCACTTTTTCCAAAAAATCGGTCAAAAGGCATCTTTAGAAAATTGTTGAGTCCATTTGGACATGCTCACAAAGTGAACCTGTAATTTCATTCTAACCACTGTGTGCGAACAATACTTTGAGATATTCCCTCACTTAAAAATCAGAAAAGTTGACCAAAACCAGAGAAATCGCACACAAAATGAAGATGATACTCACCAGGCAAACAAGGCATTTGCTGTTGAGCAAGTTAAGCACTTGTGAGCAATCGTGAGCACTGCTGCCGATTGCCTTATTATGACACTGACCTATGGAACCAGTTATCCATGCTGAAATTTCCCATTCTCCCTGAATAAGTTTACCATCTCCCAAATCTCCCCCTTCTTGTTTAAACCATTCCACTCATCTGATTTGACTCTTAATATGTCTGAGAAAGAGAAGTTTAGCTTACTTTTAAAACTTGGAGTCTATTAAGGTCAGTGGTAGTACAGTGCCAGCAAGAACTGGATTTGGTTGAGTACATATATACACACATATACACATATATATATATATTTCCCAGCTCAAGGAGAGCCCGACTTACTGTATGTCCCAACCAGTGGTAACCAACCCCCAATTAAACCAACACAGGCAGTCAAAAAGATAGCAAAAAAAAAGCACACCTACAGTGCTGCTGTAAGAATGTATTTAAACAAAGCCAGAGGTGCGGGATTGAGAAGTGAACATCACCTGCATAAGAAAGGAAACCTGGAGTTTCTTTATCTGAGCAGGAAAGCACCGCTCCTCTTAATTATGTAGGAATCCTGGTTCCCTTGTGACTTGGTCCTAGGAAACGTATGCAGAAAGTACAGCCTTCTGAATGCTGTGGTAAATCCCAGCTTCCACAGAGACATTAGCCTAAGGCAGGAAATTACATTTGGGAAAAAAAAAAAAAGGAGGGTGGGGAGGTGCAGTTGAATAAAGGAATACTTTCTTGAATAAAAACTGCCCTCTTCCTCTTTTTGCATTTTTTTTCTGTGGCTTTTGCTTTGCTGGCAAGTGGCAAAATCTCTCATCACCACGGACGACCTCCTGGCCAGGAGCTCTGTCCATGTGTGATGAGTTGGGGGCTGAGAATGCCTCCAGGGGAAGGGACCAGCGCTGTTCCAAGGAGCCTGGGCTGAGTGTAGGGTGAGTGGAGAAAATAACACACCCATGCCACTCATCAACCCCTCCCTGCCCAAAGCAGGGCTGACAAACGGCCCCTTCCCAGAAGGAGAGGAGAAGAAGTGCTTGTGGACCTTCTGCGTGTTACACACTCCCCACCCATGTCCTTAGATAAGAGGATTTGGAGGAATAGAATAATGCAGGGAAAGATTATTCTGTGAAATGCCCACTACTGGTACCAAGAGATATAACTAAGCAGCCATGTTCAGAAAGGAGCCAGAAATGTTCTGAATTTTGGACATGTTATTACCCCGATTTAGTGTCTTCAGCCACTGAGTGGGTTGAAACATGTCATGTTCTTCCATTGGGCTCACGGTGTTTAACGGAAGGCAAAACCTGACTTGAATCTGTATTATGCTATGGGTTTTAAAAATAAAAACAGAACAGGCTAATTCCAGACATCATTCCTCGTTTTCAAACCGGGCTTTCCTTTGCTGCAGCTTTACAAACCATTTTTAATAACTGAGATGAAACATCAGACTATGACCTATCACATCACATTGCATCAGTCAAATTGTGTTACATCCAATAATAAACTACTGCAACTGATGTTACCCAACATGACAAGCCAAATATAAACCTAGAGCTGGAGAATTCAAAGAAAAGTGCAGTTTTGATAAGCCAAGATCTTAAAAATATCTGAGCTGCTTTTGATGGTGATTCTTAGATTTATTCTGAAGTCTAAAACCCTTGGAGAAATTGGACTGCCTGTGAGCAGGCATATTTTTCTAGACAGTTTTGAGGATATGTGTCCTGTAATTACTTTTAAAATAAACTTCAGCTACTGTTTCTACAGAAACAGCACTTCCTTGCATGAAGCGGGTAGTGGAGGAACAACAAGAAAACTAGGACCTAGAGCTCTTGAAATTTAGGGTGATAATTGTATCTCGATTTTATTAATCCAAATATGCAGTTTCAGGATGCTCCAGGCTAGAGGTGAATTCCTGTCAAAAGAAGAATGGGTGAAAATATATGGAAAAATCAGAGCATTTCTGAGTTTTCATTGTCATGTGGTTCAGTTAGAAACTTAGCTGTATGGGAATTTTTACTAAAGGGAAGGCAATCTCATCAATCAGGCCAGAACAACTTGCTTTGGGTGAAACATTTTGGTGATTTTGCATTTGGAGAGCTTTGTTGTTTTAGGACACAGAAAGGACACGGAAAATATATTTTAGATAGAGTTAGTTTTAGATAGGGTGCAAGAAAAATATAAAATCCTTCAACTTGGAACTGAAATAAAACCTCAGTTATTTGCAAAGTCCTAATTCTTTCACAAGGAATAGCATCATATTATTTTCCTACATCCACTGAATTTTAAGGGTGTGCACAGGAAGATGAATGACAGGGCCAGATCTCTGTGTAGTTCAGCAGAGTCATTTTCAAACCGTGACTGTCTTGGCATGGTTTAGCCCAATTTGTTCTTAGTTACTGGTTTAGTTCCATATTTTGTCATGGCTAAAAAAATGTGTACTCTGTAGCAGTAGTATGGTTTGACTGAATAATTCCATGTCTAGTAGGTATTAAGAATAACATTTCAAAAGTACCTACGTTTATAAACTACTTTGCACCTGCATTTGAGAGATGCTTATGCATTCAAGTTGTAGACATTTACTTACAAATACCTATTAAAAGCCATTATCTAAAAGTCTAAATCTCATTGACCATACTTTCTGGTCTTTCTGACCAGTAGGCCAATCAGGATCACCAGCTATCACAAAATCATCATTAATTTGAACTGTGAAAAAGTCATGATATCAGTCAATTATGTTGGTAAGTGCTGTTTTGGGTCAAAAACTCATGGCAGCAGCTGCTTCCCTGAAAATTCAGCCAGAGCCCTGTTCCTGTTGTTCTGGGGTCCTTACTCTCCACATCAGTGTGTCAGACAACAAATGCTTTCACACAGTGTGGTTGAAAGACTTGGTGATAAGGCCATAAGGATTTTACATAACAAGTCATGAGTCATTCAAAGGAAAAATCATATTAAAGGTCAAAGTATTTTACTGCTAAAATGAAACAAAAATTGGAAACCCCCAAATTTTGAAATATCTCAGTCTGTTTACTGGATGCTTTGATACTAAACAAAACTCTATCAAGTTGCATCTACTCATAATATTTCTATGTTCATGGGGAAAAAAATCACACATAGTATATCCACTATTTCTTACTCCTTTCACTTTATTTCACACAAAAAGAGAAAAGATAGAGCTGAAATTTGAAGCCAGTCTCAGGGGATTAGTTTCATATTCACTTAGTTTCCTGTAAAGCTTTTGCATTTATAGTTATTTTTAAAGAAAAACTAAACTGAAGGTTGAAAGCCATTAGCAATAACTCACTTGGATTTTAACTCATTCTGATGTTTACTTATTTTGATTTTAATGTACTCTGATATTCTTATGCCATTTGTTGGCATATTTCCATGTATTCAAGGAGCTGAAGTGTTCTTATTTGCAATACTGCAAGCAAGAAGAAATACAGAGTACCAGACCCACCAAATAACCAAGTTCCTTAAGATTTAATCTATCCATTTGATTTCTATTGATGAAGATTTAGTTTAACCCTTTCAGAAATTTTGTCTTCATCCAGTCTGATACAAATGCCTCCAAATTCGTTGAAGACCTTCTTGAAGGCCATAAAATCTCAGAGCCACAATGACCAGAAATATTTTTTTGTTTGGTGAGGAGCAGGTACCAACCTGCCAGGTGCTGATGCCCAGGCTGATGTGGGCTGTGTGTGACTGCAGGCTCTCAGGTGCTCCCGTGCCCAGGAGGCACTTTTCAGATGGCAGCACATCAAGTCAGAGAGCAAAGTGAGAGTTGTCTTCAGCTGGGGGGTGGCAGGAATGGGTGCTCGGTGCAAGAGTTTTGTAAAAACCCTACAAACCCTGTCTGTTAAAATAATAGTGCAGATAACTCATGCTATGGGTGCTCACCAGCTTCAGCAAGAGCAAAGGATGGGTGGGTTGTGTCTATCACTGTGACTCCAGACCATGTGCAGCCAGAGGGTAATTCGTGGCATTGCTAATGAAAACACTGAGCATTAGAAAGCTCTGGGTCTTGTCACACACTGTGAGCAGTGATGATCTCTTCCATCCCTTACACAAAAGGTACCAGAAAGCTCATAGAGGATCCTCAACTGCAGGGCTGACAGACAACGCAAACTCGGCATTGCCCTGCTGAGATGCAGGGGAAGCTATTTTTGGCCAGCAAAAATGTTGACATTGTTAATGTTAAGCCAAAAGGTCCCCGGACAAATCCCCACTGGTGTCCCTGTTAGAATCCCTGGGTAAGGGCCGTCCCTGTGCTTTAGATGCTGTGATCACGCAAGAGTTTTGTATTTCACAGGAGCTTGAGGCCTTTTCCACTGCCTTACTGGTGTGCCTAGGGCTGGCTTCACGGCTCTGCTCCAGAGGAGGGGCAGAAGGGGCTTTTTCTTAGTGCCAGGAGGGTTTGAGCAGGACTGTTAAAAGCAACGCATCTCCTCCACTGCATCACCCTGAGCGATTCCTCCTGCACAGATCCTGCCCAGCTCTCCCAAAGGTCTTCTCCAGGTCTGCCTGCACCCAGCATCCCCTTCACTGCATGTAAGAGGTGAGGGGCATGCATGTGGCTCATGCAGACGCCATGGATGCATGCACATGCCCAGCATGCACCCTCCCAGACACCACTGCTGGGTCTTTCAGACACAGAACAGTCAAATATATTCCCAACACACCTATTCGCACAAGCACACATGTGCGAGTGCACACCCACCCACCACATTTCCACCCACTGACTCTTTCCCAACCAAAATCCCCCAGCTATCCTGACAGGGAGTAAACTCAAGCCTCAGCTGGAGCCTGTGTCCAGTTTTGGGCACCATGTGAAAAATATTGGAAAGAATCCAGAAAAGAACAGTAAAAATAATACGAGATTGGAAACCACGACGTCCGAAGACAGGTTAAAAGAATAGGGTTTCTCTAGTCTAGAAAAGTGGAACAGTCAATTGTTTTTCATGGCTGCTTTGGAATAATTTGTAGGAAGAAAAAATTATGGTATGTTTAGGATATGATATTGGGATGGTTTTGCGTTGGACTAGAATATCTAGAAGAGTTGTAGAACCTCTTTTGCTGGAATATTGGGGTGTGGGGGCACGGTACACAGCACTTCTCAGAGCAGCGCAGTGCACAGTTGGTCAGAACGTGTGGGCTGAGGTGGCATTTGCAGGTTCCCAGCTCTCAGGAGTGGAAGGAGGGTGCCCTGACTTGCACACTGCTTCAGGAAATTGGGAACAAGTACATATGCATCGACACCAATGGCTTGTCATTGGCCAAAGGTGATTTTCCAAGGAGGCAGCCCTGGCTTGTAGACATTAGGAGGTGACAGAACGACCACTTTCCCCTGTGGCTAGCTCCAGTAGTTTACGTGCCTCACAATTAAAAACTTGAGCTTTAGTTCTCATTTCCGTTAAGTCTGGTTTCATCTTCCAGCCACTGGTTCGAGCTATGTCTTAGTCTTCTGGGTTAGTAAACTCTTGCTCTTGTTGCACCGCATATCTCCCCATGAACAGCACAGTTAAGTCACTTCACCCTCTTTTATAAACTGAGACCACAAATCTTACTGGACACGTTTGTCTTAGATGTTCATGGAATCATAGAATAGAATACCAGGTTGTTGTTCCTCACTGGCACCTACTGCATCTCATCTTTTATTAAAGGAGCCGATAACATTGAAAAAGAAAACCCGAAGTTGAAACAAAAATTTGAGGCATCAAAGCTGTAAGACTGTAAATGCTCAGAACAGAAACCTGTTGTTTGGACCTTTGGCTGTCACTACCTGTAACCACTCACCACGAACCTTCCCCTTCTGCCGTCTCCAGGATATCATGGCCACTATATTACTGTTATCTTCCATGATTGCTTGGTGTTGGCGATCCTTTTAATACATACTGATATCCAGAGTGAAAGCTTTTTTCCAAATGCCATGCAGCACTGCAAGCAGCGAGTACAGATTGAGTAGCTGCGCTCAGAGCAGCTGTAATCTCACCTGATGGGAGAGCAGTGTAACCAAAACAGAAACTAAGCTGCGAAATCTGCTTGGAAACTTGGGGAAATACTCATGAGTCTTCCAAGCTGAGCTTCACTACCAATTCTTCATCTGCTTAATTCAAATTAGCTTAGCTTTGACTACACTAGCTCCATTGCTCCACCGGGTTGCAGTGTAGACACTCCGGCACACTACACGCCATCCATTATGTCAGCTGCAATCACATCTGCAATGTGAGAAGAGGGAGAAATCAGGTTTGTTCGAAATGGTCTATTTTTCCATAAAATCCTGTTGATTGACATTTGCCATATTGCTAGCTCTGCTTTCATTAGCAGCTGGAGCTGATTCTGCCTTTTCCATTATTTTGCCAGGACTGATGCTGGTTTGCAGTTTCTTCAGGTATCTTCCCTGCCCTCTGGGCATACAGTTACCACTCCTGTTTTCTAGATTTTTGCCTTGAACTCCTGGATGAGTCAAAAATGAACATCTGTAAGGCAGAGATCTCAGTCAGCTCTCTTAGGGCTTTTGGTACATGCTACCCAAGACTGCTGATCTTAAAATGTTCTTGCACAGCAGATGTAGCATAATGTTTTATCTTTGGTTACTGATGATCTTGTAAATACTTCATTGACTTTATGTAGGGAAAATACATCAACCTCCTTCTTTCTAAGCATATAGCAAATATTTATTGCATATAGCCATTCCCATTTTTAAATATCCTCTTGACAGTAAATAACTAGCAAAGTAATAAGTATTTTTAAAGTATCACTGCTGGGCAATCTGCTGGAAAATAAGCATGTGTGTGGTTGTCTCCAGGCAGTGTGGATGCAATTAGCCCCTCTTCTTTTTGAGACGTCCAGATTGCTGAGGCATCCTTTGCAGAGAATACGAAGCTGTATCCTAAGTCTATCCCACAGCCTCACGCAATGGTAGAAATACTCTCCAGCGTGGTATCACCACAATACCACCCTGCCTGAGGTTATTGTCTGCAGCACTGATTGCTGGAGACAGAGGAGGATACGGGAATGCAGCATCTAACATCAATAAGAAATAAACAGCAGGGCTGCTAAAAAAACAATCATGCCAGGCAAACCTGATGGCTTTTATTTTGCTGTATGTCTGAATTGTTTCAATTCTGTGGCTTTTTTGCTGGGAAAATGAATCTTTTTCAAGCTTTTTATAGTGAAGGTCAAAACACAAAATGTTCAGGACAAGGCTTCTCCCTGCTGGAATGATCTGATAAACTGAGGGAAGAGAAACAAAAAATTGGGGGAAGAAAAAACTTTGGAGGGATTTGCTCTTGGAGAAAGAGTGAAAGCACTAACTGCATTAAAATACTTAAATGAATACAGTAGTATCACAGTATAGATTCTGTCCTCAATATGTGACTCCAAAGTACACAAGTAGTGAAGTAAGTTACAAAATTAGAGTTTTGTAGGTCTGTATCATCAGCCTCCCACAGATATGAGAGAATGGGGTTGAGTACTGCTCTCCTAAAATATTGTTTAAATGATCTGCTGCAAAATTCTCTGCTCAGATTTTGGCAGCAGACCAGAACTTGGATTTGACATCAATGACAGCACAATACAATGGGTTTTCCCAGCTTGAAAAGCCAGTTAGATGAGACAGCCTTTTGTCTAATTGGTGCAAGAGCGAGGATGCACAAAAGATACCAGACAACACCGATATGAGATGCTCTAGATGTTTAATTTCTGACTCCTTTCTTCCCGTTGCATAGTCAGGATGCTACACGTGCTGCTAGTGGTGGTTTTGCCACAACAGCTCTAGCAAAAGTGCATTCAAGTGCCATGTTGAACTGTGCTGCCTGAAGATGTCCACTCTGCAGATGAACAAACCCACAAACTTTCACCTAACCTGCAGATTTTCCAGCCCTGGTCTATTGAATTGAGTCTGGTCCTGTCTAAAAAGGGATTTAAACTGTCCTTCTTTAGGCAGCAGCACCTCTGGACAAGCAGGCACCCTCTGGAGTTATGTGCATATCTCCCAGTGTCTTGGTCTCAGGTCATATGGTATGTGCAGTCAGAAGCTCCACCAGGTGAAGCTAAAGAGGTTTGCACATTTGTGTGGACATCAGCAGCAGCTTTAACCTTGCTCTGTCACTTTGGCATGAGTAACAGATGTTCAAATTATCATGAGGAAGGCTGAAACCCATTGCATCAATTTAACCAAAACTGTATAAAACGGTGCCTTTCAATGGCAGGGTAAACACAGCATGCAGCAAACCCACTGATAACAGAGGCTGAACCATGCTGGGGCAAGGATAAGGTGTGTTACCTCAGAGATGGTATTTGGGAGCTCCATTCACCTTGAACAAGTGACAAGTGTCCTCTGGTACAGCCATCCTGATGTGACAGAGGTGAGGACAAGACCTGTTTGGTTTTGTCTCAGAGTCGTCCTGCCAGTGTTATAAACAAAAAATATGTGACGTTACCAGTTCACAGAAGAAATCTGAGCATTTGGTTTCATTCCAATTCAGAACATGAACAAAATGTTGAAACATCAAATGAATTGGAAACTTTGGCCAGCTGTGAGGGGGAGCTCCTGCTGGTTCAGTCCAGCCTGCAAGCAGAACCACAGACGTGGTGCCAAGAATAAGACACAATTAGTGAGTGGTATTTCATCTTTTGGTGAGATTGAGGATGTCCCCCTACTGCATGCGGGATGGTGAGGACGTCTGCCGCAAAATAACACAGCTGGAATGGCAGTGTCTCTCTCCAAGGCTTAGCAATTCAGAAAAGGGAAATTCCTGCCTTGACCCATGAACAGCTCTGTACCTCACCTTTTAATTCAAGCCAGTTTTATACTTCAGTCCCTATCCTGCTGTGAGGAGAGACCGAAACTGCCACTCCCAAACTTATCACATCCAAAGAGATGGATCCAACCCAGTTTCAACCTTCCCTTCCCCTTCCCCAACTGCCCTCTGACCGAGTGCAATGGGAAGTAGCAACAAGGAAATTATTGCTCTTGTGAGCATATTCACCTGGTGTTCCTTTAAAATACACAGGAAATGTACAGTGATTAATGCCAGTTATCAGCACCAAAGGAAGATTAGGAACTTGCTCAAATACGGTGTTTCCACCTTTGATATGTGCCAATAGCTTAAAGAAGTGTACCTATGCATTACACTTGAGGAACTGTGATCCTCAAGGTACTTATTTTGGATAGACCTTGGTCTAATCCGTTTGTGTTTTGAGTTATCAAACCTTACCTTTTCCTTGCTGCCATCCTGTTGGTCCGCTTGTGATCGGCCCTCAGCCCATGGTTCATAAGATTCCTCTTAGGGCTGCTACTATGGGGAATAGTTGGCACACATTTTGCTATTTCTAGCTAAAAAATCTTTTGTCTAGATGATCACCTTAATCATAATTGCACGAGTGCCTAATGCCTTAAAAACACCAAAATAAATTGGAATTGCAAGTACCTCTGGTGCCTCTGACCTCCATGAGCTCTGGAAAGCAAGAGGAGGTCAAAGTGGCTTTGGAATGGAGCAGAGGCACCAGAAGGGCCTTTTGGAGCATCTTCTGTCCATATGAACTCTTCCTGTGCTTTGAGGAATCTGCCCTAGCTGACCCTCCTTTAGGCAGGGGAGTTGGACTAGCTGGTCTGCAGAGATCCTTCCAACCTCAGTGGTTCTGTGAGTCTATTATCCTGTATACTTGCTCTCTTTCTCTCTCTTCTCTCTTCATCCCATCCCTTCTTATCCTGCCTCCTGGCACAAATGAGCTAATATGCTGAGATCAAGCCATCAGGTTGTTCTAAGACCCATACCTAATTTGTAAAATGAGCATAATAACAGTCTTCTGCATGGCAGGAGAAGGTTAGTTCATTACAACAGTGTCAAAGACATAGTAAATCACCTGCCTCTATATCAAAATATGTAGTAACGGCTCATGCAAAGCACTGAGTTGGCAAAAAACACTCTGCTAGTTCAAATTTCTTGGAGATTGTTTACAGGGGAACTTTGCTTTAGCAGGCTTTCTGCCTGATCTGCTATTGCCCGTCCTGCAGCTAGCAGAAAGACAGCGTTAATATAATGTCACATGGTCCGGTTAATCCAACAGGAATGTGGTCAATGCTCATGCTTGATCCAGACCAAACTTGTATTGAATGGTGAGCTGAGACTGCACAGATTGCACTACTAGACACAGCCTAGGAAATGTTACTCGCCTTGAAATTCAGTTAGAGTAAACCTATTGTTTTACTAAGATATGAACATTAGGAAAACCTCAGACATTACATTAACCCTCAGCTGGCTTGATAGGGAATGAACGACAAACATCCTGCAGCCGCATCGTATTACCTTCAAATCTCCATGGTCTTAGGACAAGGTTCTATGCAAACACCGTTGGCAGAAAGTCCGATCACTCCATGAGGCACCCGTGGTTCGTCCCTACTAGCTGTTATGAGAACCTTCCCTTCACCGAGTGACGTGTGGGCAGATCCATTGCCCTGATCTCTGCAAGCAAGACAAAAGCTCACCTTCTTGAAGTGCCCCTTTAGCACACAGGCAAATTTGCTAACATCCCGAAGAGAACTGAAGTGTACAAAATAAAAAGCAAATTGCAAACCCAGCCACAGCAGTTGTGGCTGGAAGGATGGTTGAATGCTTTGCTTCTCCTGTGAAGTGCTGTCAGTTCAAACTGAGGCTGGAATCTCAAATAAAATGAACTAGTTTTTCCTGTCTGGAAACATCCCAGGACTTCCAAGTAATCTGGTGTCACATTGCCAGCAGAATTGGGCAAATGATTTATTCCACAGTTTTGGTCTCTTTTTTCCTCTTGCAACATCTGTGAGTAGTTCAGGATGTCTTCAAATATATTGCTTGATCAGATTTCTTCAATGAAATGATGGCAGGGCTTTTTTCCAGTCCGTGATCATTATGCTAGGAAAATCAGACTTCTGTCTTATTGTGAGCTCTGTTGCAGTTTCTATTCCTGTACAGTTTCCTGACACCCTTAATTAAGAGGCTTTAGAAGTTACCCCAAGTATGCCTGGGCAATGTATGCTGGGATTTAGGTTGCCTGATGTATGTAACTCACAGTTGCTCAAAGCAAAAGGAGAAGTTGTCTTGGCTGAGCCAAATACTATCCCAGTTCCCCTTGTGGGACCATTTGGGACACATGGGTGGTGTGTACCTAACCCAAAGAAGAAAGCTGGTAGACATGTGTAATGGCTAGACGAGTGCCATGGCCACGGAGCCATGGAGTGATGCCCCAGAGACAAGGGTGTTTGCACAGCTGGGAGCAGGAGGGTCAGTCCTTCTCTCAGCCTGAGAGGGGGGTGAACTCATTGCTCTCACACCTCAACATTGTGCCCCAACAGCCAAACTAAATGTGAAAGACCAGGGCTGCAAATGCACTGGGGCTCCAGACAAACTCAAGCTTGTAAAATCTCACTGAAATATTTGGGGAACTGAGATAAGCTTGATGGACTTGGCCCAACCACCCATTCAAGAGACCTAAGAAGTTATGCCAATGTCTACTGCACAACTCCAGAAAAACCGTTCTAAGAAATCAGAAGCCCACTAAGGACGTTTAATGAGTCTGTGAAGTGAGGGACAGTGCACATGGACAGGTGAATATTAAATTTATGCACAAGGTGGGGGGAAACGGTAGAGGGAGCTGGAGGTTGCTAGTCCTAGCTCAGTAGAGTTCAGGCTTTAGAACAAACTGGAAAGAAAGAAATAGTAAAGGTGTGGTGGAAAATGGGATTCCATGCAACAAGGAAATTGCCTTAAAAATAATTCAATCTACTCTTTAAATGCTTGGTGTATCAGACAGTAAGTTGCAGCAGAGTGTTTTAGAAATATATTTCATTGAAAAAAAATCATATTGTGCAGGTAAGTGCTTCCCTCTTGGCAGACAGCTAAAGAAAATTCACTAAACAATGAACAGAGAGTGGTCTAGCAATAAATGCAATCCAGGTGAACAGGTTTAAGGTAGAAACCAACAATAACTGCAGGCAGCAATGCCTAAATGTGCCGACACTTCCCATTATGAGACTCAGTTTTCACTTTTTGATAACTTTGCTACTTTAATTCACTTAGACTGCAGCTCTCCCAACCAGGGTCTGCTTCAGACTAGGTTTGAAAAATTGCTACTATGGATCAGGGCTAGGGGTAAGGTCTTTATGAATTTATTAGCCCTGACTCTGACAGCAGTGCATGCAAGAATGGCTCCACGTTCTTTTCCTCCAAAATGTTTTAAAAATCAGGAAACTCATCCAAACATTACATTAAAAGGAAAGTGAGGCTCTAAAGGGAAGCACCAAAGAATTTGAAAATGGCAATGAGGAGCTTGCCCTGATCTGTTGGCCATATGGCCGAAGAGCCCCAGCTTGCCTGCCAGGCAGAATGGTTGTGTAATATCACTGCAAGAAGTCAAGAGATTATAATGCCATATAATACCAGATTTTCCATTTTAGCCTGGGAGAGAAAAGATCTGTAAAAGCATGACTTTCACATTACAATTTCATTTGGAATATTTATTGCTGTTTGTGCATAGCTTCAGCAGTGGAGAGAATCTCCCATTTCAGGTTTGTTATGACTGTTTCAGTGAGGGTCATCAGTTACATCCACAAATGTTTTTTGGTGCCTAAATATCTCCTCAGAGGTTTAAATCCAACACACAGGCTCCCCTGACACTCACTAATGCTCTACTTAGCAGTCGTCTTCTCTTGGAGAGACTCAGAGCTTCTATGCTTTATGGGCTAACCCACCCCAAGTCCTGGCACTACCTCCCTGTTTACAACCCCGATTGGAGTCTGCTTCTGGCCGAAACCCAGGTTAAACTCTCTGTGTCTGATCCAGACGCATGTTCAGAGCTTTCCCAACTCAGCCAAGAGATGAACAGAGGGAGACCCTGGACCCAGCAGAGACAGCTAAACAAGAGTCTTCTGTACCTAGAAGGGTGCCCTAGTGTGGACAGGCCAATGTGGACAGGCTTTTTTGTTCTCCCACACTGCACAAGATACTGGTCAGGAAGAAAAAAGCTTGAGATGCTTCTGCTACAGCTCAATGGCTTTGGCTTTTGCCAGGGATCGAGGATAGCCAGGTTGGCACCCTCCTCCTTTGTTACAGTGAGAGTGTTCCAACACTGGAGCAGGTTGACCAGGCAGGATGTGGAGCCTCCATTCTTGGAGGCTCTCAAAACCCAACAGGACTCGGTCCTGAGTGACCTACTCTAGCAGGACTAGGTGATCTCCAGAGCTCCTCTCAACCTCAGTGATTGTGATACTTCAGAGTTATCTCAGACTTTTATCTTCCGAAGACCTACATCCTGTTGAGGAGTGAAATGATGAGATCTTTTATTTTACACAGACTAGATGAATTCTCAAAATTTGATGTTTTTATGAAAAGCATATGCCAGTGTTAGATGATAGTATTCTGGGATAATACGAGTCAAATTTGATTTTAGGTTAGTCCTTGGAACAGAACTTTGTGATGCTCAGAAAGCTATTAAATTGTAGGCTGACCTTGCTGAGATTTTCAGCTTCTTGCTTCTTCTCGCACACAGTCCCATAGTGCAGATGTGGGTGGAGATCATGTGACACACTTTTATTTCCATCAATTTGTTCTGTATTTGGACATCGTTTGGGTCAATGGTGGCAGGATGTGGCCCTTTATAATCATGTTAAGCAGCCTGCCAGTGCTGTCATCTGCAGAAGAGCTCCAGTCCTGCTGCTTATGTGCGTATTACCTTTAGCTGGCATGTATTCCTAGATGAAGTTTCAGTGCAGATTCCACTTTTCCTCAAATAAACACATTCTAATCTGATCTTTGGATGGCTGCTGACCTCCAAATGTAGCTGAGGCGCTTCCCAAGCAGGTTATGTCCATTAGAAAAGCACACACTGGTACTTGGAGTTTGAGGTGTACTCCAAAACAGCCCCCCAGTAACAAACAATAGTGGCTAAAAGAGTTGTTAGAGGGTGCTCAATCCTAGGAACGCCTGTTCTTATCACCATGAAGTCAGAAGAAATCTCAGCACTGCTGCTGCAAATTTCAAAAGAATCCAAGGATGCATATGGATGTAGACACACGAATTTAGTCTGCTTGCAAAGGAAAATTCAGCAACTTAACTCTACCAGGGTAATTGTACTCCTACAAGTACAACTCCTCACATGAGCACTTGTATGCAGTACAGTTTTCTGTTTTATCTTGCATTGCATTCAAAGCAAAGCAAAGACACTAAACTGTAAAAAACATCTGTAGAAAGAGACGTGAGTGGGAGTTGTACTGGTAAAATTATAATGGTGGTATAATTATCCTGATCAATTTTCCATATAAAACAGACTTCAGAAGAACTCATTTGTTAAACTATGTAAGCCTCAGCCTTTACTCTAGTTGTGTCTCTGTTCACCAATCAACATAATGAACATACGCAATTAAGGTGCACCAGAAACCTGGTTACATTTCCTAAAGGCATTTCCCAATGTCCAAATGCTTGATTTGCAAAATTAATGGGCTTCTAAGGTCCCTTGGTATAAATCAGCGCATCTCCACCGACTTCAGCTGAGATCCTCTTAAACTTACCAGCTGAAGGTTGGGTCCTTTGTAAGCCACAGACTGCTCTGGGAAGCAAAATTATGGTTATTTTCAATATTTACAATTTGATCCTAGAAGTTAATTTGGACAATGTAACCAGTGATTGAATTAAATAGCAGCCTCGGCACAACCGCAAGCACTTACGCTAAGGAAGAAATGGCAGTTTCCTATGGCGTGAGCTCTGCGTAGTGAGGTGCCATTCAATGCCCTACCATAATGGCCAGGCTTACAGCCCCCAGTTTTCATCCAAGCAAATTTCTTCCCAGAAAACTGCATAAAAACTGCAGGATTTAGCCCCCCAGAAATCAGGAACCAGCACTACCTCCTCATTAGCAGTAGGATATAATAGTAGCTGTGGTACATTTGCCATTTGCTAGGTGAATACCATTTAAATGTTTAAAAGATTCTGGTACTTGATTGTTCAGCAGCAGAAAGTGAATGGATGTCAAGTTCTTTGCTCACAACTGTGTTGGCTAATGCTGCCCTCAGGGGGTGAGACTCTTTCTAAAACCTGAAGTGTTTATGGCTGATTTGAGTGAAAGTGATTTGCTCAAAAAACTCTCTGTATTTAGCGGTTTTAGCATTAAAGGACTGGCCCTACTCCTACAAAGGATCTGATTTCAATTCTGTTACCAGCATTTTGTTCCAGAAAAGTGTTGAGAGGAGAAAGAGTGCGAGGAGCAGTGTCAGAGAGATAGAGAGTCCTGCCTTAGCAGCAGCGTGACCCCACAGCTTCATCACCCTGCCCGCAGGGATCTGTTTTTACACCCGCACTCACACTCGGGAGCAGCACTAATTTGTAGGGGAAGGTGCCACTCGAGAAAAGGGAGGAGTCTGGGATCTGAATTTGGTCCATAGCTGCTGGCTGCATCCCTCCCCAGGGCTGCTGGCATTCCTCAGACTCATGCTTAGGTGGTATCAGTAGGACAAGATTGATTATTGGGCCACCTTCACTGCTCTTTTCTTGCATGCTTATTCTTATTGACAAGGCTCCGGGCTATGCTGTACTAATCAAACATCATGCAAAGTAGGGCTTGTGTATCCCGAGGCAAATTCCCTAACTTTTGAGGCAAGAGTTTTGGCCAAGTAAAGCAGATGTGTGGAAATCCTAAAGGAGACGTGTAATTTTAAATGGATGATGAATTATGGCTTTCCCATGAACCTGACTATGTGTAGCTGCTGGCATGTTGGTCTTGTGCAATATCACAAAGGTGATTGCAGCTCTGCGGCTGAGCTACTGCCATAGAATAGAATAGAATAGAATAGAATAGAATAGAATAGAATAGAATAGAATATTTCAGTTGGAAGGGACCTACAATGATCATCTGGTCCAACTGCCTGACCACTTCAGGGCTGACCAAAAGTTAAAGCATGTCGTTAAGGGCATTGTCCAAATGCCTCTTAAACATTGACAGGCTCGGGGCATCGACCACCTCTCCAGGGAGCCTGTTCCAGTGTTTGCCATATAGTATAGTGAGGCGGCTGGGGGACTTTCAAACAATGTTTGGGGATGAACATCCCAAGGAAAGCCACCAGAGCACTTCTGTTTGCCACCTCTCAAAATAATCTAAAAATTAGGGTGTGCATGGTAACAATGAAGGACAAATTCTCCTGTGGAGCCCACTGCCCCAAAGTATCACTGAGGCCACGGGAACAGAAGACTGAAAAAGAATTAGAAACTACCCCAAACATTATAAAGACCATCAGTGACTCTTAGGGGAGTAAATATGATTGCAATAAGCATTTATGTTTCTGGGCACATTAAATCACATTTAGAGGCTGGTAGAACTTCCCTAATGTCCGTATGGGTGCAGACATCCCCTTCACCTGGCTCATCTCCTCTTACAAAGTGCCTCATTTCAACTGGTATCAGACCTAGTGGACCAAAGTCTGAAATGTTGGTAAGTGGAGACTTACGCTGTTGATGTTGGGGTTTATTTCCTATTGGAGACACCGTTTATTAATGGCTTTGACAGAAAGTGAGGGGTTGGACTCTAAATCTTATACTAAGTCAGGAATTTTTAATGTTTTCCTGAGATACCAGCCACACCACAGAGAGAGGTCAGAGCATATTAAAAAAAAAAAAAAGAAACACTCAGTGGCAAAATTTCAGTTTGCTTTTGATAGCAGCTGTTAGATAGCTGCTCTGAAGGCAGGGCTATTAGGAATAACTCCATTAGAGAAGATGGGTAGGCTGGTGGAGGACAGATGAGACAGTCAGTAGTATGTACAGAAAGGCATTTTCTTTGTATATTAGTCCTGAGAAAGATCAAGGAAAGGTTTGATCTGTTATTTGAGTAGATTAAGAGATATCAATAGGTGACACAAAGGTGACCAAAACACTCAATGTCTCTTTGGCATTCACTAAAAAAGTCAAATGCAGTCAGACAGAGATCACAATTAAAACTGGGTCTTAAATTAGCCTTGAATATTTGCAAGGACTTGTAAGAGAAGAAGACATGTATTCATATTCAACAAGAGCAAATTGTCTGCTGTTTATTTAATTTCATTCTAAAACTAGGAAAGGAGTTGTGTGGACAAAAAAGGAATTGTATACCTGTACTTTAAGGACATGACTTTCAAGTGCCCCCATTCTAGTAAGCAAGTGAGAAAAAACAAGGTCTGAGTGAATCCACAACAGGTGGGCGCACAGCTGAGTACCGAGGAAGTTGTCATCAGTGGCTACACAGAGGGATGCACTGAGAGGGGCTCCACAGACGTCTGCCCCAGGAACTGGATGACGAAGTAAGAATGTGCGTTTTAAAGCCGTGGAAGACACCAAGTCCAAAGGGTCTGTTAACGTACCAAAAGACAGGGTTAAATTTCAAAATTTCTTGGTAAACTTGAGAAACAGTCTAGGGAAAAAAAAAAACCGCAACCAAAAAAGGGTAATACTCAGTAGTGCTTTGGCACCAGTAGTCCTGGGTGGAACAGCTGGCTGGAGAGCAGGATTTAGGAAGAGATGGAGGAATACATGAGCAGTGATATTCTGCTGCTACAAAAAGACCAAACTACATACAGGAGTCTATAAATGGGTGTTTCACCTACTAGATATGGACCACAACCCTGATGTTCTTCTTAGCGCTGGGGAGGCCTCAGCCAGAGCTGGGATCCAGGCTTGGGCTCTGCACTTCAAGAAAAACATGGGACAGTTGGCATAGAGAAGAGTGATGAAGAAGACTAGAAGTCTAGAAAGCTGTGGGTTTTTTAAGCTACGGTAGAGAAGGAAGGATAGGGACAGAACCAGTAGTGCTGAGAGCACCTTCAGAGAGGTCTTCTCCAGTCTCTAGGGCAGGCAGGATGAGAAATGGGGGCTGGAGCAGGGACGATTTGAATTAGCTGCTGGGAAAGCCTTCCTAAGGATAACTAAGCACACAAGCTGCTTGTGTTGAAGACTGTGAAGTGTGTGTCTTTGTTAATCTTACAGAAAGACAAACTTCTCTTGAGTTTCACGTAGACTGAGCTCATCTGGCCCTAGGGCAGAGGATGGACCAGGCAGGTCCATGAGGACACCAGTGACCTTCTGACTGTAATTGTGAAGCACTCAGTTGTTTGTCACAGCACTCTAACATGAGTTTTGTGCTCTTGTCTCTGTGCATAGTCGTAACCATAGATAGACACACTTGCACGTATGGCTTAAGTGTTCGGCTCCATACAGTCTCCACCAGCAGAAAAGCCTGGGAGATCAGCTATCAAAGAACTGTTTGGCAGCAATGGGACTATGAAGAAGGGTGGGGATGGTGCAGGGAGCAAGAGCAGAGCTGTTGCCCCACTGCGAAAATGCATCCTTGCGGTTCCGGGAGATATTGAGCCACAATTTGGCAGAAGCACAGAGACTTTTTGAAGAACCCTACACATTTCCAGAAAGAGTTGCATTTCTTGCAGTGTGCAAATAGGCCAAGCTGAATGTCCTTCACAGAACAAGGACACTGAAGTATTTCAGATGCAGAATTTAAAGCATTTTTAATGACCCATTCTTTACTCACATTCATTATTTAGGTCTGACTGTTTCAGAAACCTGACTATTTCTCCTTATTCTTAAAGACAGATACGGATGCTGAGCTGGAAGTTTTTCATCTTGTATTTATATTGAGTTGACCTCTGTCTCTCCTCCTAACATGAACAGTGAAATACAGGAAGACAAATCCAGAGTCCTCATTCTGTTCTGAAGGGCACAGAGGCTAAAGCCTTTTCTACAATTGATAAATTGGTGTAATACAAGTTATGTCTTTATCTCACTGGGCACCTGTATCAGGCTTATCTCTTTGTATCATGAGTGCCTTATAGCTCCTCAGAGTCCACCCTGCTCTTCCCCTGTGGCACCCTCAGACTTCATCTAACACTCAGGTATTTTTGATAAAGCAAGACCAGCTCTAAATAATGACATGTTGTTCCTCAGTGAGCACCCCGAGAGTAACGCATGGCCCTACCTCCTGGAGAAGGTCATGCCAGACCATGCAAAGAGCCAGCCTAGCTCTGGAGGAGCTTAATCAGGAACAGGCAGAGGAACACAGTGGAAGCATAACATGCTGTACTTTGAATTAACCAGCTCAGTTCATTAGTCCAGCACACTGCCTCACCTGCTTTTGCTACCTCAGTTTGCTCTTTGCAGGGCTGGATATGTCCTTTGCTCTTGCAAGGCTGGGTATGTCTGCACAGCATGGCGCCACCAAACAGAGGGTCTGATGATGCCGGAGACTTGAGATGGTTCATACTGCAGTGACAGATATATTAAATAGTGCCTGCTCAGGAGGGACCGAGCTCAGCTGGAGACATTATTGTGTCATGGTTACCGTAATCATCACACATGCTGAAAGCAAATATTCACCCGTCAGCCTCAACAGGCAAAAGCTCAACAGGTAGGGATGAATTCTGCCACCGCTGCACCTCTGGGTTTCAGGGGGTTATAATGGTTTAAATGGGGCAGAATTTGGTCTCTCACATGCTGTCTGGAGGGGGGGCAGGTAGAGAGGGACACTGAGGTTTCCATGTAGAGCCAGTTGTTTAAGCCCATGTTTCTTATTTTACAGGTTTTAATGTGTTCACTCTAATTTCTTGCTCTGGTAAAGCCTCTAAAGGTTGCACGTCAGAAATGTGCATAGAAGAATGTCAATCTTGCACAGATTCTGTAGATGGAGATAGTGTTTTCTGACCTGAGTCTGGGAGGGAAAGACAGGGACAAGTCTCATCCTGCATCTGCAGGTACGTAAGAAAAAGCCTTTTACCTTTATAACAAGCCAGAGCTGCAGCCTGAATTCTGGAAAAAAATGACTGATGGGGACCTAGCAACCTTTGGTATTTTAGTTCTCATTTTACAGTATCCATAGGCAATTAACATTCTGCAACCTCCTTTAGAAGCTCTTGTGCTCCTTTAGAAATACTCATGTTCTTTTTGGGAAGCTGACAGGCTCTGCCAAGTCACTGCGTCACTTCAATTCAAAATGTTCAGAATTGCTGTTATCCAGTCAGGAGAATATTAAAAAAAATCTTCCTGTTTCTGAGGCACAAGCTAGCTCTGGGGGTATTTTTATGGTCATACTCCTAGAAACCGTAATGGAAAACAGGGGTATCTACTGTAGGGTAGCATTCACACTGCGCATTTGGAAGTAGCTTAATAGGTGTAACAGCCTAGAGAATGGAAGTTGAGTGATCATGAAGAGAAAGCAATGCTGAAAATGTTTTTCTATGTGTACAAATAATCACAACTGTGCACTAAACCTTGAGATCAAACAAGAGGAAACATTACATTTTGGCAAAAGCAAATAAAAAAGCACTCCCCCCTCCAACTTGTCTCTCTGTGACTAAATATTGCTTCTTTGTGTGAGTCAAGTGGCCAATATAATTTCTGGCTTTGAAAATGCATACAACTTCCTATCTCTGTGGATATCAAATTAGACAACATTCTGCAAAGTCATTGTGAAGAGGGTGTAGGAAACACACTTGTGAATTCCAGAGTCAGTAAGCAGAGGAAAAAAGCCTACGAGAAAATAAAAACTGTAAGTCAACTTTAAGAATGTAATGTTGGTTTTGTTTGGTTGCAAATGAAAATCATGTGGAGGCACTGCAGAAAATATTCTGTGGATATTTTATTTTCTTTTTTCTTAGGCTAAGTGGCCTTTCAAGATTAAAAGGCGGAGAAACATTCATCCGTGCATGCAAAAGGGAGACACCCCCTTTGACAATTTGGGCTGGAGAGGACCATGTGATGGTCTGGGTGGAGAGAAGATCAGGCTGCGGGCAGTACATAGGTACAATGGCATTCAACAGCATGAACAGGTTGCTCCCCTGTGTGCTCCCCAGATTACAAGATCAAGGACCGCAGTACCTCCCTGATAATAGATTTTCTGAGAAACCATCTTTAAAAGAGACTGAAGACTTCAGGAGCACAGTTCAGAATGAGACATAGCCTGCTGCTGTCACATTTTGGTTTTGCTTAATTTTCCCAACAAACCTATAGACCTGAGAACCTGTGACTACACACCTGGGGTGAAGGTCTTGAAGGCTGTATTTCTAATCCGAGTCAAACGTGGCTAAAGCTATTTCAGTCAGATCCATTTCAGGACCTCCAGCCTGAAATGCTAAGGAAAAAAAAAAATCCATAATGATTTCTCCTGAAGAAATACACCAAAAATAAAATGAAAAATAGAAGACAGGCTTCACATACGGTGCAAGGAGCTGAATGCTAAAATCCCTTCAAAAAATAAGCAAAATGTTGCACTCAGCTCTTTCTCAGTTATATATTCTTGAGCTGTCTAGTTGTGCACCTTGGCGTGCTGTGGTGGGGCACACACCGTCCTGCTGGGCTGTGCTTGTGTAGGTGGTGTGTTGAGTACCACGTGGCTACAGGGTGCTGCCAGTGTGTAGCTGCACTGGCACGTCTCCTTGTCCCCCTGGATCATCTGCTTTGTGCTATGGGGCTGAGAGTGTCCAGTGCCTCTCTGCCCACCAAGCACCAGCCCAACTGCTTCCACAGCGGCAGCGACTGGTCCCTGGGCAGCTTTTGAAAACTAAAGGTGAGGAAATGGATAGGATAATGTCTCCAAGCTGTGCACGAGCTCCAGTGGAGCCATCTTCACAGGTGGATCAATACCACAGAAACCTGGGCTGGACCAGACAGGTCTTCTCTGGTACTGGAGGCTGCGACCTCATTTTGTTAGGCTGATCTCCTGCTCTCCAAGGATCAGTGAGGGTGATGTTCCCCAGGGAAGGAGCAGATGTGGAGTCCGAGCACATAGTATCATGCAAAGCAAAAACAAAGTCTGGGAAAAGCTGTACAAGCCTGGGTCAGGTTTGGTGTGGGTTTGTAGGGCTTCAGGTTTAGGACTTCTTGGTTGTGGCAAGGTGTTTGCCTCATATCAGGAGAAGTGTCCTCTCCAACGTCCCTCTACTCTGCAGACTTCTCAGAATTTCTATCTATGGGTGATCACAAATTTTCGTGTTTCTGGAGTGCCACCTTTTTCCTCGAGCTCTGCCCATCTGCCCTATTCACTCAGAGAGGTGCTGGAGTTTTACAACTGGCAGAAAATTCCTGTCCACCCTGATTTCCTTAGGCAGCTTTCAATTAATTAGGTCCTCATTACAGCGTCTTTGTCCAGACAGCACCTTAGCGCCATGCTCATCAGATTCCTCCCCCAACTCACAGGTAATGGGTTTTTTAACCTTTAAGTAAACATTTTTATATATATATATAAGGAAAAAAGCTAGGGAGGGAAATTACTTTTGAAGGAGAATTGAAGGGCACAGAGTGGGAAGAGGAGTGTTTTAAGCAGATTTTGCCACCAGGCTCTCCAGAAAGTGAAACTTTGCCCTAAAACCATCACACAGATCACAGCAAATCCAGCCAAGGCATTGCTTGCTGGACCCTGTGTCCCAAAGTGTGGGCTGAGGAAAGTGGGGCTGTCCCATGATGTGGTGGGGCTGCAGCTTGGGCTAGTGGAGGGGAGAAGCAGAGGAGAGAAGTGCAGAGGAGCCCGGGAAGGAAGAAATCAAGAGGGAGAAGCTTTAACACGGCAAATTGAAAGGTCTCTAAGCAAATTCAGATCCTGCTGATCCTGACTCTAGCCCTGAAGTTTCTACCCCTCTCCTCTCTTCATTGGCACGGGTATTTCTGATCAAATCAAAGGCTTTTGTCTTTGGTGGCTGCTCCGCTCCTCTGTTTTTTTTGGTTTGCTAGAACTAGCAGGGAGGTGACCCCAGCAGCTCCAAACCCCAGTGCCCCTCTGCAGCTCTGGCAGCACCTTTCCCTTCTGCCTCTGAGCTACAGAAGGGCATTTTGGCAGCCCAGGGCAAACAGTGTAAGTAGGATTCAGGGATGCAGATGAATAGGATGGGTTGGAAGTATTTAAGAGTGAATTAGAAACACAGTCAATTCTAGTTAAAGCATGTGTCTGTTTTAGATGGGTACCAAAGCTTTTTGAGACCTCAGATACAAAGGGAAATTCAAGAAATGAGAAGCCAGGAATGTGAAGTATGTGCGATGTCAGACAGAATGGTATTTAATACTCTGGACATTTCATGATGTAGTTTGAGGCGAGAGGGTGCGACGCAGTGTTTACTCTGGAAAGAGAAAGAAGGGTGGGAAGCAAAATAAGGGACCTCTCAGAGGTGCCGGGGGAGGCGGCAGCATCGCTGTTTCCAGGCTGCACTGTAGAGGATGTGCAAACACGGATACTAGCTGGAAACCCCTGTGATGGGAGGTGACCTGCTCCTAGCAGGACAGGGCACTGGTTCCATTTGTCAGGTTATTCGGTGCCTGAGAAGATGGGCAATTCCAGCAGTTTCCCGTTTCGCTGACCGTGCTAGCCCAGACCCTGTTGTTAGCTGCACCGCACCGGTGGTAGCTTTTTCCTCTGTTACCAGCAGTGAGTTTTGATACTGCTGTCGGCATCAGGCTGTCAGCGACCTGGTGGCTGCCTTTGGAGAAAACTGGCTGCATCAATTCATTAAATACTAACCCAACTTGAACTTGGCTGTTAGTTAGTCCTGTATCTTTGCAAGCATGTGCCCCACTCCAGCAAAGGTCTGTGTTTCCCCCCGACCCCTCTGTGAGCGGAGCCAGTCTGCACTGCTGAGCTCCGATGCGATTTCTTCTTAACCAGAGCAAAACCATGCAGTTCTCGAACGATGACTTATTTCAGAGGGAGAGTGCAGAAGCCCAGTGACTCACCCTGCAATATTGTATGTGTGAATTGAAACACAAAAGGGCAGATGCTGAGGCACAGAGAGGCCTCGGCATTTAGGGGTGAAGCATGGAGTGAGCAGGGTGCCGTCCCCCCATGCCCCCTGAGCATCCCATCACCAGAACTGCGAACGGGGGGCACTGAGTCCCCTCGGGTCACGGGCAAAATCTGGTTACTGCTGGTCCCTTCCCACGGGAGCAAGAGGTGCAGATCACCCCAGGTGCTTTTTCCTTCGGGGGCTGCTTGTCCGCAGACCAGACACTCTTTGAAAAAGCTAGATATTTTTTGATAAAATGCGTTTTCTGTCTTGTGAAGGACCAGCAGTGCCTCCCAAACCAGGTGAACAGGGGTCATGTTCACCTACACTCTGCTGCTGACACGACTGAAGTTGTCCAAACTAGCACAGATTTTGTGATTGCCACTAATTGTTGTGCCATGGTAATCAGACGTGTTTTGCCTTTCCTACAAGCCTGCTAACTCTATTTGACTGCCTGTTTGCCTTCTTCATATTAAAGTGTTTAGCGGTTGTGCTTTCTAATTCTTACTGCTTTTAGAAAATAGATTAATATACAAAATAACATCATAAGCAGCAGGGATCTGATATACTCAATTGGCTAAATGACTAATTGTTGTTCCTAAATCAGAAATCATTATGTAAGGTACAGGATTAAATGAATAGTGAGGTTCAATGGTATGTTGTCTATGTGTGTGTGCAAATGTGTGTGTGTGTGTGTGTGTGTGTGTGTATAAGCACTTGCGGGTGTTTTTTTTTAAATCAGCTCAGCATGCAAATATATATTTCTGCTGAAATTATGTTCAAAAGTAGAAACAGATGTATTGAAAATATAAATACAGGGCTTAATAAATATTTTATCATAAAATATTTCAAAAATGTCATCTTTAAAAACATGAAAATTCAGCCTCGGGAGGACCAAAATATTTAATCACTCTCAAGAAATTCTTAAAAGGGAATCTCTTTCTATCAGATTCCTTCTAAACAGAAGAACGAATTTCCAGGTGCTGTGAGCTATATTTATTTTAATCAAAATCAGTCACTCAGTTAAAGGAGATAGAATAATCAGTGAGGTCATTATTAAGTGAGATAACTTCTGAATGAATGCTCTCATTAATCTAATTATAAAATGGAATAGTATCTTACTAATCAGGTTGTTAATTGAATCACTGAAAATGTAAGGCTGTAATCACAGTTATTCGAACCGCGCCAGGCTCCACGACACTGATGCTGTGGGAAATGAGCAGGAATCACGCCCGCCGCAGCCATGCAGGGAGAGCCGTCCCCATTTGCACAGGTGCACACCGGTGATGCAGATAACTGCCGGTGGAATATTACCTGCAGCTCATCTTCACAGAGCTGAAGGCCATTTAAAAATTGCCTGAAAAAACAGTAATTATGAAATCTGCATGTGGCAGCACTCAGTGCCTGGGGCGAGAGCCTGTGTTTGGGGGATGCACACCGGATCAGGCTGATGGTCCCTTCTGAACCTCTGCCTCCTGCTTTCCCCTCCGTGTTACCCCATGCCTTGGACACGTAGCAAGACCCCATGAGCGTTCCCAAGCACCAAGGATCACCGGGACCTCCAGCAAGGCCCACATCTGCTCTGCAGAGGAGGGTTTACAGCTGGGGAGGGTTGTTGGAAAAGGCAACATTTTTTGGAGGAAGCAGATTCAGCTGGGCACAGGCAGGTGAGGAGGGCTCTGGACGGCCATCTGGACTGCCTCTCTGCAAAACCCGGTGTGGGATTCACAGCCAGGGCTCCTGCCACCCCAGCTTCTGCTTAACCTGGACACACCTTTATAGACAGAAATACCTGGTTTTAACATTAGGGCTTCAAAGACCCTGTTGATCTTCATACAACACACCGGGCATGTTCAGATCCTCCAGCGCTCAGCCCCACCTACCCCAGTACCCTTGGCTTTCATTTTATGGCATCTTCCCATTTCCTGTGTACGTTATGCATTTAATTAATTTTTGAGGGGTTTTCCATTATCCAGGCAAGCTGTCCCCTTGGCCTGCCCTCGCCAGGAGCATCCAAACCCACCCTCCCCTGTCTTAGCAAGATCTACCCTGTCTGTCATCATGAGAAAACAGCACAAGGGTCCTGGAGACCGGGGTGGGCAGAGCCTGGCAGGACAGGCAGGCAGGCAGCAGGTTTCCCAGGGGCTCTGACCCTGTGTCTCCTGCAGATCACGGGCAGTTTCCTTCACCAGTTTTTCTCTCTGAGTTGGTGATTGCTGGTGATTTACCAGTGTCAGTGTTCCTGGTCCATGTAACACCAGGGTGAGGATGTATCAGTAAGAGTAAGCACACACACACGTGGAGTATTGACCTACCATTGAGGCATATTGATCAGGCATATTGAGTCTTCCTCAGCCTGAATTGCTAAAGGAACTTGCGTCTCCCATTGTTAAAAGCAGGCTGGTCAGTCCTGACCTGGCTGGTCAGTCATCTTGCAAAGTGCTGGCACCTCTGGCTTTTGAGGGTGCAAACAGACAAGTTATGAGAGTCTTTGTGTTTCAGCTCTTAACCTTTGATCCAGCCTTGCACACAGGTATTGCTCCTCTTCTCACATCCCCTCTTTGCTGCTTGCAAGACAGGACAGTTTGGAGCAGAAAATGCTGCCAGTACATCTCACCCTGATCCAAGTCATCCAATAACTCAACAGTGGCGTCTCTCTGAGATTGCTCTGCTCAGGAGGGAGAGCTAAAAATTCTGCATCTTTAACTGATGCCAGGTGAATGAGGAATGCTTGCTTGGTTTAAAATGTATACTAACAAATACACGCATTGGAGCTTGATGAAAAGCTAAAATGACATACCCCTGAGTGAGCTTTCCAAACAGCATAACAGGTTTTTAAATATTTGAGAAGAAAGATAACATTGTACAAATTGTATAAAAGGTATGCAGCTGTACCACTGTACCAGCAAGGCATGCATTTCAAGGGGAGCAAAGGTTTATTTCTTGCCTAGGTGTTTTCATAAATCCCACCCCGTATCTTTCTGCACTTTTAGTTCATAAATTCCTTTAAATTCTGACATAATCATTTATTTCCTTGGGGGGAAAAAAAAGAGAGAAAATATTTTTCTCCTACTTATTAATGCCTGCTAAGAATTTTCACAGCTATTAGTAAAAACACAGTATTTTATTTCACTTCAGCAGAGACAGAAGCCAAGTGATGTCCTACCAGACAAGTTTTGAAATTTCTAGTAAAAATACTTTGCCACAAATAATACGGAAAGTGCAGTTCATTACAACACACTGTCTTCTGTTGTCCATATAAATGTTCTACAGCCAGGTGCATTCAGATTTTGAAATATGAGACAAATTTAAGTTTCAATTAAGTGAGAAAGGTTACTTGGAACCTGTTGCAGGAAAAGTCTTCCTTCCTAAAAATTTCAGGTCAGCTCCCCTGGCTTATGGGAAGAATGTCCTCAGACAAGTGGAGCACGTGAGGTAAGAAGAGCAGGGGTAGGCTGAGGGATCAGGCTGGAAGTTGCACAGAGGTAGGGCTTGTTTTCTAGTGCAGTAATAGACATCATTGTTTTATATTTTCTTAGATGAATAGTAAGAATTACTCAGGTGGTTCAAAATAAGTGCTTGTTTTTGAGACCTGCCAGGACCGGACACACCAGAGAATGGTAAAAGATGCCTTTGCTGGAGGATGCACGTCAGCACATGGAAGATGCCACATGATGGGGCAGCAGACCTGGTCCTGCATGTAGAGCTCCTCCTGTCTCAGGCCTCTGTATTGCTTCCAAGCTCTTATTTGAACTTTCCATTAAGGGGGAATTTTCAACCCTTCATAGTAGCTCTGCTTTCCATAATTTCATGCATCATGCTGTACTTGGACAACACTTCGATCATGAGTTCAATGGAGAATGAATTTGCTGAGTGACTTAGGGAATTTTTATGAACATTTGGAAAGCCATATGCCTGAGTTAAGAAAGAAAGCAATCAGTGTCACCCTCCTGTGATACCGCATTTATGACATTACTCTCTAATATTGAAGTCACTGTCATCCAGGCATTTCCAGAGGAGATCAAAGCTACAGTTCAGGAACACTGGGTGCAGTTTGAGAACATTGAAATTCAAGATATGAAACTATGAAATGGGAGCATTAGCCAAGATGTAAGCCTGATTGCCCAAATCAGTGCTAATATATAGAGAGAATTATAAATGCAGGTTTCTCTTGCCAAGCTATGCCCCAGACCCTGCTGAAAGCTTGAATGTTTCCATGGAAAGTATCCAGAGGCAATGGTCCAAAATCCAGACTGATTTCATTTGGTTTGATGAGGGAATGGACTTACAGGCTGTGGTGGTTTCTTACAATAGCCAGAGATGGTTTTAGTCTTATTACAGTCATCTACCACAATCACCTCTGCTCTTTGGGAATTGGTACCTTTTGTGGGTTAATGCATAACACAATATCTGAGGGTGGAAATGTCATCACCTTTAATGAGTTGGAAGATTTCACTCAAAGCAACCTGACTTGAATTGTCATCAAGGTGCCATACAAACAGCCCCCCCACGTGATGGTGAGACTGAACAGATCATACAAAAGTCAAAGATGCCTCAGAAGGGATTGCTGAGGCTTGGTGGCTCTCCATCGCTCATCAGGCCAGTCTTTATCTGACTGTTGGAGTGAACCAAGTTCATCTGCTCATAGGTTGATATCTGCAGTGTCACAACCCTCATCTATCTAAGCCTTGACACAAACAGGATGCTTTTTAGTTTATTTGTCATCGTGTCCCTTGCGTTTCTCTGCATTGCAGCACTCATGTTTGAAGGAAACTATGGATTTGGAATGAAGTAGACTCCTTCACCAGATAGCATGGCCTCCACAGCTGTTTCCTTAAGGTCTAAACTGAGGAAGGCAAAATCCAAAGCTGTTACACTGGTCAGGGGAGAGCATCCTCAGGCAGCACTGTTCTGGAGGAGCACCCAGCTGTGCTGTCTGAGGACATACTCTCAGTACGCAACACAAACAAAGCTTTCCTACGTCATTTTAGTGGCTGCTTTGTAAGCAGAGGAACAGCATATGACCTGAACTCCCTTGGCACCAACGAAGAAGCTTAGCTCAGGTGTGACACCGCACAAAACTACCATTCCCCTTGTGCAAGGTGGAGGCAGCATCCCAGTGTCCACGTCCCAGTTCCTGAACGGGATTGCTCCAGTGGCAGGGAGTGTCCCCCCAGTAACATCAGCTCCCCCTGACACTGCCCTTTGTACCATCAACCCCAGCAACCGATGCCTCCAGCCCACTGCAGAGCCCCATCCTACACCTTAGCTTATCCCACGTCATTACACCTCTCTCCTTCCCCAAACCCCCTCCACCTATGGATCCCAGCCTCTTCAGTGCTGCTGGCCTCCCCCTCTCCCCTCGTTTCCAGTGCAGTCCCCTTGCCCCAGGCCCCCACGGAGAAGTCCCCTGCCTGTCCTGCCCACCCAGACAACCCTCGCAGCAGCACCTGGGATATTCATCACCCTCATCCTGCCCCATGTCCCCCTGCCCCAGCTCTCCCTGCAGCAGCAACGCTCTGGCTTCTGCTCTGCGGAGGGGGAACTCAGTGGTGAGCTGCGCTGCAGGGACCGAGGGAAACCATGATGGGGCTGGGAGCCTGCAGCACCAGGCAAGGATGCTCCGTCTACAATGGGCAGGCATCAGAGTACCGCTATCATGGAAAAATTTCTGCAGAAGGCACTGAAAAGGCACTCAGGGCCAAATCCTGTGTTTGCTGCCATCAGCTTAGCTGCCTCGCTGGAGCGGGTGTGTGTCTGCTAGATGAAGGGCGAAGCACTTAAGATAAAGAAGAAAATCCACCATTATTAAACATTCCCTTCCACCATTTACCAAATCACATAATACTGATACTCTCACTATTCCGCCTCAGGAAAGGCACGGTGGGTTAAAATTAACAGCGATTCTATATTCATTGCAAGCTCCTAATTAACCAGGCTGGGCCGTACTGCTCCAGCCAGATAATTCCCCAATATTTAGCCATTAGTTCTTTCCAATTTGGCCTGCTGCTGCTTCTGGCAAGTTTTGTCTCATAAACAATTATGCTGAATGCCAGATGTCCCAATAGACTGCTCTACTTTCACTAGCGGCTGTCTCATCAGGCCAGCTTTGCTGGAGCTGGGGAGACAGTTTGACGTTTGACATCCATGTGTGTATAAAGCTAAGGGTCAGCCAGAATCCCAGTGAAAACTTTTAATTACAGCAGCCTCACGGGCTGAACACACACATCCGTATCACAGCTATTTCCTGACAAGCCAGCGCCCACGTTTCATGCTCCAAGGAGACCCACTGCGCATCCAAGCTCCCGCCATCCTCTTCTTCAACTTGCGTTTGATTTGCACAGGAGAAGGATTTGGAGACGGTGACCTGCATAGGGGGACAGGGCAGAGTATGTATCAGTATAAAGTTGATATTTTACTCTGGAGAGAAAATAAAAATGCAGAAAACAGAGGCCCAAGTGGTCTTTTCAGCTATCCTCCAGTGTGCAAGAGCCCCTGAGGAACCACAGGTCTTTTACTTGCAGACCCCCAGCAAACCGTGCATAGGGTCATCCTGTGGGCACCTCCAGCACAGTATGTCCCCAGTCCAGCTCCACGTGCAGTGGGGCTGAAACCGGAGCTCTGGAAACCCCTTTATGGGGCCACCTGAGTGGGGCACGATAGCGGTGGATGATACCTTTCAAACTTCATTACACCGGCGGATTTTGCTGAGAGTCTGGGACTTGACCCACGGCCAGCTCACCCCACAGTGGGGATGCAAAGGGACACTGGGGTCAGTGGGATCCTCTTCTGTGCTCTCCCCCAGGAATGCCCTCCCTCCATTGGGCTTCTCCTGGGATCGGGGATCTCCACCAGCTCAGGACCAAGGTGCGGTGCTTGGCCACATTTCTCTAGACCTGCCTTGGTGGACCAGGGGGTGCAATTGCAGGTCTTACCGCAGGAAGATGGTGGGCCAAGGAACTGTTTTATTGTTTATTTTAAGGCAAACTTCACTAAAGGGTTGTGTATTACATGAAGAAACTTTTATAGTTGAAAAGGCTTGATTCACATTAATGCAGAGGAAAGAAGTTGCCAGCTGAAATTCCCTGAGAGTCTCATGAGATTCAGAAGAGAAGCAGAGATGTGCATTTTAATATAATTTTCTTTCAGATTCCCACATAAAACACTGCATGTTTTTATGCTCAGTGTGGCAGCTTACTTTTATTTTAAAATAAACAAGTGCAGGTTTAATGGAAGGGCACTTGTTGACAGACACATTAATTTCTCACTGGAGAAACAGAGAAAAAGCACAGGTAAATTCCTGAGACAAGTGTATTTTGAGATAAAAGGCTAATGACATTTTGTATTCCTGGGTTGCTGGTGTAAGTAGCTGAGATGAATTGATCGAGGTGGAATAGTTCAAGCTGGCTCTAGGGCACCAATGGGTACCGGCTGTGGAGACACAGGGGTGGCACACAGGAAAAACAAACTCTCACGAGATAGGGTTTGGCTGTGATGCTTTGCTGTGATTTTTTAAGCAAGTTGAGAAATAGAGGAGCTTTTCTACTCTGTCGTCATTGCTAAAATACTCCACTGGTGTCCACCCCTGTCCTAAATCATAGTCCCAGCAAACAGAAGTTACTAACACTTGCTCCTAATCATGAGCATCTCGTAATTTAGGTCCTATTCCTACTCTGTTATTTGCAGAAAAACAATGAGCCCCTTGAAATGGCATGAAATGCGCTTCTGAGAAAAGTTAGTTACACCTCTGTGGTCCTTCCAAGTGACTGTCCTTTCTCTCTGCCTCTTAAATCAGGTTCTTCTTGGAAAGCACCGAAGGGAAATGTCATTCTTGCTCCTGACACTGGAGATGTTTCAGTACAAGCAGAGAGGTTGAGCACCTTCCATCGGAGTCAGCATCGCGCTCTGGCAGGCGAGACGCAGTTCACAACATGCTGCTTCAGGCTGGACCACCCCAGATGTTCCTGCCTGTGACAGGCAACACACCTTCTCCACAAATCTTTTACCAGCAGGCAGTGAGACAGCATTACATTTGGATTTGACTAGCAGAGCCAGGCACTAACAAATCACTTTATTTTGAATTATTTTAGTTCAGACAAATGGAGGGTTCACTTTATTATCTGCAGATAAGGCTCTTGATTTCAAAGGGCAGAGGATAATAAGCCAAATGAACTAAGATGACTGTCCTGAGCAGCTCAGGGACATAAGTGACGAAGCAGCAGGAATGTATTGAAATCAAATATGCAAAAGTATCTGGCATGGGCTTCCAAAGCAAGTGGAAAAATCCTGGAGGATTGGGCTCCAGGTTTAACACAATGAATAACTTCATCCAAAAGTCTGTTAGGACCAAACAGAGAGGCTGCAAGGACAGGAAGAAAGAACTGAGCAGCAAATAAACCTACATCTTGAATCTCAGAAAGCGTAGAAAAAAGTGAGAATTGGTAAAAGTCAAGCTGAGTTAAAACTGAATTGAAGCAAATTGTAAAGGACTCACTTGTGTTACAAATAAAAAGAGAAGAAAGATGGGGGGTTGCTGATTGGTAACAGTGAAGATTAAAGATCTTCTGGATATAGCCCCAAAGCTACATATATAATTTGTGTCAGTCTTCACTAATGAAGAAAACGTTGAATGCAGAAGCAACAGCAGGATGCTGCTGTGAATGAGGGTATGAAAATGCAGCTCATCACATCCCCGAAGGAGCAACTTTTGAACAACTCAATGCACTGGAGCCAGGAGGCCCAATAATCTCAACCTCAGACTTCTAAAAGTAACCAGAACATCAGACTGCAGGTCCGGTAATGATTATTTCAAATATATCTACTAAGTTGAGGGTGGCACTGGAGGAACAAAGAGTAGGCAGGGGAGTTCCCAGGGCAAAGGAAAAGAGCGAACCGGCACCTATCAGCCGCCTAGTTTGATCCCTGCGGTATCTCAGCTGTTAGAGCCAATTTGGACAGAGAAGAATTAAAGATGTAGGATAAATGAAAGGAGGTTAGAGCTCAACATGGGTTTATTAAGCTAGATGGTGCAAGACTAACCTGATGACTTTGAATAAAAAAGTGGTTTTCTCGGTAAAGAAATGTAGTACCTCTAACCACTCACACTGGAGGAAAGCTTTTGATTCTGTATCATATAGGAAAAGATTATCTAAACTACAGTAAGGGACAACCAGGACCAGTCTCAAAAGGTACTTAGGAGATAAGTTAGGGCAAAGCTGCAAGGGCTGGCTGGAGGGAAGCCACTAGGGAAATTGTTCTGAATTCAAATGTATTTAATATCTTTGTTAACGAATAGCACAAGAACCAGTATGCGATGTGACCGTGGAAAAGGCAAATGGGAGGCTGGGATAGTTTCAAGAGAAGTCAGGAATTATAGGTGTGATGTGACCAGACACACTGGTCATCACCCGCAGAGCTGGGTTCGGGGTCTCCCAGAGCCACAGGGGCAACCAGCTGCCTGAAAAGAAGAGATGACACAAACTTGGGTCGCCACGAAGAAAGCTGATAAAGGGTGGGGATGTTTGCCCTAAAGACAATGGGGAAAAATAATCAAGTAGGAGAAGAGTGAGTTTGGGAACAGAGGAACAGCAGCACGGGAGCAGATGAGTGTCGGTCAGGGAAATACTTGTCAGCTGTGTATTGGAAAAAGGTTTGTCCTGCAGGGAGGGAGCTCCGAGCCCGGTCCTGGGGGAACGGGGGACACAGCGGGGTCTGAAGGGAGATGTGCCACGGCACAGGAGGCTGGTCCCTTGTGGTCCCTGTCCCGTGCTTCCAGAACCCTCACAAATCTCAACACATTCACATCACAGTCTCTTCATGCTTTAGCTGGAAACTGCTCAGGCCTCCATCTAAATTTGAACTGATGTTTGTTAATTCAGCAAATGCCACACTTTTGGGGGTTCTGCCAGAAATTCTCCATGGTTTCTCTACCCTTTCTCACTCTAAGCCATGATCCATGTGTTCCCCCCGAACTATTTCCTATATCTGGTCTACTCCAACCTTGCTGTAGGCTCACCCACTGCTGCCACACACCTTGTCCCAAATCCTCACCTTGGATTTTCTCAGCCGGTTCGTCTCATTTGTTCACTGTAGAATAATTTTTCTGCTTGCACTAACACCGCTTTTCTGTTCTTTCTCATAAAAAATGCTTTGTAGATGCTTACCAGCCTATTCAGCATGTCCTCAGCCCAGATCCTGCCCTCTCTGTGTTATCTTCAGCTCCTCCCTGAAGGTCATGGTAGGACCTCTTCAAAAAGCTCCAAAGCCTTTCCTTACATATTCTTCCTGAGCAGTTGTTTTGAGACTACCTTGATATGTTCATCATGGCAGCTGAGTTTTGTGAATCTCCTTATGTGATGCAGATGCATTTGTTTAGCAAACCAAATGCAGTATTTATTAATAGTACCACAAGAAAAAGTTGATCACTTTTTTTACTGTATGTCTCCGTGTGAAAAACCACATTGCTGCAGAAGTTGCCTCCACACTGAAAAGTCACCTGGATGGAAAAAAAAAAATTAGCCAGTTCTATTTCCAAATCTGTCATGTTCAGCCTCTGGATATCAGCGTTGCAAATATTTTGACTTCTAAATATCTCCCCAGATAGCTCAGCTAGCTGCAATGCAGTTATACAACCTCCTCCCTTGATACATCTAGGGTGTTGGGTTTTTTAAGCTGGGCAGAACCTATCCAGCATTCATTGATCATTGCTGGGTTTCACGGCCCTGAGGTCATGGCAGTGTCCTGCTGGTGGAATTTCTTACGAACACCTCTCCAGCTCACCCAAAATGTTGCTGCTGGAGCATTAACTTCTGCAATGGGGTGAGTTAATCAAATCCCTGGACATCCTTGTGCCCAGTACAGGGCAGATTTCAGAACTGCCTTTGGTAGCTGTTGTTGCACCACCTAGAGGAGGCTGTCACCCAGGGTACTGCCTGCCGGGGGTAGAGCTCTCCTTGGGCATCACTGATTTCTTTACTTCAACATTTTCAACAGGAGTCCTGGCTGCTTGCAGGCTTTTGAGAAACAATCAGAAAAAAAAATCATTCTTTTTTATTCTAGGATTGTCTTCTCCCAAACTTTATGTTAGTGCTGGCCTTCTGAAACCCTTTACCCAATTCAGGCGCAACTCTTACTGCTTGGTTAGTAACTAGTGGGAGGATGGAGGAGAGGGAACCTAGAGAAAAGCCTCTGATTTCAAGGGTACACAACTGCAGGGCAGCCACTGGCAACGAGGACCAGCGCCACTGTGGTGAACTGGCCGCAGTATATATCTTTGCCCCTGTTTTGTCTCTGTGAATATTATCTTCTTATTAAAAGAGGGAGAAATAATTAATTAACCAATTAATTAAACTTTCTTTGCTTTTTATTCCAGTTCAACTTGCAATTTAAAACTGGCATAGTAGCTAAGATAACAGTAATTAGGAAGGCAGTCAGGTATATACCGGGATTTCAAGATGAACTTTGAGACTTACAGAAAAAATTAAAACAGAGCCCCTCACCTACTTTATCCGAGTGATCTCATTCTTCTTCTTAGGGCTCAAGCAGCATTAAAGTACCTGTATCGCTACAGGAGGCTAAATAGAGAGGGGACCATATCTACCTTTCTGCAGAGAGACTCAGCAGAGCATGCAGGAGCAGGAAAACTCAGTATGTTGATAGATATCGGGTGTGTTCCTCAGCAGAAGGCTGGGTACCCAAGCTGAGTGCATCCCAGCAGGAGATCTGTGCATCACCTGCACCCTCTTAGTCAGAACTAGGTGGCCCGTGTCTCTCAGCTGGGCTACGTGAGGGTGAATTTTACCCTGAAAATTTTTCTTCAACATCTTGTAATTGGTTCCATAAACAAATTTCAACCACTATTGTTACCATATGCATTTTAAACATTTTCAGTATCTCTGTAGCTGGAAAAATGAAGGATTTTCCCCCACCCTCAATAGTTCCATGGTAGGTGAAAGTTCCTGCCATGTCTGGTGATAATGATCCTATGTCTGTCACAAGTCTGATATGCTCAGAGCCTACTCACTGATTAGTGTCAAAATAACAATTCCTGTGCTTTTTGCATGCTTGAAAACTTTTCAGAATTATGCTATCATCAGTAATTATATTTTTACCCTTATATTTATGCAACATATTATAGTGACTTTAAATTTAAATGAAGATGGAGTTTAGGATATAGGAGATTGTATAATATATTCACTCATCTGCATATTACAATTCAGAAAGCAACAAATGATCATTTATTTTTATTACAAGAGGAGTTGGCAGAACTGCTTTACACTTCAGGTTGCCTGACAGCTCCGTTTTAAAACATTGTTCTGAACTGCTTAAAACCTTGCCAGATCTTGAGCATTTTGTCTGAAACTTTCCAAGTTGAGCTCCTATCTCAGACTGATGCTTTTATAAATACTTTTTTGGAAACTGAATCTCAAATAGGTCAATCATATCTTTGGATGCAATTAAGGGAAATATATTGCTAGGCTAACGTTTAAAAGCTCTTAAAGTTGTTTTGTTGAATACCTTCCTGGTTTGGAGCAACATTTGAAGGTTGGGAGGGATGGCAGTCTGGCTAGGTATGTGTTTTATTGTTCCTGTGGACAACAGTCAGATTTATATGTATTATGGACAACAGGAAAGAAAAAATCTTATGTTTTACAAGTTCATGAAGGTGCAGCTAAACTGTCTGAAAGTCCCTCTGCACTGTGCGTGCTGTCTGCGGAGTTGGGGTGGAGGTCTGCGATTGCAAATATTGTCACCCGGTGCAGTGAATGGTGCGGAGGTGAGGATGGGCATCCTTCCCCCCGCATCCCTGCGCTCCCCATCGGGGGGTGGGACCGGAGGGCAGCAGGGGGCTGAGGCAGCGGGAACACAGCTGGGACGTGAGCCCACAGGGAGGACAAACGTGTGCGGCTCCTCCATGCAGGCTCGCTGCATTCCCAGGGCACGCACCATGGAAAATAACAGTGAATGATTGCATAATGGAGATCTTCTGCAAACGGGTGGGGAAAAAGGGCAGGTTTTCACTTCTTTTGCCCCAAAATGCCCTTTGCTAGGCATTTTTTTAATAGAGGCACTATTCACCAGTCCCCATTATCTCCAGGGCTCTGGTCCAGGGAGAAACAAGGGGATTTTTGCTGGAACCTGCTGGTTTTGCTGCTAAAGCTCCATCCTATGTTTTTCCTATCATCATACAGCTGATGAAGGATCTTCCCTGTCAAGGCCGGAGTCGGGCTGGGCAATCACAGCCATCCCTCCAGCTTTGACAACCACAAGGGAGAAGCAAACACAAGCTGGAGCGTGCAGCCAGCAGCTTGGATGCCCGCTGCAGTCGTGCTGCCACCTTGCAGGGTGGGCATGGAAACCCCCAGAGATCCCCTGCTGGGTCTTCACTGCTCTGATCTCCCTGCGAAAGGGAAAATCTTCATTAGCAATGCAAAGCTGATTGAAGCAGTGAAGGGCTTCCTCAGAGTGAGGAGAGGGGAACACGAGAGGAGACGGCTTGGCTAGGTAGTGATGTGCTGCGGAGGGCGTGGGAATTGCTGGGGTCACTGCCAAAAAATGTGGTTTCCTCCTCCCAGGATCCTCCAGGCGAGCAGGGAGGTGCCGGCAGGGTGAGGAGGGGGGACGATGCTGGGGGTGCAGGCTACCCGCGCACGAGTTTGCTGGGGGATGAAATGCAGCTCCTGGGTGTTTCCTGCAACGGTGTACCTTTTTATTTAAAAATGACAAAACCACTAATTAGAATTTTCTTTCTGCATTTGGCTTTGGAAAAAAAATTAAAAATGTATAAGCCCCTCTGTACTGCGTATGTATATTTTATTGCTGTATAATTGGGATCTTCATTAGTTCACTGGGTGGTGAAGTGACAGGCTTTTCATGTGATACAGACACTAATGCATTGCGATACAGTTCCCTTTTTTTTTTCCGAGATGCTCCTTCCTAAACACATGCAACACTCCCTAATAAGGAATTATGTACAAAGCCCCTTTTTGGGGGAACACCATCCACTGCAGCGTCACTGAAAGACAAGACTCTGATTGCAGCAGAAGCGGGGGCAGTGGGGGGACAATTTGGAGATCGAGAAAGTATTAATTATGTTAATCCCAAACCCCAGGGTATAATTGCTGCTGCTCTCAAACAAAATGTTACTTTTATCTAAATTACTAAAGTGGGAAAAGTGCGACCCGGTCTAATTCAGCACTGGTGCTCCCAAGCAGACGTGCAGAGCCAGGCTGCAAAGGGGAAGGCGCCGTGGGGGCTATCGGCACAAACGCTGCTCCCTTTGCTTCAAGGAGCAGAGATTTTCCTGGGTCCAGAGGTGGCTGACCGAGCTCCACCAGAGACAGGAGGGAGAGATGAGGGTGGAGTAAACTGCTAGGAGGAAGGCCACCAACCCTGTGAGGGAAAGGAGATTCCCAGCCCTCGCATTTTTCCCTTTTTCTGCCAGAATTCAAGACCCTTGTTCCCTGAAGAACCTGAAGAAGGCTTTCCCTTGTAAGCTGCTGAGAGCAGCTCTCAACCAGGCATGTTTCATATTCCTCCTGGTGGCTCATGCCTTTAGAGACTGGTCTTTGACTGATGGTTTCTCTGTTCTAAGGCAAAGAAAAATTATATATATGTGGCCCAGTAGTGCAGTATTTTTAGGCAGAGGGTGCTGAAAAATTCACATCATCCCCAGAGGGATATTGAAAGCCAGCTTCACAAGGCAGTCCAACCCGGCCTTTGGGTATCAAGTCCCTGGATGCAGCAGCATCTCCCTGCTCATCTCCCCATACCGGGAGTGCTGGTCATCTCACCTGATCTCCCCTCTCCAGTTCTTCCTTCACCCTGGCTCATCAGGCTGTTGCCTCTCCAACCTCCTGGCCCAGACCTGGCCATAACTGAGCTCAGATCTCCACAGACCTCATTTCTCACCTCTACGCATAAAAACTGTGGAGGGCTTTGCAGCTGGTGGAGACACAACTTAGACATTCAGTGGGAGGAAAGTGAATTGCGAGATGGTCTGGTCATGGTTAGAGGTGGTGAAGGGCATGGCTCTGCACATGTGCAAGCTAGGCCAGCTGCACAACTAAGGACCTTCATCCATTTAAATCTAATAGACTGCTGGGAATGCCAGAGAATTCACTGGGTGAGATTTAGATGCTTCCAAGAGCCACAGATGACTAACTCACCGTGCAAGAATCTGACCCCTTATTTATTAGTTCAAGTGGGGTTGAGTTTGGTGGGGTTTTAGTGTCCTACCACATCAAATTTTTTCAATTCATTGTGACAAACTCTTAAAATAAAAGATACAATATGCTTATGCAAGACATACTGTTTTCCTGCCCAGACCTGACTACGTGCTCACCAGGATAAACAGTCTGATAGAAGGAGCTTTCAATGCAACAAACAGTGTGAAGAACGAAGAGGAAAACCAAGTGACTGTGCAGACACTGTCAAGGACTGGTCCCGTCCTCAAAGCATGTGTCAATGATGCTTGTTCAGTGATTCATGATAAGCTCATTAGAACATGGAGTTACTGGGAAAAAACCCTCCACACCAAGAAATATGCTCATGTCACTGTTGAATCAGATGTGACACCACCACACATTTTAAAAAGTGCATTTTTTAATTCTAAAAAACTGTTGACAAATACGTGTCCCAGTTTTTTAAAAGACTGATCGTATTTTTAGTTCTCTAAACAGAACAAAGATCAGCTTTTTCCTTTGTTGTCAGAAATTCTAATTCACCGCTGTCCACTACTGTAATTAGTGCTCCTGTTAAAACACCCAACCGAGAATCCCCACATTGTGGAAGTCACCAAACTTGCATCGGGATGTAATAAGAATGGAAGAAGGGACGTCCTGGGTGAGATCCATCCTCCCCGTTACCTGTCCCTGCCAACGGACACCATGGGATGCTCAGAAGAAACAGGACAAACATGGAGTGGCATTTCCCTGATGAGTCTCCCTGCTTCCAGCAGAGTGTGGCTTAAGGATTTTTTACTGAACATTGTTCTGCATCACCATGTTTCAGACAACATCCTTCTCATCTGTAAATCGGTTTCCCTGCTTTCTGAACCTATTTGTACCTTTGGACTCCATGACATTCTCAGACATCATGTTATGAAGTGCAGTTATGCATTCTCAGGGGATCTTTCCTTTGCTGGTTTTAAACCTCTTGTCTGATAATTTGAGACGCTGATTGCAGTGGTTTGTGTTTGGGAAAATAGGAAATAACTCTTTCTATGTCACTTATGATTTTATAGGTCTTTGTCCACCACAATCTTTCTCTTCCCTGTGCAACCATCCAAGCTGGGGTGTGGTAGCCTTCTAAAATCTCCTGCTATTAAAGTTTTTCTAAATCTCTGGTTATCCTTCTTGCCCATCTCTAAAGCTCTTCTAGTTTGCCAAAAGTTTTTCGGGGCAGTTTCAATAGGAATATAAATCACATTCAAAATGTGGTCATTCCATGGATTTATACATACAGTAAATTGTTTTCTGCTTGCTCCTAATGTTGTCTTTGTTTTCTAACATTTCCTTTATAAGCACTGCCAAGGATTGTGCTGATGTTCCCAAGAACTCTGTATAAAGATTAAATCTTTACACGTCTTCATATTATACCTCTATGCATCCTTATATCACACTTGGCATGGCATGACACATGTCCATACCTTGCATTCATACTCTCCCACCCTCCAGAAAAGGCTGCTCGTACCCACACTGACCATTGGAAATTACCCTGGGCTGCACCGACTGCCCTGTAGTGCCTGTGAATTGTTCAGTACGGTGCGAGTTGACTGGGAAAAACCAAGCCAGAGGCCAGGCTAAAAATTTAACAGTAAAATGTTTTAATTAGTGAATTCCACTGCCCAGGAAGGTTCCCTGGTACTGTTTACTGTTGTAGGCAGATTCCCCTGACTCCAGCATTACTCTCTTGAGACATGAAGGATTTTATTCCTGCATTTTTTCATGTCATTTAAGTGGCTGTTATATCATATAAGGACCTTTCCTTTTATCCCGTAACTGCTTTTGGGGCAAGCTTTATCGAAAGCTTTTTGGAAATCCAAGTACTCGGGGCTACATCTGTTCTTGCCTCCAGGATCTAGCAGTGCTCTGTTGGTCAGTTTTGGGTGAGACAACATCTTGTTCTGCCCTATGTGCCTGCTTATTTTGCTCTTTATTATAGTGTCTTCCAGCTTTCCTTGTAAAAAACAGGCTTCCCATTTCACAGTTTTCCATATTTCCCCTTCAACTCTTTCTAATAAATTGGCAAGAAATTCTCCACCTTCTAATTCCTGGTGCCTAGGTAGATTGAAGTGACAGATTTCCCAGCACAGCTAATAGACTGGAATTTCTTTTTTTTTATTCCTTCACAGCTCTTTGGAAAATACCATCTGGTCTTGATGAATTTTTATTATTCAATTTTTAATTTCAAGCCTAAAATATAAAACACTTCCTTATACTCATCCCTTGTAATGAAAATTTCCCATGTGGGAACATTACTAAATTCCTCTGTTTATTTAACTTTCCTGCTGTGCCCTTTCTTTCACAGCTCTCCCACTGAATTCTGATCTTCCATGAGCTGTACTAGACCTATGGCATATACTCACCTTCTAATGCTTGGAAAAAAAAATGTTATCATTAGTTTTTATGTCTTTAGCAAGTACTTTCTCAAACACATTTTTGGCCCACGTTAATATGTTTTTACATTAACTTGCCAGAGTTTATTTTCCTCATTTGAAAGATATCCTTTTAGTTCTAGTCGCTTCTTTTATGCTGCTGTATAACCATGGCCCGAATTATTTTTGTCCATTTAAGGTTTTCTAATAATGTTCCAGAGATTTTAATACAATGTCTTTCAAAAGTATCCCCACCACTTTCAATCATTTTACCCTTCTAGCCATTCCCTTTAAATTCCCTTTTAACTAGTCTCCTCATTTTTTTTGTAGTTTCCCTTTAAACTTTATCAGAGTGATTTCTGCTTTTTTCCCCCCTCTCCTATAGAGTATTGAACTTCAGTCTATTACGGTCACTCTTACGGAGCTGCTTTTTGATGGTTAGACCTTGAACCAGGTCTCCTGGACTGCTCCATACTAAATCAAAGGTCGCTTCTCCTCTTTCCTGTTCTCTGCAGAAACAGTCATTTACGCTGCCTGAAGATGTAGTCTCAGCACCTCACCCCTTTGTAACAGTCACTAATCACCATGGGGGTAATTGAAGTCTACTTTTATTTTCGTGTTTTCAGCCCTGAGAGACCAACTAACATCACTCAGTGCTTGATGACCCCGTGCACCATCGTAGAGTTGTCGCCTACCCATAGAGTACAGCGTACAGGCACTGTGCCATTTCTTCCCACGTATGCATGAAATTTCAGTCCACAGGAATTGCGTACTGCTTATTGATACAGTGAACTTCTTTACCTTATTGATCTTTAAGATCTCCCTAGTGTCTCCTCTCCACTGATGCCAGTTACTCTGTTGTTACTATATGAATGACACCCTAGTATGAATGTCCCACAGCTCACTGTGGGCATGTAAGTCACTGACACTTCTCAGGTATCTAGAAGGCCTGTTAAGTCAATACCTTCCTTTAGAATTGAGTCTCCAGTTCACCTATCTTAATTTTTAAAATTCTAGCATTCAAATAGATACTTGCAAATATTTGGCATTGGTTCAGCTGTTGGTTTTTTTTACCATATTCTTAAACGCCATCTCCAGCTAAGGTCTGTTTTGGCCATGTAGGAACCTGCATCTCATGGGCACATTCCACCAAAATTTTATTCAATTTCTAGCAGGTCCAGATCCCAATCCCATACACATTTTTCTCAACTATGCCTTGAGACTTCTAATTCGTCTGCTGCATACTTGGTTCTGAGAACATTTTGGAAATTATACTGTTGAGATCTTGCTACATAAAGTTTAATTTGCTAATGAGGATATTGTGTCTAAAACACTTCTCTCCCACTCCTCCTTGGGCCCATGGTACTCACACAGACCACTGCCATTGACTTTACTCGGCACCAGGAGCCTACCTAGACACCTTATGAGGTCTGCACCTTTGTGTCTCGCCCCGCGGTCCTCCCAGAGCAGTTATCCAAACATCCAACAATGGGATCCTCCCCACTGAATCCTCCATCCAGGACATTACATCCTACAGCTGACATTTTGTTGTGTCCATGGGGCAGGTGTCCCTCATCTCTTGGATTTCCACATACGTCTCTCAGATAGTGATAATGGAACAGAAATCCAAATCTTACTGGAAAAACGGAAATGATATGTGTGTTCTGCTTGGGTTGGATTTGTTAAAAGTTATTAGGAATGAATGTGACAAATCAGAGTTAATCCCCAAAAACGACTAGCTGCAGCTTTCTCAAAAGCACTTGATAAGATTGCTTAAGAATCTTGATGTCCTGCCAATATTTTTTTCCAGCAAAAGATAATTTAGCAATTGAGCCAAAACACTATAGAAAACTCTGTGCTATTTCTAACAGTTTTGTGACGATCAGAACCCTAACCAGTTTCACTAGGGAAAACACTCTTTTCTTGTACCTCTATTTTTGTATTTTTAATATTAGGAAATGAACTATTGGCTTACCTGTACCAAATCACCAAGGAGTAGAAGAAATTAAGTCTGGAGACCAACTACCAGAAACTAGCCTGTATACAGATGACTTACTCCTGATACTAGGACCACAGGAGAATAAGATGCAATGGAGATGGTGGAGGAATTAGATTCTCAGGGAGGTGGAGAAGTAGGAAATGATGCCCTTAAGTGATAAAACACTAAGATTTAAGTGGAAAATTTTTACAAGTGAAGGTATATATACACGCAAAATGCATGCCTGAGCACGCTGTGAGGAACAGAAATGGTCAAAGACTTGAGCAGGTGGGAGGTTGCCTCTCAAAACGTCCATCTTGGTTAAAACAGTCTCTTAAAATACATGTGCTGCCCTGACCTTTCTGCTGCCACCAGCAGCCCAATGCAATAGCTCAGTCTAGTGGTTAAACACTGTGATATGTTACTGGCTTTCTGCGGAAATGGGCAAGGCTTGTGGTAGTTCCCTAAAGCAGCTGGAGTGACACACGGTTAGCCATTTATTCCATTAATGCTGGATTTCTTTTTCTCACAGAAATTAACTCTGAACAGTTTGTTTTGTATAAATGTGCTCTGTTATTACAAATGTACTTACCATGGGAACATATTTCTATCCACTGATGGCTTTTGAACTATTCACAGTGGTATTTTTCTTCCACTACTCATTATTTATGGTGAATAAGCCATCACATAAGTCACTTGGTATTGCTTTGGCTCCACGACTGGGCGACTGAAACGTGTATAGATAGGTGGAGGGATAGCAGAGTATTTTCAAGCTGGCCAAGCAACCACCTGCAGAATAGATGCCAGTGCATGTGTACTGCAAAGGGAGTCACGATGACATTGCTGCTTGTTGCTAAAGAAATTGGAAATACACTGAAAATCTCACAGCACAACAACAAAGATAACATCCTGCATACAACTTGCGCAATAAAAGCTTCTTTTTTTTTAATAGCGAATGATTTTAACATTAACTAGGGTGGAATTAAAAGGGGTCACCAAAGAAAAACATGAACGGGATTGAAGCTGGATCTCCAGTCTGTGTGAATAAGCACAGTTCAGTCCATGGCCACACCGCTGGACTGGCGCTGGTTTACATATCTGGGGCTTGGCCTTGGGAGGGGATGCGTTCATCTTCTTGCAGAGTTCAGGGAGAGATTCAACTTCAGAGGACCACCAAATGCTTCTGGGTGGAAGAGGATGAACCTCTCTGTAGGCCCTGACAGCAACATCTGTCAATGCAGAGGGAAGGTCTGAGCTGGAGAAGGAATGGGAAATGAGGTACCAATGGTACAGGAGAGCATTCATGATAAATGAGTGGCCTCAGATGCTGAACTGCATCACTCCAAATGAGAACCTGGGCTGGCAGCTCTTCAGCCACCTCCGTAAGCCCTGTAGACCCAAATGTGATATTAAAATATCCTTCATTAGAAGAGGTCCCTTTACCCTTGGCACATCCAGGTGGGAAAGAAATTTTCCACAGCAGTTTTCAGCCAGGAGGTCCCATTGCCTTGTTGAGACCCATCCCTCACTATGAGAAAGGGCTTTACCCCTGCAAAAAGGCAAATCCTTGATGTTTGGGTAGAGCACGTCTTCCAAAAAGGAAGCCTGGACGTGAACAGAAGCTATCAGGAGACAGAGGACACGCACCTTCCCTCTGGATTTTGTGCCAGTGTTTAATCACCTCCATTGTTAAAACCTAGTGGCTTATTTACTCTGAATTTCTCCAGCTTCAGCCCCCAGCCATTAGCTCTTATTATGCCTTTCTCCATTAAATTAAAGAGTCCTTTAGTACCTGGTATTTTCTCCCCATGAAGGTACTTACGCGCTAATCAAGTCACCTCTCACTCTTCCTTTCTACAATCTAAACAGATTGTGCTTTTTAAAATCATTCACTGTAGGGCATTTTCTCCCATCCTCAAATTATTCTTGTGGCTCTTTTCTGAACCTTCTCCGGTTCCTGTACCCTTTTACAAGCACAAACATCAGATTGGCGTCTCATAGTCCAGCCTTGATGTGAGCACTTGCATGTGGAGAGAAGAAATCTTTCCTTACCCTTACTTGTCCCTGTGTTAACATACACCAGACTACATTAACTCTTCATGCACTAGCAGCTTACATTCGCTCACTTGCCCACAGTGGTCTTCAATCCATTTTTGTGAGCCACTGTTTTCCAGGAGGTCCTTTTTACCTTTAGATGGATAAGCTTGCACTTGGCTTCACATTAATACATGTGAATGGCCCCATGTGATCCAAATCACTCAATTAGCTGCCTTGTCAGGTGCATTGCAGACATCTGCTGCATCCAGGCAATATGCTTCTCAAATCAACTTCCAGTCCCAGCAAAAAAGGGAATCGGACTTGTTTGACAGGATCTAATTGCTATAAAACCATGTGGACCAACATTTGTTGATTTTCTAGGTGTTCAGTCTGTGGTGGTACCGTTATTTTGCCTAGGACCTATGCCAGGCTCACTTGCTTAGAAATAACTCATGTTAGCCTGCTACCCCAGCTTGAATATCAACACATCACTATTGCAACATGTATTAAAAATCAGCATCAGAGTACAAGAAAACTCCTCAACCTGCTATTTTAGGATGCTTAAGTATAAAGTGAGAGATATGCCAATGTTAAATTGTTCAGATCTACTAGATGTTGCTTAATATTACCTTGACATACCAAGGGACAGAAAAAATACATCTGCATGCCTTGACATACATTTGCACTGAGGGATTCAGTGTCCACTCGTGCTAAGTGCCATTTTGCCGTTCAAATGCATATTCAGTCTGGGTGTCTGGAAAGGAAAACAGCCAGCTGGAGTCTTCCTGTATGTCATTTTTTAATTCTTTATTCATAAAACAAGGCTGACATGACCGAGTGCATGATAGAGTGTATGTCAGACAGGCTCATGTGAAGGTGATGGTGGTGGGGCTGACACTATGAAATGACTTGCTGGTTCTCAGCTGAGCAGCTCCTGGAGAACAGGGTTTTCATGCAGTGCTACCAGCTCACAGACTCTTCAGACTTCTCTCTCTCTTCAAAAAAAAGTGCACATTTGAAAAGCATTTGTAATTATCATACAGTGCAGCACATTAGCACAGATATAGCTACAGTCCTGTCACTTTGTAGTGATAATGGTATATCGTTGTTGTTGTGTTTCTCCTACAATGACAGCACTAAAGGAACGCTAATGCCTGGCAGCCCAGATGCAAAGATACAGCATTATTTTACTACAAATATGGGAGTAAATACAACAGATTTATGGCGTGTACAATGTACACTGTTGGATTAGAGCACAACACAGTCCTTCCTCCTTATGCCGTGAGTAAGGCTGTGGGAAGAAATGGTGAATATTCCATGTATTATAGATCCCAATTACTGCAGAATAACACAGTGGAGCGAGGTCTGTATTGACGATGCACTCAAATTACAAAATAAATGTGTTTTATACAGCGCACTGTGCAAGGCTGAAGACATGAAAGACCCACGGGGATGGCTGAACAGGAGAAAGGATTATCACTATGGAGGGGGAGAATAAACCCAGACTGACAAAATCGCAGCCCTGGGTGCCAAGCAGACCCCGCCAGCTCCGAGCTCCCCTTGGGTCGGGAGTGTGTGGAGACACCCCACTTTTCCTTTTGCTCTGCCCTTCACCGGACCCTCTCTCCACTTCCTCTGTCTTTGACCGTCCTTCTGCCGTTGCTCTTGGGTCACCAGAAAGACCCTGCTGCCAACCCGGGCGCTCCCCTCGAGCCTGACTCAGAAAGGAGTCTTTAGGGATCTTCCACGGCAGCCAGTCTGGGATCTTGGGATCCCGTCCCAGTGCTAGAAATCTTACTTTTAAACAGGCTGTGAGATCTTTATCGGTTGATGACAGCACCATCTGTGCAAAGTATCTGCCTTAGCTCTCGCTTTTACTGAAATGGCTTATACTGAAGGAAAAGCAGCTCCACATGAACACTGTGTATAAAGCTGCAATAATACAACTCTAACTAGATACCTGCTGTGCCCACCAGACAACAGGAGAGCCCACAGACAGTGATTTATCCTGCAGCCAGTGCTGGTGTTTATCTTACTGTCTTAGCACCAGGCACCCTCAGGACTGACAGCACATACCATCTGAAGGAGAAAATGAAAAGACTGACCCTTTGCAAAGTGAGAACGTGGCTGCTGGCAAACAGGAGCTGCTGGAAAGAGCAAGACTCAGCATGGCTCAGCACCATTCGATGGTTCCCAATCCCAGGCTGGGCAAGCGCCTGCAGGAGTGTTTGTAACGAGTGACCCCCTGGAGCAGCTCAGGAGGCAGAAACCCAACATGAGCAGCCTGCAAGGGAATATCAGTTTGCATTTTCCCAGACTTTCCTTGCTTCTGTTAGCAACAAGGTAAAATCCTAACAGTCCTGAGGAAACTCCTCACACCTACATCCGACCATAGCGAAGCTGTGGCTGCTGTACCCCATCCACCTGTTCTGCCAAATAACTGAGAAACATCAACCATATGTTTTTACAACAGTTTGTAGAGCCTTACTGGGAGTTCAGCTGTATATGACACAAATTTTCTACAGCACACAGACCCTGGATCTTCAGCCTAGCATTCAACTTTCTGCCTCTTTCAGCCTATTTCTACAATTTCAGCTGCAGGCAAGGTCATCAGGACTTGTTTGACGGGCAGAGAGTCACTATTTTCTCCTGACACTTGATGCCAGCTGCACTATTTTTGTAATATTCTCAGAGGAAACCCACCTGGGAGCAGAGACAGAGCCCAGAAAATATCAATCCAAAAGGTTTTCAGCTGTGTCCAGCTACAACGCTTGGTGGTATGGTTTAAACCGGCAGGCAGCTAAACACCACACAGCCATTTGTTCACTCACCCCGGCCCCAGTGGGATGGGGAAGAGAATTGGGGGAAAAAAAGTAAAATTCGTGGGTTGAAATAAAGACAGTTTAATAGGACAGAAAAGGAAGGGAAAATAATAATAATAATAATTAATAATAATAATAGAATATACGAAATAAGTGATGCATGATGCAATTGCTCACCACCCGCTGACCGATGCCCAGCCAGTCCCCGAGCAGTGGTCACCGCCCCCCAGCCAGCTTTCCCCCAGTTTATGTACTGAGCATGACGTTGTATGGCATGGAATGTCCCCTTGGCCAGTTGGGGTCAGCTGTCCTGGCTGTGCCCCCTCCCAGCTTCTCGCTGGCAGGGTATGAGAAGCTGAAAAGTCCTTGACTAGTGTAAGCACTGCTCAGCAACAACTAAAACATCGGTGTGTTATCACATTATTCTCATCCTAAATCCAAAACACAGCACTGTGCCAGCTACTGGGGAGAAAATTCACTCCATCCCAGCCAAAACCAGGACACTTGGAAACAGGAGGTTGGAAAGGCAAGGTACCAGTGGCTTGGTTGCATTCACAGATGGACCTACTTTCTCCATATGCTATGGGCTCTAACACCAATATTTTGCTGATTTAGGGTGACACAAAAGCTACAATGTGTCTAAAAATTGTGGAAAGACACAGCTGCTGTCAGACAGCTGCTCTGGCCAGCTTTGTACTCAGTCTTTGATGCCTCTAAGAAAATCCTCACATAAGCATCACTGATGGCTCTTGGGTCTTCACTCTGTTGGCTGTACATTTCCCTTCAGCCTTGCCTGGCACACTCCAGCTACCTGACAACTCCATGGGCCATTGGCTATGGCAAAGGAAGGGAGCATAAGACATTTTTTAATTATTTGGCCCTTTGATATTAGGTGAGCTCTGCCCTCCTGTGCCCTCTGAGCCAGGGTCATCTCTCTGCATCTCACCATAAGCTCCTCTGAATTGCTTCTTCACATGAGTTTTCCTTCCTTGAGGAGCATGTGAGGATATCTTTTTAAGATCTAGGTAAAACAAGGTGGCTTGGCATCCTCACCGTCCCGTTGTAAAGGTTGCATTTTTCAGTGGCGAATTAGGAAGCTTGATCAAATTCTTCTGGCATTTTCCAGCTGCTTTATCACACGGGGTCACTTCTTTGGCACCCTCATGTTAAGCCTTCATCCTGAGACACTGCCGCCAGGAAATTAATTATTTAACAAGGGAGTTTCAAAGCAAGGTCTGGGGTTCCCTGTGCCATGGCCTCTGATGGTTTTTCCAGCCAGCTGGTGACATTTTCCTCCTGCAGCTCCTGCAGCTTGGTTGAGGAGAGCTGCAAAGGAAAAAACACCAGGCAGCTTTCCTGGCGTGGGCTGTCTGAACTGCCACAACCTGCTCCAGGTTTCCAGATTCAGGGAGCACTGAAGAAATGGAGGTGCTCCACGCTGGCCTTGCAGACATCCATCCTTCATGCTGACACAGACGAGCACCGCAGTTCCTTTGCTACTTCTCTCAGCTGGAGCCTGCTGACCTCTGCATATGTTAAAGATAAGTGTTAAGCAAAGAAGGCTCAAACGTACCTACTCAGTCGCCTAGAGCTGCTTGACATTGCTCTAGGTACCAGAGCAGGAGGAAGGGACATGACACAACGAACACTATTTCTACTGCTATTGCCATTAGACAATGGGTGTGCACATAGGTTGTTACATTTGAGGGATGTCCCAGAGACCTTGCCCACCAATGTCAGCCCTTGCTGTTGCAAACTCAGGTCTCTATTTCAGGGTGCACCCACTGCCTCATTTTGCCAGGCGGGGGGGAGATCAGGTCTGCATGTGTGTCACACATCAACATGCAGTGCAGGTGAAACCAGCACATCCCCAGGGCATGTGGGTGTATGAGCCATGGAGGTGGCCAAGCGCCCCTGGGGCATCCTGACCAACAGTCCAGATGGGTCCCAGCAGGTCTTGCAAGCTTGCTGACCCCGACCTGTTTCATGACTCCCACAGCTTTTCCCCTACACAATGCAATCGTCGCCAGCACAACCTCTCATTTCTCCCTACCAAGCCATGGCATCACAGTTCTGGGAGGTCAAGGAGACCCCATCTCACATTAACATCTGGATCAAAATGACAGCTGTTTGATGCTTCCTACCATGTTTCCTTGTAACTTTTCCCTCCAGAAAGGAGGGAAATTGCAGCTGAGCTGTTCCAGGCAGTTTTCCTTAGCCCTAAACTGCTGGTCTGGGAAGTAATTGCCCCATATGATGTCTAACTGCTTGGTGTCTTTGTGGAGGAGGCAGTCAATGGAGGTGCACAGCCTTTTGAGGTCAGGCCCTTACCCCCAGGTCTCCCTGTGGGATTTGGGGAGCCAGAACACTCAAATCTGGGGCGTGTATTTCCTCCCACCACAGACCTGGGCTTCAGCTCAGGAGATGCTCTTGGCTGCTCTATCCTTCTCTCCATGGGACGTCAGGTGAATGACCCCTTCTTTTGGGCTTGTCTGTGCTTGGACTTGTGCCCATTTAGCATAAGGTGTCATGGCAACATGATTTAGTTCAACCTGAGGAAAGGTGCAGCATGTACTCCCTTTTCCGTATCAGCCAGGCCTCTTTCAGCTTGTCTAAGATAATGGGGAAGAAGCTTAAGCTCATTTGAAATAGGTCACTGCAACCACACTAAAAATGCCTTTGCATTGGTTGAATTGATTTAACTGGACTGGTTTAACTCTACGTGGTAGCAGCAACCTAAATCCTCCTAAGTGAGAACTTTTGTTTCTCCAAATGCTCCAGAGCAGAGAAAAATAAGGAAAGCAACACATCTCAGTGACCTTCAGACAGATGTATACCCTGTAAGTAGTCTGTAATCTAGAAGAGACCGTATACTGAGCCATAGAATTATGGTGTCACATGTTGTGCTCCTATAATTAAAGTGTTTCCATTGTAAACTCAATTTTTAGGGGTTTATAACTTTTCTTAAGAGAGTGAACGGCAATGACCTGTTTCTGCATTCTAAGCAGGTTTTAAGGTCATTATGTGACTGTTAACATTCCGTTACAGTATATTGTAATGAAATGAGTCTTTCAGAGTAAAAGCATTTCACAGTATTGGCAAAAACGAGCATATTCATCTTAATTTTCGCATCTACTTAATTTCAGGAGCTTTTATAATTAAACGTTTGGTTGCACTGGCAAATAGAGGAAGCAAATCCTTGTCATCATGAAAACAATCCTATCCCATCTGCGTGCTCTGCTGGGGAGGAATGAAAATAGCTTTACATGGAACTTCTCCTTAAAAAGCCAAATGATGATTTTTCCATACTGGAGGAGCAGATGGGTGTAATTTTCTCAACGTACTCACAGGCATTGGATGCTGCTCCCCAGCTGATATCCGGCAATCACCTGCTTGAGAACGTGCACTTGCCAAGGTAATTGCATGTTTTCCTGCACTGCTGGATAGAGGTCTCCTACAGCACCAAGAGTGGCCAAACACCCCCAGGGAACTGCCACCCTGAAGTTAAAACAGCTGTAAGGAGGTGGTGAGTGAGCAGCAGAGTGGTGGTCACGGGGATCAAGCAATGCCCTGCTCTTTACAGCTGCCCAGGGGGACCAAGACGCACAAAGTCTTCTGCCTCCCGTGGGTGAAGGGTACAATCCACCACACATACCACCCTTCCCACAGGCAGGTGACTGCCTTCTCTAGGCAACAAAGCTGCCCAGGTGACCACAAAATACATTGAGAAGAGTCTGGTTCACACTCCTTACCTTTTTCCTAGAAGGAGACCATCATATTTTGTAGGATTCCCATTAGGATAATTGCTCAGGTGCATGACTGCAGAGCAATTCAGGACAGCGCTTAAGAAGTTTAGCGTCTCTCAGATGCATGGTTCTACCTTCACTCAGAGTCAGAATTTCTTTTCCTTTAGGAAACCACCACTCCAGAGTGAGAAAAGTGGACTGTTCCCAGAGATACAGGTCTTGCAACACGGTCACCCACCTGCGATTGGTGAGCCCACAACTGGAAATCATATCCCATTGGGGTGCTCCTCTATCAAAAAATTGTTGACATGTTGGACAGGTGGGAGAGAATGATTCAAAGGCTGGAAAATCGTATTATAATTAAAAATAACCACTCAAACTTTTTTATCAGTCAAAAAGATGTAACTCATAGATTTCAAGTTCTTCCATGGGGAGAGGAGCTCAAACAGTGGATGATTCTTGGACAGAGTAGGAAAAGGCAGACTGACAGCCAACTGTTAGAAACTAAAGGTAGACATGTTCAGACCAGAAATAAAGTGCAATTTTTAATACTGAGGTAACTGATCATGGAAATAGCATGCCTGGGGACACAGTGGATTTTTCATCACACGGAGCCCTTAAATCAAGTCTTGCCATCTTTTCAGAGGCGTTAAAGAGAAGTTATGGGTTTGAACTATAAATTATTGGCAAGAGTCTTTGGCCTCAGTTAAGCAGAAGGTCTGACCAGCAGTTGCGATAGTCCTTTATGGCCTGAAGTCCATGAATCCCTGCCTTTCAGCAGATTTTTCAGTCCAATGACGAGAATACCCACATCTTCTTAATCATACATCTAAGAGAAGCTAAACTTCTTAAGCACCGTCCTGAATTGCTCTGCTAATAATTAATGTTGGAAGTAGCTGAACTGGAGGATTTGCAGACACAGATCCAGCTCAGGAGAGCGCTGCAGCATGGGTTTCTTCAGAAACATGTCCCTGAATGTGCTATAGTGAGCTCCAGCCTCCATCTGCAAAAGAGAATACACACACCCTGGGTGCTGCTTGGGGATGGGATGGGGCATGAGCTGCCTTCATCCTCCTGCTACAGCGGGGCCAACACTCAGGGTAGTGGAGATATTGCTTAAAAATCATTAATAGGGAATGAGGAAGAGGAACAGGAGAGAAAGTGACAGAAAAAAGGGCTTGAATGGTGTCAGATCTGGCTATTGGGCTGTAGTTTGTTGAACTGGACTATGAGTTCTCCTTGCTCATGTTCAAGAACCTGCACTCACAGCTGCCAGGGAATGGGGAGCCTTTCTTACAGGAATGAGCAAAAAACCTGGCTCTGAGCCGGCTAGAAAAAAAAAGTTTACTGTTTGTAAGTCTACCTGGGGGACATCAAGGAGGTAGAGGAGCTCTTTGAACTACGAATCCATGGTGGCACAAGAACAGATGCATTGGCCAAAGGTAAATGGAGGCTGTAACCTAGAAGGATCCAAGCCCCCAGAGAACTGGGGTTTGGGTTGGACAGGCAAGAAACGAAACTGGTTTCCAGCAGGGAAGGAAAACATTTATGAGCAGGACTGTCATGAACATGGTACAGCCCTCGTACTGAGGGACGCGTGCTTAAGGCCTTCCATTTTATGTTCTCCATTCCTAAATTTCCCAATCCTCATCAACAGAGAGAAATCTTCCATGAAGCAAAGGATTTCCTACTTTAACACAGCGCAATAGCAGAACAGGTCCAATAGCAAAGAAGAATCAAAAGAGACATAGCTCTGACTTCAAAACCCAAGGGTGTCAGAGTTGGGGGGGAAAAAAAAGAAGAAACTGGTGCTGAAGCCAGATATTTCAACACTTCTACCAAAAAAACACCTAGTGTGCACCATCAGAGCCAGGTCAAGGAGGTACCTGCCGCTGGCGGGGCTGTCACCAACCTGCACTTCCAGGATGGCTGCCCTGCAGCAATGCTCCCCTTGCACCCTGAACCCAGGGACCTGGTGCTGATGCTGCTCATTTGTTTGATGTCACCATCCCAGTTCTCTCTGTTTCCCATACACACCTACATAGGCACATGGGAAACATAAAGGAGATTATGACAGGACATGCATTCCAACTTCTTTAGAGTAGCTAGTTTTACTAGTTTTACCAAGAAAAGCTTAGAATATTTTGACGTGTCTTCTAGGTAGAGCACTTCCTGAAAAATGAAGCAGTTTATTGACAGAGATCAGCTGGAAGCAGGCAGAGAAATGCTGTTTTTCCAGTGAGTAAGAAAAAAAGTGTTAGGCTGGGATGAAATCACTGAACAAATCTTTTCATCTCCAATTCTACAGCCCCTGTCTTTGTGTGCACAGTGCCACCAAGGTCATAGCAAGGATTTCCAGGACAAGGGTTAGCAAGTGGCTTGTGAGAATTAGGATTTCTTCTGAGGAAAGTGAGAGGAAAGCTATTTCTGAGCTCTCCGATTCCCCGCCTCCCACAGCCCCACACTTCCTCCCTTGACCGTCTGCTTTCAGCGATGGGCCAGCTGGGTGTTTACTGCAACCAGATGAGAAATGATCTCGCCCCTCGGGAAGGGATCACCTTGTTCCCTGGGCAAACAGCAGAGAGAGGAGTAAAGAGGAGTTTGTAGCTGAATGTACCGGACTCATGGGTGCGGGGGGGTCCTGCCTGGTTTTGTAAAAGTTCACACTAATGCCCCGGGCTCGGACAGGGAGCGGTGCAGAGCACAGTCTCTCTTCAGATGTTTATCAGAGTTCACATGGTTAACTGAAATATTTCTGCTCCTACAGCTTTAATTCATTCAGTGTAGTTCAGAAGCTTCTGATAATAAGACCTAATTTATAATTAGGCTTTATCAGTAATTAGTTAATTTATAGAACCCTAATTCTCATGAAGGTATTTCAGAAGCTTTGCTTATTATATTGTGGAGCTAATGCCCATAGACAACCAAATCACAATGATAGGATGGAAACAAATTTCAGGGTAATCCTGCTCTGTAACTACTTTAGTTATTTACTTCAAATTTTATGCAGTGGGTGTAATACCGTGTATCATTTATGCAAGCAGCTGGGGACAAGGGTGCTTCATTCAAACATGTCATGAATAGCATATCAGTAACAGGTAACCCTCCCTGTCCGTTTAGCCAGCTGTTACCTCCTGGGGATTTCCAGAGGTCTGATACGTGCTGAGAAGCGAGTCCCACACAAGGGAAGGGCAGATGCCAGTAGGGAGGGATGCAGCCAGGGCTGGATGCTGAGAGACATGACCTCCAAGTCTGAATCGATGGAGACCTCCAAGTCTGCCCATGGAGATCCACAGAAAACTTCTCATAGGCTTCAGGTCTGATGGTTCCAACATTGCCAGTCTGGATCAGTATAAGTTCCCAAAAATTCCCAATTGGTGGGATATTTCTGGTGGAGCTGATTCCCCAGGTGGACGGTGACTGCTCTCTTCTGGCTCTTTGGGATGCATTCCCAAATTGTTCCAGCCTTTCCTGCAACCATATCACCCTGCAAACCCATCTTCACCTTCCCATCGGCTCTCTCCATGCTTTCAGACCTTTTCACGAACTCTGACTCCTGGTTCCTCACCCAGGCAGCATGTTGCTCTCACATTGTTCCCTCCAAGGCACTAAGAAAAAATCAAGACAAACCCTCTCTCTCTACCTCTCTAGGCCCTTTCAAACAACATCGCTGTGCACTCATGCTTGTTTCTTTTCCAAATGAAGCACAATCCACAAATATTCTTGCCGTGCTTGCTTTCAGAGAATTGATAACTATTTTAAGACCAAGCCCAGGCCCTAATGAGCCCAGATTGTTGCCTTGCAGTGCAATGCTCTCCTTGGTTGACTGTCATTTCTCCAGCCCTTAAGCCCTCTGAGAGCTCCCAGCCAACCAGTTTCAATTAAATTTCAATTAACATATCTGAGCAAAATGTTATATGCTATGAAGTCGCCAGGAGGGCTGGATTAAAGTACAAACATGAGCAGCTCACCCCTGAGGCACTTGCTTCTGGGACTGCGCGGCCATATGAAAACCTCACTTCACTCTAAAAAATGTGGCTGTTCGCAGTGGCGGCAGGCTCAACGGCAGGCTTGCGAGGGCAGAGTTGGTGGGAACTGAAAGGAGTCACCATCCCACCAGGGACCTCCTGGCCTGCAGAAGTCCTGGGCCAGCACGTCGGGTGATGCTGCCCATATGGCACAGTACGGCTGTTTCACCACGGCACAGTCCTGCCCTCACCCCCAGGAGGATGCAGAGCCCTGTGCAAGCAGTGAGCCTTGGTCCACATTTTCCAATACATCCCTTTAGCTCCTGACTTCCCTTCAGTTTTGTCTCGTGAGTGCCTCACTCTTCATTTGTATTTTTACTGAAATTCCCTTTGTGAAGAGAGATTTTAGTAAGTCATTCAGGGTCTCAGCTCCAGCAGCTGTAAGTCACCATCCATTTCATCTTTCTTCCACGGGCACTGCTTTCCCCGATGTCCTTCTTCCATGCCATCGGCCCACGGGATATTTCTATTCTCCACATGTGCGATGGCAGCGCAGCTCGTGCTGTTGTTTTCCAGCCCCTGCCTTGTACCTTTGAACTCCACCTTTCCTTGCTCAGATCCCTCCCACTCCCCAGTCCACTTCTAGGACAGGTTTTCTTTTATCCTCAAATCTATGATCCGTCTTTTCCTGATGCCACATCAGCCAATTCTCCTTCCTTGTAATTGCAGAGGAGCTGCAGTCTGTTGTGCTTTAATTAAAGTGTATTAGTAGTGGCATGTTATTGATTTACTATACATTTGCATTAGCTGAGTACTTTACACTCTTATCTGATGGGCAAAGGACGGATACAGTGCACTGAGCCTCCCTTGATGAAATACAAACAGGAGATGCAGAAGGCCCACCTGGGTAGATCTGCGGCACGCCGGCTGGTTGGCAGTAGGTTCTGTTATTGCCAGCCGCAAATCCAGATGATAAGGCATGAAGCTTGAAGAACAGTTTTATTTAGACTGGAAGAACTTTCCAATCAAAAATCTTTCACATTTCATACTTCTGTCTTTATTTCCCTGCTTGCAACACAGAAAAATGCCCCTTCACACAGGGTGGGAACTGCCCAGCACAGTAAAATGCACAGAAAATTGCAAGCAAGTTCATCCCTTCAGAGCAGGCTCACAGCATGTGGACGCTGCATTGTCAAGGTTCATGCCTTGTGGCTTTCTGACCATGAGGATACCCTCTAAGTCTGCAGGGAAACCTGGTTTTGTCCCCACCAAGATGAAAAGGCAGCTCCTGTGCTCCAGTGTGTCACTCCACCAGCAACACAGCTGAGCCAGAGCCATCTTGGTACCATACCATGAAATGGAGCTTACTGCTGCTTCTTTCCACCCCAGAGCCTTTGCAGAGATGGGGACACTTCAGGCAATATCCCTTCTCGCCTGGTGAACATCTCCTCTCTTCTCCATCACATGCCGTACTCAGCAGCCTATTTATGTGGCAAAGAGAGGAAGGGGACATGGCACATCTCAATGAGCTCAATGAACTGCACCCTACACAGATGAGACAAGTTTGGCAAGACAAAGAATAGAAACTGGTCATTCTGCTGTGATTTCAGTTCACAGACGGGCTAGGGCATGCTGAGATGTGGGTGGGGATCAGGGTACCAGAAGGGCTCCGTGAAGGATCCCAGCTGATCAGACCTGCGTACCTGGAGCCGAGCTAGCTGCACTTTACAACTTTTGCTTGGTGTCACGGTTGTCTGTCACACTGAGCCAAGCAGAAAATCCTGGCCAGTATGGGATGTGTCTGTAGTGCTGATCTGCACAGCCTCGTGGGAGCGCGTGGTGGAAATGCAGCTGTTTGCCTACCCATGAATGTGCTGGCTGCCCCAACGAGGCAGTGAGGAGCCCTGGCTGCCAGCAGGCTCCACCAAAGCGTCAGTGGGTCTGGTTTCCAGGGACGGCTGAACTGGACTTTACTCCGTGCGGGTCCGCACTGGGGTTCCAGCCCCACGTGCCCTGAGCATGCGCAGCAGCAGAGGCGAATCACACTGAGCCCGCTCTGGAAAGGCACTTCTGCCCCATAGCAGGGTCTCCTTGACAGTCTTTAACATCATGATCTCTGCACAGGTGCTATCAGCTCCTGTGTGCCAGGTTCTCTGACTGGCACTTATGCATCACCTGCTTTAGGTCAAACCTTTCCCTGTAGTCTCTTCTGATGGCATCTCGGTGACAGCTTTTCACATGAATCAAGCGGGGATCTGAGCCAAGCAGCAGCACATGGTCACGGTCAGCACACTGGTCTCGCAGCCCAGCGGAGCAGCTTTTCTGGTCTCTGACTGCTTTGCTATAGAGATTGCGTATTTTGCAACAGCTGCAATCACAAGAGGTGCACTGGCTTCTCTGCAGTGTCTAACAGACCAGCTCATAGCTCAAGTATTTGAATGTTCCTCTCTTCCCGGCTCTTCTGAGCATCTGAGCAACACTATGAGGATCTTTGCATGCACCAACAGTGAAACCACATCTCCCTGCATGTGCAGAGCCTGGAATTCCCCGTGCTTAGGCTAGCAAAGGTGCTTCCCTGAAAAGCACCCTTACCCAGAGTGACGGCTTTTCTTGTTAATATTAGAACTGATTGAAATTTGTGTCCTAAAAAGTGGATTTATCAAGATCCAAAAGTGTCATAGAGCTGTAAAATTTTCAATAGATACTTGGGGTTTAATTTGTTGAAATACTTGAAGAAAGTCATAACTACTTTTTCTGTTCAAATTTTCTAGTCGTAATTACCACACAACATTTTTCATCGTATTGGCAAGGTTTTTTTCATTTTCCTTTTAGAAGGTCTATTCATTTACAGGGTTATTTTATACAGGTTGCAGTGTAGCATTCATTCATAAAATACACCTGAGAAATAGAGCACAGACTAAATAAAAAACTAAAGTAACAATACTCAAGAAGTGAGAAGTCTGAAAATAACAATGTTGAAAGTGTTTTGACGGATTCAGAGCAGATTTGCTCTGCACCTGAGCGCTGCTCGGAGCTCTTGCCCGATGCTCACGAGCCAGAGCAGCTGCATCCCTCCCAGGGCCACTCACGAGCAGCCGGGATTTCTGCGCAGAGGAGCCTGCTGTCAGGTCTGTTAAATACTGCACCGTATTGATCTGTGACCACATTTCTGCTGTAAGGGTCAAAGTCTCAGCATCAATTCTTCTGGCGACAGCAGCTGGTTCTTGCTGCTCCAGCGTGACTGGCATTGCTAGGAATTGCAGTCTTTGAGCTCTCCATCAGACCCAGTTTATCCCCTGGTCTCTGTTTTTGGGCACCTTCAGGGGCAACGTGGCACCCTGCGGGTGCTCCAGGGGGGCTGGGGCAGAGACAGGGATTGTGTGCCACATCACCCCAGGCTCGTGCCGGCGTACCGCTCTGGATTTCAATACCACTATTGCAGTGCTGTAGACAATCAGAGCTGGTGATGCTCACTGTACTTTTAGCAAGGATTTTTTTATTGCTCATTAGATGGTCAGGGAGCATCAAAATGTAAAACAGAAACAGCTAAGCCACCCACAGGAAACATCCCCACATTGGTATCTCCAGCAAGGCTGAATAAAGATTTTTTGTCTCGCAGGAGGGTTTGCACCTCCCAGCCCAGTGCAAAGTACAAACTGCCAGGGAAGGACCATGCTTCTGGGCTGCGGCTGTGTTCACCTCCTGAGATTAGCCTGGAAGAGGAGCCAAACGTTCAACCCGTGTCTACATGGGTTCACAGCCCAAGACCAGGGTTAAGCCCCATCTTGGCTGAATGCCGTCTGCTGCTCTGGTCCCAGCCGACCCTGCAAGCGTGGAGGAGAATGACCCTTTGTTAAGCTCCTTGCCCATGGACAGTATGGCACAGGAAACTTGACCTCAGACTCAAGGAGGACTCCCAAAAACAGTGTGGGCACAAACTCAGCTTGCCTAGATTCAAGGCACTGAGGGTTTGTGGCTGGTATGGAGGTAGACACCAGGTCTCCAGATAGCACTCTGTGCACTGGTACAACACTCCTGCTTTTGGCCAGGTTGGTCTGAGCATACCGATCCCTCCAAGAGAGAAGCTGAACATTTGACAGCTTTAAATCTCCAGGGTTTCACATGCAACTTCTGCCTTGGGGGAACAATTTAGCAGCAGAAGCGAACCCCACCCCACTGGAAAATCCCAACACACGTTGGGAAGTCCCATATAACAAGTTATCTGCAAAAAAGCGTGTGGACCTGCCCATGCAATGGCACCGTGGAGAGTCCGCTCTGCTCCCTCGCCCAGTGGGAGCCCTGCCCCCCCCAGGGCAGCCTCCTGCCCACACACATCCACGGCATTTCCACATTCGCTCTTTGCCAATGCCCGACCGAGCAGGCAGTGGGGCCTCAAGCAGCGTCCTGAGCTGCTGCCTGCTTCTCGTGGCAGGACTGAAGTCCTGGCTAGCTCTGTGTTCTTAACTGGGAAAGGAGATGGGAGGATGGTGCCCAGCCAATACTACTCCATGCTTGATCCCACAGCCTCTCCTGCCATGTGAACTTTGGGGCTAAATTAGCAGCAATCAGGCACCTTCCTGCCACCCCCAAAGATGTTCTGCTGCACTTAGGTAGACGTTTGGGAACTCTAGTATCTCCTGCTTGCCCAGCTAGGGCTTCCGCACAGCTTGGGCATGTCATCCCTGCGGTCCCCTCTCGGTGCCCCAGCCCACTGCACTCCTCGCTCCTTTCCGCAGGTCGGTCAATGCAGAATCCAACTCCAGCTAGTTTGCAGCAATATCAATTGAGTGGCTATATTCAAATGCTCAGACAGTTGTAAATAAACAAATCTTTGGGGTAATTCAAAAGAAAACTGAAATGAGAGAGAGTTGGCCTATATTAATCTCAACTAGTTCTCAGCAAAAATATATGCAAAAAGCACATTTCCATATGGAGGCTGTTTCATTAGTTGACAAGGATGAGCTAAATAACTCAGTCTCTGTTCTTCGCTACGGATGTGGCAGCTATTTTAAGTAGTTGGGAGTTCAGAATTATCTGCTCCTGCACCTTTGTTTAAATCGATTCGCAATGGTGCTTTACTGACCTTGCTGCATAAAGCAGCTCAAAGAAAATAACAATGTTAGACCCTCATTAGAAGATCCAGAACAGGTATCAGCCGAACGGTGAGCATTATCCATCCTACCACCCGGAGCAAACTTCAGCCTGCGTTTGCATCTAACTTAAATTATCATTCCACTTGTGTTCGTTATTGCAGAAGTCCTGTCTGCTTTGTGGGTGCAGAGACACCACATACCGCACCCCACTGGGGAGTGTAATGCACAGCAAACGCACCACTCGGGCTTGCAATGGACTCAAAAACAGGCTTGGAAAAGCACCCAGCTAGAAACTCTGCTGGGAGACTTGCTTGCTCTTACGCTTCAGCCCACACCCGTCTTTCTGCTTGTCACTGCGCTGCTGAGATCTCTACCTCATGCTGCATTATAAGGTGCTGATCTGCCTAGTAAATCCTCTAACTTGATCACCATCCTCTTTCTTCTGTGATCCCATCCAGAGATACTCCCTGCCCTAATTTCAATCCCTGCCTTTCACAGGCCATGTGCCACAAATGTTCTAGCTAATGTAACTATTTCAGCCTCCATGAGAACACTCTGTCTTCACAAACTTGTACCTTTTCCCAAAATTTTCCTCTTGGAATGAATCTGTTTTATGGAAAGTTGGAGGGAAATCAATTTGGCCACATTTGCATTAGGAGAGAAGGGGAAAAGCATACTATTTTCCTACCTTGGAAAAAAAAAAATAAAACTACATTTTTCATACAACGCAAACAGCTCTAAAATCCTGAAAGTCTGCATTCTGCCTAACCCGCCGCAGCTGGGGGTGCCAGCAGGAGGAGGACAGCAAAGGGGCAGACATGTAGAGGAGGAAGAAGAAGAAACAGAGGGCTGAGCGTTCTGATGTTGTTTGTTGGCCACCAAGGGGATAAATCGGAAAAAGAAAAGAAGAAGAAACTGTTGAACAGATAAAGAAACCTTGTCAGGCCCAGGTGGAGCACTTTCCTTCCAGTTCCATAGCTTGTACAGTTATGTCATCAGGTACGCACATACCTGCTTATCTCTATACATTCCATATGTTTTAAAGGACTGGTTGTTCTACCTAGATGCAAGTAAGCATTCTCCCAGAAAACCAGATAAAAATACAATAATCCCAGTCCCTTCCCAAATGTAAGAGGGGAGAAAGCAGGGAGAGATTCAGACAAGCCTCCAGTGGTGAATGATCGTTTGAAGACACACCAGTAAAAGTCTTGTTGTACATCATCTGGCTTGACCACCAGATCAGGACAGGGAGGAGCTGGGAGATCTTCAGGGGTGTCTTCCTCACTTTCTTGCTTTTTGTGTGCTTTTCCCATGTGTTTCACAGCAACAGCAGTCTCATATTCCAGGTATCCCACAAAATCCAGATCTTCCTGTGGCTTACTGCAGTAGGGACTGTCAAGCCAACATCAAGCTTTCTTCAAGAATGTGCTTCTCTGAAGGGAAGTTTTATTCTACATTGATAATCTCTGCTAAAGTCAGGGGGAGCAACATTTTTCTTGGTGGTTTAAGATAAAGACTCTCTTCCTCCATGTTTTCTGTCCTGTTCTTCAGTGGTTGTTAAATAATGCTATTCTCCTCTGACTGCCTCCAGAATGCTGTTGGTGTTTTGCTAACACAATTAGATCTGAGTGGGAAATGCAGGAAGACTTCAAGACTTCAAAAATTTTCCCGCTCTAATCAGACCAACGCAAAACTTCACAGTTTTGTATGAAGCCCTGCAAAACCCCTCACCTCTCTTATGCCCAATAAGCACTTCAGTTAAACCAAGCAGAACTGCAGCCTGACAAGTGATGCAAAATGGCACAACTGTGTCTCTGGTCACAAGGTTTGTCTTTGATAGTCCAAACTAAGAGCTGATTCTTGGTGTGACTCAGACAGCTGGGAGATCTGAGTGGAGGTTTCACCTACAGCACAAATGTGTGGAAACCAGAGGCAACGTGGATGTGGTCACGGGGGACTGTCCCACCACACTGTTATGCCCTGGCTACATGGGAGCCATGGGAGCACCCTCTCCAATGGGATCGATCTGGCTGACAATCCCTTGGCCTGAATGAGATCTTCCACTGGGAAAGGAGGCTGTGCTCAGCACTGGAATCAAAACCAGAAAGGAGTTTCTGCCTTACCTCCTGCACATCCCAGTTTCACCCTGTTTCCATTGGGCTGGGACCAGTGAGTTGTTGGACTGACATCTCCAGAAATGAGCCAGTCCTGAGCAAAAAGGACCAAGAAAGAGACAGCTCAATCTCTTTCTTAAACAGTTTACTCCAATGATTAATTGCCCTCATTGCTAAAATTTGTGCCAGTTTCCAATGCAAATTTAACTGACTTCAGCTGTTGGTGATGGTTCTTTTCATGCACTTCTCTACTAAACTAAAAATCTCTCTAGTACCTGATATTCCTCACATGCACACACCAGTACAGAAAGTCTGGATACACTGTAAGTGAGTCAGCTCAATTTTTTTTTTTTATAAATCCCAAATTGCTGCAACCAAAGTAAAATACTTGGCTCACCTCGCAGAGTGGACTTAGAGCACACAAAGTGGTGTCCTGTCAAATGAAATTAAACTGGAAAATGTACCCCAGCAACACTTGGTGCTCTCCATCCACTAATGTGCCACAGGACCACGCTAGAGATAGTCCAAAATAACCCCGCCAGAACACACACAGAATGGATGCTGACTGCTCCGTGCCAGCTGTGTCACTCTACACATCTGCTCATACGGAGCTGCACAACTTGTTGGTGTAGACAATTCACCACTCCCCAGACAGAGAGAAAATAGCTTCAGTTTATTTGGACAGGGTCTCTTACAGAATAGTTTTAAATGTTGGCAAACATACAGTGTGCCACAGGGAGAGAGAAGAGATTGAAAGCCTCTAAACATGACTTTCTGGCTGGTGGGCAAGCAGCTGAACATAGCAGTGTCTTCAAGTGTCACTACCTGGGTTTGGGCACAGCCTAAATCTCCACTAGTCCAAAGAGTCTGGTGGTGTTTAAAGGTTTACCTTCTGGAGAGGGTGAAGGTCCTGTCTGCGTGGTCATGATAAGATTGTAAGACTTTTCGAAAGCAGTCTTGCTCTGGTCTCTTCCCTCTTCAAATGGTTTGTTCCTATGGTCATCATCTTCTTCACTGGAGGTTTATTGGCCACCCCATCAGTGGCCACAGGAGAGGCTGTTACAGAAGGTACTGAGGGACTGTCCTGGTCTACGGGTGAGCAATGATGGGGTTTCCTGGCAAGCAAGTGCAGGCAGATGATGATGCAAAGTGTGTTGTGGTGTGTGGAGGTGGAAAGGGATTCAGAGGAACCACCAAGGGGACAAAGCTTCAGCTGTCCCCAATCATGATATAGGTGACTTGGAAGGTAAACTAACATTGGTGCGTCTACACAGCAGTGTCTGTCTAGCTCATCTTTGTGTCTGTCACAAAAAGGTATGATTTTGCTTTAGCTTAAACCAGTTTCTAATTGGCTAAAAATAAAGAAAGGAAACTTGGTCCCATATTTAATGAAAGGATCGTAGGCAGACTTTCATCATTTAAAGATGTCATTTTTAAGCCACGCAATGGTCTATATGATGGGGTTTCATCAGCTTGACACAGCTCAAAACGTTTTGGTATGTGCTGTTTGGAAAAAAATGGTTCACAAAATGTGATGCTCCAGCTGAGATCTAAGTAAACACAGACCTGCCAAATTACTGCAGCTTAATGAGTTACCACTCATCAACTGAGCTACAGGAACTGGCCTTGTGTGTACCCTCTTTGAAGTGTAATGTACTCACGTAAGCCACCCTAAGAGGCTTTAGGTAAAGATTCTTGTTTGGACAAAGCTTCACAATGGCTGGTGCTGGGATTGTCAAGAATTAGGTGGTTGCCTCGCTAATATTTTCCTCCTGTCCTTGCCTCCAGTTGAGTCTCTACTTCATAGACTAGCTCTAAAGAACATCCCTGAGCTTTTATCTGCAGGTGACAAACAGAGGCATACAAACTGGATTGGCAGGAACACAAAGAAGGCTTTCATCTCGTCATTGCATGAGGCACTTACTTACAGTAACTTCGCAAGGAAAAAAGAGATTATGCATCAACATTGTGAGCATAAAGACAATTTAAAAGGGATGTTAAGAAACTTCATGTCAGGAAAATATAGAACATCTGCAAACAGACGGGTATTCAGTAATAAGCAACATCAACAATCTCAGAGGAAAGAACCTGTTTTCTTGCAGTGACAGGCCCATAGAATATCCCGAAGGGGATTTGAACAGGCTAAAGTGCTCCTTGTGGTCAGAAAAATTAGCTGGCTGTGTGCCACAGTTAGGGTTGTTTGGCTGGGTTTGTTTCACCTGCTTGAAGCTCTTTGCTGCCTGTCCCCGCCACATCTCACAGCTGGGTTCACCCTCAGTGCAAGGTGGTGTGAAGGTCTGCCCCAAGACTGTGACAGCTACTGTCCTAGAAGGTTTCTGGACTTGACATATAAGCTACCATTTGGTTTCACGGCAGTTTATAGTATTTTGCCACCATGCTTGGCAGGACCGGGTTTTCAGCGAGGTGTGAAAGAAGCGGCAAGATAGTTGCAGGCTGTACTATACACCGTTCTGGATGACACTGTGACCGGTGGTGCTATGCAGAAGCATGCACAGTAATTGTTATTGTTATAATAATCCAGGATGACAGGGAAGACTCAATCACTAAATAACAAGCTGGCTTAACTGGTTATTAGTGAACAAATTAATGGATAACTAATGGTAATACATGTTTATTTCCAGTTGTCAGTAAACATTACTTACACTTCTGCAGCTGATGCTTTAGAGGTGCTTACATCCACCAGGAAAGCATTGAACTGAATTCATGTGCTAGTGCAAACACTGCCAGACCTGCCAGGGTGACATGGTGCCTGGGTTTCCCCGGCTGTCTTCACTTCTTCAGGGCTCTGTGCTCTTGCCTCTGCCAGCTGGATACAACACGTGTGCCAGCTGGTGGGGTTTCTAACTTCTCTGAGATGTGCCTCCATCTGAGCTTCTTGCCTTCTGCTGTGTTAACAGTCAATGGAGAGCTGGCTCGGAGGTTCACTGTGGTGCAGGGTGTCATCACCGGGCTCACCTGAGACATCCTGAGGTGAGCCATTCCCCACTGCATAAGGGATTTTGCTTACATCCATGCTGATGACCATGTGCAAGTCAAAAGTGGCCTCCTCGGGTAGAGTTAGCCAAATGGCTGTTGGTTTTGCAATATTGTCTATTTGTGATGGACTTTTTCAAATACCTCCCTGCTACTGCACTGTGCCAGGATGCCAACTGGGACAGGCTGTCCTGCACTTTCTCCAGCTGCTCTTTTAACTCAGGGCAGCATAAATGTCCTGACAAATGAACCTGGGGAAGCTGGTGGATTTTGATCTGTGCTACGTACAGTGTTTTACCTCTCGAGCTTGAGGCCAGCAGGTGGGCACTGTCACTGCTTCCTCTGTTTTTAAGATGAAACCATGTGAGATTTGGGTCTCAGCACAGTCTGGAGCCTGTCCCACCGAAGTGCCTGTCTGCAGTCCTGAGGAAGGTAGTTAAGTCCAAGGTATATCACTCTGATATTCCCATTGAGTGAGGCATCCCAGTGCTCAGTCAGTATGTTCCTGCCAGTCACAGCCCCAGAGCTCTGCAGTGTGGGCATCTACTGCAGCATTGCAAAATCCACTCTGAAGTCCAGGTGCTGAATTTCAAGCACTGGTTGTTGTCATGAGACCTCTTGAGCAGTATGTGCCCTATTTCTGCAGAAGAAACTGAGCTCCTCCAAGTGAAGGTCCTGTCACTTCCAGCTCCTTGTCGCTCCCCGTTTGTCCCTTCCACTGCCACTCTGATGGCAGAAAGAAATGGGTTAACTCGCTTTGCCTGCAGCGGATTTGGGAGTGCTCCCGCTGCCCCTGTGTCTAGCAGGGCTGGTCAATGGGCAGGAAAAAGTAGCTGGAGAAGTGGCCACGTTTTTCACCACTTCAACCATTTGAAAGTGATGAAAGTGAGCTCATACCTAGCAAGGAGGACCGGGAGAGCTGGAGGAGCAGCGGGGGTGGGACTACACAAACCATCTGAGCACAAGCTGCTTCCTGCATGAGTTGGCTCAGCAGAAAGCAGTACTTCGACTGCAATGTTTTAAACTGCAGTGGGCATGAAGGGTGTGAATTATCTGACTCACAGCAGATGCCTGGTGCTGTTTTAAGCACCTAGATGTTTGCCAGTGATTCCTCTTGACTACCCCAAACACCAGCAAGATGTTGCTTCTGTGAGTGACTGCATTTAGCACACTCTGCGCAGAAAGATGTCTACGCCATCTGCCATGGGCTGGCTCACCGTGCACAGCCCAGGGTGAGACCTGCTGAGATTCACCTCCTCGAGATCTCTTCCAGTCCCTGCTGATTTTCCCGCCGCCTACCACTATTTGGCAAAATAGCCATTTCTCCCCAGATGTGTTTTTTAACTTAAGGGGTGCATTTCTATGAGCTCAGGCTGCAAAAAAGCAATCTGCTCTGTGGACCAGGCAGGCTTGTGCCTTCCCAAGGACACACGGCTCACCAAGAAGGCAGAGGAGCTGTACTTGTGCCCTCCAAGGGGTGGGTGTGTGACACCAGCCGACTGTCCCCATCCAGCCTCAGCAGTGGCATGGAGCTGGGCTGCAGGAAGGAGGGGTGCTCAGTGCATAGAGATGGCAAAGCTGCACCTTTGCTTTCGGCACGGCCTGATCCTGAGGCCTCCCTCCTGCCATGGTACATGGTGCTGACAGCTTGTGGGGCTTGTCTTGTGGGTGAGCCTGGAAGACAGGGAGACACATCAAAGGTCTTCTGGCAGAAGTGACTTACGGCAGGCATGATGGAGGAGGAGGAGGGTGTGCAGAAGAGAGTACACAGGAGACTGCATGTGCTTGTGTCTGTGAAGGGGTTTACTGACTTTTGACCACCTTGTGAGCATCTTTTACATGCAAATGGCTGCTGATGTCCCCATGAAGCAGACTATTTGGTCTGCATGGGAACCTAGACAGCTGAAAAGCCTTTTGTGGACCGGTTGGTCAATACATCTGGACCACAAACAGGTGCGTAGTTTGGAAAAGTCATGTCTCTCTACTTGGAGAAATTCCACCTGAGATAGTTACACACATAGGCACTGAAACACGGATGTATAAACCTCTTCCTCTATGTTAATTGTTTGGGGCTCTTCCTTTCTAGACTGAAATGACACAGATGAAGATCTTAAGTACATGGTCCTTCCTGCCATCAACTGCCTTTCCCAAGTTTTGACTGAATTTCTACTTAATGAATCCAGCTTTGTCATTTAGGGGATGTTCCGGCAATAAGATATGACAAGGTGTGAATTATAGTACAATAATTCATGCCTGGAGCATTGTCAGGCACAAGGCTGAAAGCCGAGTGCCGTCCATGCAACTCAGCGTGAATTATTGCACCATAATTCAAGCCCTGAGGAAACAGTAAGGGACTAGCCGGAGACTATCAATAAGAAAAAAAAAAATTGGGTTAAATCTATTAATTTTATTTAAGTTGCTGGATTAAAAGGAAAAAAATATGCTCTTTGCAACATTCCTTTCTGTCCATCCCCATGTTTTCTTTGCAGAGAAGTCAAATTAAAAAAATAATAAAAATCCCAGCTTAATGTGAAATGGGAGAGAGGACCGTCCGGGCTCCTCGAGGGGAGGGCGATCAGCTGCAGGCAGAGCAGCTGGCAGCTGGCAGCTACCTGCTCATTTTTCCCTCTTCCCTGCTTTAAATATTCAACACCTGTCACTGGATCCTAAAGCACTTTACAAACTTAGCACAAAGTATGAGCATGGATCGCTTCACCTGCCAGGGAAACAAGGCAGAGCTCAAAGGAGGGTATGGAGGGTGCAGACGGGAGTGTGTTACATGAGGTGGGACCTGAAGCAGAGGGTTGGTCACACACAACGTAGATGTGTAGTAGTAGTTGTGTCTACTGCTGAGCCTGAAGATGACCTTCCCCTTCACCCAGACCGAAAAAAACCTGAGCGACTGCGGAAAGTGGGCTAAGAATTTGCAGCAGCAAAAGGATGTCTCAACATAGCCTCTGCCTTAGGTCAACTGTTGGGCTTCTTCCATTTTTTACTGCTTTTGATGCCCAGTAGGGTATGCAGCAGAGACTTTAGAAAAGGGTTGCTGAACATTTTAAAAGCTGGTTTTGCAGTTTTCATGTAGTCAGTCCATAGAAGGTCACACCTGTGAAATCTTTTTTTTATTTAATCTAAGAAAACAGCCCTTAGTTTTATTCAGCCCTTCCTAGAAACATGCTAGAGTCCAAAAATAGAACAGCCAATTTTCCAGGGCTCTGTGCGAGGTGATCTGCCTCCAGGAGCCCCTAAAAACAACTCTATTTTGCAGTAGACATGATCCAGCTTCATCCTGTTTAGGGTCTACAAATCCAAATGCCCTAAAATTTCCTTCCAGGATTTCTTCTGTTGAGCAAGGAGGCAAGTCCTCACCCTGCAAGATGTGCTTCTCTCCATATGTCTCTTGATTTCTCTGTAGGGGTGTTTCCAATCCCTCCACTGCAATGACAGACCTGGGACAGCCCTGAACAAGAGGAAGCCCTCTTCTTCCCGGAGTTGGCCACCTCTGAAACCAGGGCCGTTGGTGATTCAGGGTTGGCTGCTGACTGTGGTGGACCTAGGATGAAGGGCAATTTAACGTTATCCAGGGCAAATTTTAAGTCATCATTTGGACCTCAGTTGCCCAGTCAGTATAGGTCTCATTTTGAAATGTCTCCAGGTTAATTGATTGCTGTTTCAGACAGTTATTGATTTGCAAATAATTATTCTAATTATTTTTCATCTAGCTATCTTTCTGTCCCTCTGCTCAGGCAGTCTGACACAGTCTTGAAAATATTTCCTTGCAGAGTCCCACACAAGAGGCTGATTTTTAGTATTTCCATTTGACAGTGGGACACTGAGACAGAGCGATGCTCGAGGGCAGAGACCCACCTCTTACTCTGCCCCTGGAAGGGACACAGGACCCACCATGATGTCTACCAGCAATGGAGTGAGGGATGGCCCCACACGCCCTGCCACAGGGCTGCCAAGACATGGTGCAATATTTGTCATGAGTGGAAGTGGGTGACGTGTTCATGTCAACTCTTTGGACATCCAGGACAGATGTTCTGCATGTCGGTTTCCACCGGCCTTGGAGGACCTACCTTCTGGAAGCTGGAGAGCCCAGATGAGCTCAGCTGCTCCTCGCCTCCTGGGATTACGTGTTCCTGTCCACATTAGGACAGAAAGCTTCAACGGATTTACCCTAGCCTTCAAGACTGCGGGAGATACCAGCTCTATTCCAGCCCTGGTTCTGCTGATAACAAAGGACTCCCTGTGAAACTGAGTATTATTATTACAGATTTATTTACCATTTCACTTACAACACCATTTAAATATGCCAAACAGGAACAGGACTTCTTTCCCAGGACCTACACAGATATAAGATACAATCTCGGCTCCAAAGACTAAAATCAGTCAGGCTTTTTTCAGTCTAAAACCAACCAAGAGGAAATAATAATGGACAGAAATACAATGACAATGTTGATTTAAAAGTCAGTTGTACTCAATAAGATTGATTTTTTAAATCACCAGTTTTCATTACACTTCTCAAAATTTTGAATTACCCTAACTGATCAAAAATATTTCAAAACATCTTTATAACTTAACACATTACAGGTGGGCTGGATGGGATTCCCTCCATTATTCTGGTGGAGGCACAATTTTGAAGCTCTTCCATTCATGCCCACAGATTTGTGCTTGCCCGGCGTTGCACAATGAGGGGGATGGATGAGTTGGAGGGTCTCATGAAGGGCTGGAGGATCTTCTTCATAAGAAGACAATTCAGGGGGTCATGAGCGTATTGAAGCAAGATAAGAAGGAATGTAAAGAGAAGAAATAGTTGTGATATCTTATCTGGCCATAAATGAGAGGAAGTGGCAATTCTCACTATTTCGATAAGCAGTAACATGTGCAAGGTGCAATGTGTTAACTAACATCATTGCTGGAAAAGGCTGTTTGCAGGCTGGTACATGCCATCATATCCCATGCTGGGTGCACCTGTCTGTAGGGTGTCAAAAGAAAACTTGCCCTTTTCTGCGGGACATTATTGTGGGAGGTGAATGCTGGAGACCTCCTGCAGGCAGTAATAAAACATCGGTGGCATCTCTAAAAATTATATATGATAATTTTCTAACACAAAAGGGATGGCACCTAACGCGAGGTAATTCTATTTTAGATCTTATTATGATGGATAAAGATGAATTGATCACTGAACTAGAAATCGGTGGTTGCCTAGAGACCGGTGATCATGACCTGATTACATTAATTATGGGATAATAAAAGACAGTCCCAACCAGTAATATATACCTGGTGCTTTTCCCTGGATCTGTGAAGCTGAACAAAGAGATGAGTGAAACTCACTGGGAAGAAAAATAAACAGGTAAGTAAATGAGTGAAAAATGAAAAGTTCCCACTAAGAGTTCACAACCTGGCTAAAAAGTTATATTTCCACTATAATTTGAAAAGAATGGTGTTTGATCTTGAGGTCTTTCTAGGTGAAAATGAAAGCAGCAATTAGAAAAAGAAACAGCATATAAAGAATGGAAAAAAAGGGAAAAACTAGTAATCAAGATAATTTAACATTTCTGAGTGGTAGAAAATTGATAAGGGAAGCCAAATGCATTAAAGAAAAATCTAGCTGATGAGTTATAGATAATAGGAGCTGTTATTATCAACAAGAAAAAGAACCCTAATTGTGGTATATACTGACTACTTGAAACAGATGATAAAAATGATAAAATTAGATCATAAAATTAATAACAGTGACACAGAGAAGATCCAAAAATGTCAGAGTGTCATTATCTTGGTCAAGCAGCTCATAAGCTCCTCGGGGCATTGGAGGAAGCTCAAATTTAGAGAGTCTACAGAAGACATTTTCCTTCGAGGGCTTTAGGGCAGTGTTGCAAATGGTACATTGCACGTTGCCTGGAGTCTCTGAAATAGGGCATTTCCCAGCCTTCGGTCACGGCTGTGAACCATGCCACAGATTTCCGCTTTTCCTGAGCTTGTCCTCTGTCATTGTACTTACAGTATTTAAAAACCACGTCTTTAAAAATGATGGCAAATTGCCCTGTCTTACTTTGTATAGATTTTATCTAGGGACAGCTGCTGGCTTATGGCCTGCTGTTGCAGAACATTTTGTAAAAAGCAGACAAAATTATGATTATTTTTAATCTAAACCCAAGATTATTCGTATAACCACCATTATTAAAATAGCTGAACCCCTTGCAGTCTCTGATATATTTATCCTTGCAAGAAGCAATGAAGTAGAGAACAGGATCGGCGTAGGTCTCCACTACAGCTCATACAGATGAAACAGGGGGTTTGTCTACAAGTCGGATGGGTCCCACCTCCCAGTGAAGCCACAGCCGTGTCACTGTGTCCATGCCCGAGTGTCTACCTGAGCTTGCGAGCAGGTTTTCCACCCTGTACTGACCCCCGTGCTACCACAGCCATGGACACTGGCCTCGTCCCTGAGCTACACCAGCTCCAACACCCCGTACTATGGGTAGAGGGTGGGACGGTGATGGGGTACAGGGGCCTTACAGGTGTTTTTAATGGTGTTCCTACGCAGACCCAGGATGAGACGCCAGCCCCTAGGCACACAAGGAGCTTGCAAAACGGTTGGAACTGGATTCAATCTGTAAGCGCACAACTGTGTCACCATCCCACTATGGTGATTGTGCAAATTATTGTGATTATCCTGCTGCAAACGGGTGAAGGTGGATCCTGCGCCCACAGACAGCCACAAAACTCCATTTGATTTAAAATTTTACTACTGTCTTATTTATTGTTTGCATTTCTACAGTATCAGGAGATCCCCCTTGGGAAGAGGGCTTCCTTGCCAGCCTTTGCACAAACATCAAATAAGATGGTCCCTGTCTCAAAGAGCCTCCAGTCTCTCCAGCAAGTGGAAAAGGAGGAAAGACAACTGCTTCAGAAATCAGCTGTATTTAGTAAAATTTAAAGTTGCTGATTTTTGCCAAGCTGTTCAGCTCTCGGATAATCCAAATGAATCCAAAGCATTTCAGAGCAGGTTTCAGTTCCACTTGCTGCAGGTGGAGCTGGTAGCAATACTGCGCACCTCGGAGCTGTGGGGATGGGTCTCCTGCGCCTGATGGACCTCCCTGCTTGGAGGGAGGTTTTCAAACCAGCAGCTTTGGGACCCTTGAGCTTTTGGTGCCTCCCCAAAGACAGCAACTGTGTTGTGCAACATGGGCCTGACTTTTTAGCAAATACCGAGACACGCTGGTCCCCACTTGTGCAAACCGATCAGACGTTTGTTTTTTGGAGTCATGCCTTTTTCATAGACTCATAGAATCATTTAGGTTGGAAAAGACCTTTAAGAACATAGAGTCCAACCGTTAACCTAACACTGCCAAGTCCACTGCTAAACCATGTCCCTAAGGGCCACATCTACACGTCTTTTAAACACCCCTGGCAGGGGTCCCCAGTACAAACACGGGGGCAGAGATGCTGAGACTGAAGCTTCCTGGCCACGGGACAGTGTGATCCCTGCAAACACGTTGCATGTCATCCTCTGTGGGCTAAGCCACGCATACAGGTTTATAAATACTCGTTATGATTTCTGAACCAATCCTTCGCAGTGCTGCAGAGGCGGGAGAGCCCACGTCCCTTGGGTACCCCAGACCCCGGAGCCAAGGGGTGCAAATCTCAGCATCTAAGGGCAAGGGACCAGCTTTGGATCAGAGGCTGCAGCTGAATTTCAGACCTCGATTCGTAATTTAGCCCCTAGAGGGGGCAGAGAGCCACTCCGTGCTGCACGGGTGCCTCTGGCACTGCTCCCTGCCTGACCCGGGCTTGGGGTCCTCGCCCCCCGGCCGGGGAGCAGCCTCCTCCGGGAGGAGAGCGGGTCCGGGGGGGGTCTCTGGTCTTGGCACGGGGAAGTGCTTGCCTTGCTCTGGAATGTAAAATACAGGTTTCCAGAATGCCAAAAAGGTAATTTAAATGTTAAAACATTTGTGATTGCATAAATTGCATGTATTATTCCAATTGAATTCTAGTGGGATTAATCTGACCTTAATAGCATACTACTAATAATTTATATTATTATCTTTAATAATATTAATTCTACTTAATTTTTTTCCATTTACTTTGTTCATTTAAGGGCAGCTCCATTGAGCTCTGGAGCATTTAGCTCTTGGTATGCGGCAGTCACTTATCATTTGCACAAGTGGGGATTCCACTAGGCAATTTTCAGAGAAATAAAGATCATCTTTCAGTGAAAGGAACTTTAAAAAAATTATAGTGTTAAATAAGTAGATATTAGTGTGTCATATTTAGAATATAAAACAACCCATAATCTGTTCTGAAGTCTCTTCCACCTAAACATATACTTTTTTCCTTCTAGAGGGATCTTTTATTCTGCTGTTTAACTTATTAGGTGCTACCATTCTAACTGTTAAAATAAAATTGTTAAGATCATAATGTCAGGGAAATAAAACCCTTGGCAGTATGATAGTGCCTTCTGAGCAGAGCATCACAGTTTGTTGGTGATGAATTGGAATTGTGCATTTCATTAGAATTTATATCACAAGCCAAGGGATGAAGCATTATTTCATTAAGTATCTTGAAATTTCACCAACCTAATGAAGCTGTCAAAACTCTATTAATAAAGCACTGGAAATATTTATTTGTTTGTTTGTTAGTATGCATTTGCCATTATTTAATGTTATATTTGCAATTTGTTAATTTACGAGCACAGGCTCGGCAGCGCAGCAGGGGGACGAGCGCCGAGGCCGGGAGAGGGGCTGGTGGTGAAGAGCTCCCGGCTCAGCGGAGGAACCGGAGGGTCCCGCACGGCCGAGGAGCTGCTCCGTCCTACGGCAGGATGGGGCTGCCAGCCCTGCTTCACAGGGAGGGGCGAAAATCCCTAATTGCTACGTACTGCTGGAGCGCAGGTGCTCGGGGAAGGAACGGGGACTCTTCACCGAAGCCGATGTTGGCGGGGAACCCAGCACGGTTCAGTCAAGGAGAGCTACATGCCGGCCCTTCATTTTTAAAATGCATTTTTAAATGTGCCCTTTTCTGACTTACTCGATTTTACCTTTTTTATTTTCTCAGTTCATCTCTGAGGGGTAGCAAACCTCAGTGAGAGCTGAGTAATGTTAGTGATTATTACCATTAAAGAAATCCCAGGTTTTACTGAGTGCCATTCGGTGAGGATCCAGGATTTTCTGCCAGTTGCACAACTGGATTGGGCACAGCCCAGACTTACCCGAGGTGGGTCAGCAGCTGTGGCAGGATTATAAATGACGGTATGTTATGTTTTGGCCAGGCTGTTTGTCTTGAATAAGCCCGTGGAAGTTTACGGGCTGTTTTCAGAGGTGATGCTGTCTGTGGCAGTGCGGCACAAAGGGTTTTACTGGCGTGCACCTGGGATGGATGCATTACTCACGCGCGGTGAAGCTGTGAGTGGATGGTTAGGAGCACCCCAGATGAGTGCTAATAAAATTAATTACACTGGTTCAGTCATGTATTTAGTATATTTTATTTGTGATGGTAAAAAATAGCTAGGAAATATTTCACTTCTTCAACCTCCCATCCCATGGCCCACACGCAATGTACTAAAGGTGTTATAATGACTTTAAAAGACAATTTATGTTCATTATTCAAACTAACGCTTACGGCCCGACTCTCCCCTGTGTCTGGCTGCTTCGTGTTGCTCCAGAGCAGCCACAAACCTCCAGAGCTCGCTGCTCCGTGAAGCTTCACTCCAGCAGAGCAGCACGGGCGCCCCAGCAAACACGGGCTGGGCTTGCGCTTGTGACCCTGCTATCGGGGACCACGGGAGCTGGAAGGGAGGCAAATCCTTATGGGAAACTGAAGGAAAACCTTGCAAACCAGCCTCGCTTAATAAAATTTCAGTTATGAAGTGTAATCTCGTAAGAGACCATTCATTCTAAAATAAATTCGCTGAGTGAAATTTATATGTAAGATTTCAGTGAGTATTAATTACACACGAAGGTTGCAGGGTCTGCATTATTCTGTTAATAGGATCTTCAGGAAAAAAAAGACAGGTCTGACACAATGCATTAGACTTGTTAAAGGACCGATTTTTAATTAGTTTTAACTGATAAGTTAATTAATGAATTTGCAAATACTTACCCAGGACAAGTATTTGATATTCAAAAAGTAGATGCTGGGATTTTGCAGGGTACACTCTTTAACAAAGAGATCGTGTGCCTGCCTGAAGTGCAAAATTCAACATAGCCGTAACTACGGATCCCTAAATAGCGATTTCCATAATTACACAATTAAAGCAGAAAGACTCAATTTAAGGCATGCAAATATTCTTAATTCAGCTCTGCCATGACACTGTAAAGAAGAGACAGATGAATCTGATTATGGGACCAGAAAGCTACAATTCTGCTCTAATACTCAGTCGACGGTTGCGTGGTATGGCAGAGCGGAGTTAGATTTCCTCAGCGAACTGCGTGCACTTCTTTTAAGTACAACTTTAACTTTCAATTTCTTCCGTTTATACTACTTAGCATGGGGATAACTGCAAATCACTTTAATCTAATTTACCCCAAAATAGTGATGATACATCTCTCAGTATAAACTCCTTCTTAACATAACATCTCTCTAGGAATATCAATACCACATACGATTTTTCAATTAAAGCAGAAACTCAACCTTTTCTGTCTGAGGAACATTTTGTTATCTTTTTCTAAGCTTACAGCACCTGATGTGCGGATAAAAAATCCGTCTTCTGGGGATTTTCAGCTAAATCTATTATTTAAATCCCATTTATTAAGGTTCTTTGCTTCAGTGTCTGAGTTTTCTTGGACACCTTTTTCCTGCCAAATACAATCCTCGGCATAATGCACATCCTGAGCCATACCCCAAGCACACAGCCCTGCCGCCTGTGCAGCCGGCGTGCACGTGCCAACCCTGAACATCTCCTGGGCCGGGCTGACTGCGCCCAGGGGCTTCATCCACGCAATGGGATGTTCTCCTTCAGTCCAGCATGTATTTCCCGGACGAGGCAGAGCTGCTCAAGCTCTGCTCACAGCCCTAGGACCCAAACATTGCCTCCTGTGCAGCCACCGGGAGGGCAGAGGGGCTCCAAGCATCCTTCTCCCATAAAGGTAGGTGGCCAAGCACTTTTGGCTGCCACCCCATCTGCTGTGGACCCACAAGTGGGGATCTGCTGCCATTGCACCTCCAGATAAAGGCAGGGTAGATTGCTGCGCTGGGAGGTGGCTGTTGCATTATTTGTCGGAGGCAGAAGGAAGCTCTTTGTTGTAGCAATAAACCTCTCACCGTCAGCAGAAATGTGTTGTACGGTCATCAAAGAGCGGGCAAGAGGTGCCCCACAGCTTGGGATTTTATTACTTTGCAGTTTGCTGTGGAGAGTGTCATGTTTATACAATCTTAATGCTTTTAAAACCAAAGGTTTCTTTTTTTATATAGGTAAAATACGCGCTCACATGCTTATAAATGCTCCCACACCCTTGTGTTTGCTCCTGAAATTCAGCTGCGTCCTGAGACATGCACGGCTCCGGCCTCTTCACAAAACCACTCAGAACAGGGGGAGCAAAGCATCATGTGCATCCGAAATCACTACATCAGCTCCGCAGTCTGAGGCTGTGGCGTTCACCGGAATTTCCCCAGGACAGGGGTTTATCGTCATCACCCGAACAGAGCCGAGCCTAACGACTCGCCCACTGCGATTTCTGAAGAGGCTTTGATGCAAATGAAGAACTTGTTAATCATCCTGCAGGGAAAAGTATTGGACCTAAACCGGTATGCTTTTGGGGCTCCTGTTCCACACAGCTGGTTATTTGGCGCGTTATTGGTATCAACCCACTGCAGAGAGCATCAGTCTGTGTTGGATGTAAGATCACTGCAGACTCTTTAGAGGGACCTGTAGGCACTGACAGTGAGTGCTCAGAGCACACACGGTCCCGGCAAAGGAGGGGACAAAAAGGATCACAGCTAGAAAAGGAAGGAGCAGTTCAGTGCTGACAAGGACAAGTACAACCCAACACTTCCTTTTATATAACCGTTGGCAAACATTTCTGACGAGCTTTAGTGCCTCAGAGTGAAGCAAATAGATGGCGCCGGGGTCAGGAAGAGTGAAGTGGGATTTTTTTTTTTTTTTTTGCTGGTCTCACAAATATCTTTGCAGATAGCGGTGATTATAAATAGTCCCTTTGCCATTTCATGATTGTGGTTTGCCGACTCTGCCTTACTTATGGCAGCGCACGAGAAGCATTCAGCATTCCGCCCCGGCACGGGGCTTGACTTCAGCAGTTCAGAGGCAGAGTTCAAACTTGAGAGTGTGCACTGAAACAGAGGGATCCACTGCATCCCGTTAGGATAAACTTTGGTGCAGGTGAGCGAGAGCTGTGGTGGGATTAAGGGGATCGTGAGCTCTAGATTTACTTGAGCCGACTGCTATCAATAATTTCCTCCTCCAGACTATTGAGCACATACCCCACGAAGAGGCTCCTCGCTGGAAACAGCACAAGTGCCTTACGCAGAATCCTCATCACCTCGCCGGGCTTTGCCTCCAGTGTCACAGCGTTATCCACAGCTGCACTTTTGCAAAATGGAGTTAGTTGTGCTCTGTAAAATGGTTTCCAGGGGCTAAGAGGCATCTCCCCCTGCCCTATTCACCCAACAGCCTTCTCCTATTACCAACATCCTTAACACAATAGCTCAAGCAGAAGTCTACACCACAGCACGCAAACTCCCAGGGCGCTCCATCGCCTCACGATAGATGCTGTGTGGGCTGCGACACTCGTAGAGAATAGAAACTGTTTGTGCTGCCTGCCTTAAAAACACGCGAGGGTAATACATGCAAAAGATTATCAAGCTTGTAGAACCAACCCTCGTACCTATGTGTATTATGACAATCTTTAATCATATTATCACATCGGTTTATTGCAGCCGGGACCCTACCTCTTCCAGAACATGTGATGTGGGTTCCTACCAGGAACCTACTCCTGGTTCCTACCAGGATGGCATTCCCAGTCTGCAATGACTACAGAGCTTCCTTGGGAATGGGGAAGCATTGCTGCTGCCCCGTCTTACAGGTAGGAAAGCAGAGAGAGGCCACCGAGTTACCCATGGCAAGCCCAGTGCTGTGCAAATGCCGAGGTCCCAGGAGGAGTTCAAGGCTTCCAGGCTGGGAAGCCTGCGGAGGTGTGAGCACCACTGTGCCCTCCACCCGCAGCCACCAGGAACTGGAATAAGAAGAGAAGACAGATTGATCCTTATTAGAAAGTCAGTTTTGAAATGTGGTGGGGAGACCTCCCAGATGGAATGGGCCCGTCAGTAGCTGTCACCCAATGAAGGTCTGAGGGCACTAATAAAGTTATGGGTTTTCAGGCTCCGGTCACTGATCATGGGGAAGTTTTGAGAGATAAAGCAAAAACTTGGTACCAGTCAGGACAGAAGAGCCCACCAAATGCCACCAGAGTGGCAGACTGGCATGGCCGAAACGTCTGTCCCTAACACACAGGAGAAAAGGCCACCTCATCATGAGAGACTTCAGCCTGAGTGACATGACGGGTATCTCATCCTGCCAGGACTAAAACATCCCTGGAATTCCTTAGACCTAATCAATAGAAATTTCCTAACTCAAAATGTCTCAACTTGTAGAAATTCTACATTAGACCTCACCCCGACAGAGGAGAACGGGCTGTTCTTCAGGCAGAAGGGATCACCATTTGATGGTATTTGTTATGTGCAAACAGCATGAAATCCATGCTCAGCAGTAGAAACACAGGCTGGTTTTGGAGGGGTGGTTTCACAAAGCCAAGACCAACCAGCAGCCAAGCCCCTTGGGAGGAAGGCTTCAAACTCCGAGATCTGAGCAAGAACTGGCAACTCTCTCCCGCGGGGCCCCAACCCCACCACCCAGCGCGACAGCCGCGTTAGTTGGACAGCCAAAGCAGACTGCAAGGCCATTGAAAAAATACGTATGAAAAAGACCTGGTCGGTGTCTCTGGCAGTTTCCTGGTTGCTGCTCGATTCCTGCACCCATTCTGTGTCCACAATCAGAAGAAATGGGAGAAGGTTTGGGCTGAGGAAGTTTGGAGAGCTCAAATACTGCCCTTCCAGAGGGAAGAAAGACCCCAAAAGAAGGCAAAGGGATGATTTACCTACGCGGCTGATAGACAGGGGGGATCTTCTATGTGACAAACGGAAGCCAAGCAGGGTTAGGCTAGAAGTGAGTCATGGTTTCATCTTTCAGCAGTGGAGGTGACTAATAGTTGGCCAAGTCAACCAAGTCAGAGTTGTGATGGATTCTCCATAGCTGAAGATGCTTAAAAGCACGCAGTGACTGCTTGAAATGGGCCCTTAGACATCATGGTACACAGAGGGGCGGAGATCGTCTCTCCAGGCTTTGACTTCAGGAAGGAGGGCAGCGAGCAGGTTTCCCAAAGGCTGTTGAGGGTATCTCTATGCGCCTCCTCATCCTGCAAACTCCACGTCAAAATGGCATTTTTTCCCAAAACATCCTCAAACTATATTATTTGTTAAACCTATTTTACTTTAGTCTGGTCCACGGGGGAACCCTTCTGGCTCCTCTTCACGCCGACACTGGGGGTGAAAGAGCCTCATGAGTGGTTTTTGCCTCTTGACTTCCCACATCCCTTTTAAGCTCATTTGGAAAACATCTTCCCTTGCCCAACGCCTCCACCAATTCCCCTGCCCCTTTGTTTTTATTTAGCTCTGTAATTACATTATCTGACTGTACAGCATTTTGGAATGAAATCTGCATGAAAGATATTAAGAAAAATAAATTTGTGTTTTGCAGTATCTTTGAAGCTATCTTTAGTCTGGGCAACAAGAACAAAATCAGCGTTCGACCCTCCACAAACTTCTAGCTTTGTGGAGCTCTTGGGAAAGAGGGTTTCATGGGCCGGGGCAGGGAAATCCATGAGTTTTGATTATTTTATTAATACTATTAACAACTATTTTTTGGCAGTGCTTCACAAGGGAGAAAAACACCAGGTATGCACGAGATGTAATTATGTTTATAGTTAATGCTGTATGTTTTCCAGGGGAAGAAAAGCGCTGCTTTTTTTTCTTTTTGGAGGAAAGCAGCAAAGTTTGCTGGGTGGCCCCGAGCATCATGAGCACGTGCCGAGGAAAAGCTCTTTGCGGCAGGAGATGCTGTCGGGATGAGTTTCACACAAGGATGGGGAAAGACTTTCCCCCGTTTTGCATCATGGCGAAACAGCTCTCAGACACGGGGGGACACCAACGTCTGGGAGCTTTGGGGCTAAAAGGACAGATGGTGCTTTGAATGACGGGCGTGCAGCGGGGGGAGAGCAGGCAGGGGCGATGCTGCCCAGACCCTTCTGCTGGTCCCAGACCCTTCTGCTGGTCCCGTCCGTCCCATCACATCCCGTTTCCCCTCAGGTCCCACTTGGCCCCAGGGCCCTCCCGCAGGCCCTGCGCCCGATGGCGGTGCTCAGCCGCCACGAGGGACGACCGTCCCATCCCGAGAGGCCGGGGGAGACTCGGGGATGCCGTGCCGGACCCCGGGCTCCCATCCCAGCTACAGCCCGCCGGGCTTTCACCCCCCGCCTCGGGCCGAAGGCCGCCCCGACGCCCCCAGGGCCAGGCCGGGAACGCGCCGGCGAGGCGGGGGGCCCGACCCCGGCGCTTCGCCCGGGCTTCTCGGGGGCAGGCTGCGGGCCGGGGTCCGCACCCCCCCCCCCCCCCCGCGTCGCCCGCGCGGGGCCACCCCACGGGGGGCGCCGCGGCCCCACGGCGCGGAGCGGCCCCGCGCCCGCCGGGCGGCGGCGGCCGGGCTGGGCGGCCGCGGCGCGGCGGTGCCCGGCGCGGGGCCGGGCCGGGCCGGGGCCGCGCGGGGGCGGAGGGCAGCGCGGGGCCGGCCGGCGGCGCGGTGCGGCTCCCGCGCTGGGCCAGACTCAGCCCCTTTCTCCCGCCGCCGCTGGCTGCGAGCGCGCTGCGGCTGGAGCTGCCCCCAGAGCGGCTCGTGATGGCGGCGGCGGCGCGGGCTCGGCAGCGGGAGGCGCCCGCCCAGCCCTGCGCGCCGCGCCGCTAGCGGCAGCGCCCGTGCCCGCGGCGGCCGCCCCGGCCCATGCCCCCGGGGGGAAGGGGGGCTGCAGCAGCCCGGCGAGCCGCCCACCCGCGCAGCGGGGGCATCGCCCCCACTCGCCGCTCCTGGGAGGGCGGAAAGGAGGCAGCGGCGGCGGCGGCGGCGCCGGCATTGTGCGCGGCGGATCGCAGGCCCCGGCGGCGCGGGGCTCGCCTGCCTCCCGCCCCAGCCTCATGAACCAGCCGGACGGCTCCGCTCCGGCGGCGGCGGCGGCGACGGGAGCGCAGGTACGCGGCGGCCGGGCGGCGTGTCCCCCGGGGGGAGGCGGAGGGAGCGGGGAGGAAGGGAGGGAGGGCGGCAGCCGCAGCCGCCCCGTCGCGGAGCCCCGCCGGCGGCGCTTTGGCGCAGTGCGCGGGGGGCGCCGCCGGGGCACGGCTCCCCGGACCGCCGCGGCCCGCACCGGCCCCGCCGCCCCCCTCGGACCGGGGCGGAAAACAAAGCGGCGCCCAGCAGCCATGTCGGCGGGGACGAGCCGCCGGCCGCGGCCCGGCCCGGCCCGGCGTCCGCACCCCGGCCCGCCCGCCTGCCCCCGGCCCGGCCCGGCCCGGCCGGCCCCGCGCTCCGGGCCCGCCGAGCTCCCTCTCGCCGCTCCCCCGCTCCCCTTCTCGGGGCTTTTGCTTTTTCTTTTTTTTTTTTTTTTCCTCCCCCCCCCCTTCTCTAATTTTCCTCCCGAACGGTAGTTTTTTTTTTTTTTTTTTTCCATTAAAACGACGCCACCTAGAGGAGACTATTTCGTAAATAAAAAAAAAAAAAGAAATTAAAATTGAAAAAAAAAAAAAAGAGGAAATATTCTGCTATTTCTTATTTTTCAAGAAAGTTGGGGCCGGCGGGGCGGTGCGGGGCCGGGGTCCCCCCGCCGCAGCCCCCGGGTCCGCCCGGCTCGCCCCGCAAATTTCATTTTTGTCCCTTTGGAGGCAAAGCCCAGCTAATATGTAAATGAAAATTAAGCTGGAATTTGAATGAATTCAGGTTCCCCCCCCACACACACCCCTTTTTCTGGAGGAGAACGGAGCCTGAGAGCAGCAGAGTGCTCGGAAATGAAAGTAATTCAAGTTTGAGATGGGCACCCCTGGATGAGCTGCAATAAAATGATTAGTTTGGGAAAGTGGGAGAATTGCTGTTACGGAGCAATTATGAATTGTACTTCATTGTAATTTTGAACTTCTGCAGCACGCTGTGCCAAAACTGATTTTTTTGCTGCAGTGCTTAAAGTTATTTGTTTCAAATGAGGAGTTTTGCAGGAAAATTAGAGCATAGAAAATTTGCTGTGGACACACCCAAATTTTTTTTTTTTTTGTGATTTTGGATTTCATGCAAAACTGCTCTTAAACAATGAGGTTCTAAACACAGTCCAGGAAAACACGAGGACAAGCAAAATTAAGAGTCCAATGTCAGTTTTATTTTTGAATTTCTTGGCTTTTCTGATGGTTTCTCCTGGCATGATTAAAACATAGTTTCCAGCATTTAATTTCCTACTTCTTTTGTAAAGAAAAAAATTTCCATAGTAAGGTTTTTAGTTTTGGGGTTTTTTTCTTCTTTTTTCAAACACACACACTGTAACAACTCCAGATACTGTGGATCATATAAATCTAGTATTTACACAGGTTTATTATGAGGTCCGCCATGATATTATGAATATGCATAATTAACAATATTGTGAAAAAATAATTGCAGATTTAGTGATTTTTATTTTTTTTTTTAACCAGTAAAACTAAAGTGCCTTTAAAGGGCTCAGCCATGGTATTTTTCACAATTCGAAAATCCTTTTTCTCCTTGACTTTTACTATAAAGCCTTCCTGAAGTTTGAATTGAAAAATCTCTTTTTCATAATTTTTTTCGGTTTTGTCTTTTTAAAATGCTGTTACGTTCCTATTATTTTGCTGTTACGGGGTGCCTGCGAGTTCTGGACTGTGCACACACTGGTTTATTATTGTAGGGTTGCCCTTGAATACTGGGGTCTTGGTATTGATCTTTTTAAAAATAAATAACAAAAGAGCACTGAAACATGCATTGTTTCAAGAAAAAAGCAATATAGGAGAGATACATGGCCTTTCCACCCAAAAGTGGGGGAGGGAGAGGAAGGGAAAGATTAGGTCAACATTGAGTTTTACCAACCTTGACACAGTCTCCTCTCTAAAATGGGGACAAAATAGCAAGATGGCTGGCTCCACAGCTGCAGCAGTTTTTTTTTTTTTTTTTTGAAAAAAGCATTTTTAAATTTTGAACTCAGAAGTGAGTTTCTGGAGCTGCCGGGCACCCACCCGCAAATGCTGAAATCCAGGCGCTTAAAAAGAAATTAAATTTCAATCCAGAATGAATTTTTAAATCTCAATCTCAAACCCTGAAAAGTTTTGTTTGTTTTTTTTTTTTCTTTTCTGTTTTGATTTTTATTTCACTGTAATTTGATATTTGCTTGAAATTAGGCAGGAGTGGCTGGTGAATTCAGGGTTCTGGGGCTGATTTTCACCCTTCTCCCCTTTATTTGTTTCATGTTTTGGGTTTCTCAAAGGGGGGGGGGGGGGGGCGATGGAAAAAATTTACAAAGCAGGATAACTCTTGGGTGGAGGAGAAAATACTGTGAAATGTCAACTTCATATTTTTATTTTTGCATTTCTCCCCCCCCCCAACCCCCCCGAAAAGGACCCACCCTCTTCCTGAATCTCTTTTTTAGTAAATAATGAAGTGAGTACCACGGTGACAGACCAGCAGTGGTGCAGTTAGAGCGGGGTGGCACATATGGGTAAAAATTATATACAATGCTCCAAATTGGATTAAACAATCCCGGAGAATATTTTATTCATGGTTTCATCCAGGAAGCTTTAACGTGGTGGCTTTTCCATATTCTTATACTCGAAAAATTCCCTTCCTTGAGCTGCACCCCGTAACTTTCACTTACTCTATGATTATGCCCAAAGAAACTGTTTAGCTGTAATTTTTTTTTTTTTTAAGGTTTCATACATTTTTTCCAAATGGAGATGTTTTGATGCTGCTTTTTCTCTGCCCAGCCCCACACCCTCACCCCGAGATCTGGGGAGCAACACCGTGGCTGTGCTTTGGCACTGGGGGGGACGACACATTGATGGGTGCTGCGTTTTAATTGCAAATAATGACATATATTCAATTTTGGGTCACAGTGACAACAGTTTACAGTTGTATCTTTAAAGTTTATCACGCTATCCTAAAATAGAGGAATTGAAACTTGAAAGGCCCCAGTTTATATCTGTTTTAACCTGTTTTCAGCTGTTGTGGGAATAAGTGAATTTTCTGTCGATATTTGAAATGGGTTTGCGTGTTGCACATCTCCTCTGCAGAGATGAAAATGCGATGCCATAGTACTCGGCTGCAACTTGTGGGGATGCTGTCATGCCGTAGGTGTGCGTACTGCAACCTTTACAATCTTTAACTCTGTGTATATCAGTTTCTTTTAAACAACGGCTTCCATTATATGTTCCGCCGGTGATGAAAAGCTACGCTTGAGGTTATAATGGGTTTCTGAATCTAACCTTTCTGTGTGCCGGTGTCCTTCCAGGAGAAACCTCCTCCTGCTTGAAAAATTTTTTGTAATTTTTCATCGCAGTCTGCTTTCAGGGGGATTTATTTTTTTCTTTTTTTTTTTTTCTTTCTGGAAAGTTGATCAATATTTATCATTTTAAAAATTGCTGTTTGGCAGCCTGGAAGGGGGAGGGGAAGGAAGGGAGCCCGGCAGAGCGATACCAACAGATTTCTTGTGACATTACTGAATTGTATTTTTTAAAACAGAAAAATTTCAAGTACCTCATCCTCTGGATGAAAATAGACATACTACTATTGAAGTAGTCAATAATATTTACACAAGCGCCATATAAAACCTTAGGATGCTATTTGCATAACTCCAGAATAATTTAAATATATTTTACTGCCATAATGCAGCGCCGTGAATAGTTCCGTTCATGGGTGCAGTCGCGTGGCCCTGGTGATGCACAGTCAAGTTTGCAATTATGCAAGTGTGGTAGTGAAATTAGTGTTCTAAAAGTTAGATTAATTTAATTTATCTTTTTTTTCCTTGGGTTGAAACCTACTGTAAGGCTCGTGCTGATACGGATTCAGGATTTGTGCCCACTTCTTTGGATGCTGTGCCTGTTGAAGGATTTAGACCTTCCCACCGTGGCATGGTGGGGCTCGGTCCCTGGTACCAGCTGCTGGGCTGGTCCCGGCTGGTCCCCGCGGCACAGCTCCCCACGGCACAGCTCCCCTCGGGGCCATGCTGGTTCCGGGTGGGTGAGTGGTGTTGGGAATTGTACCCTTCAGGGTCCCTGGCGCTGCGGGTTGAGCCACCGGCGGTCTCAGCTTGAGCATCTCGGGCATCACTCGGATTTTGGAAACAGCGTGGTGCAGGTGTTACCCACGTAGGGGAGCACGTGGTCGCCCAACCCAGGTAGCTTCTGTGGGACTCCTTGCATGCATGAAGCGTAATGCACATGCAGAAGGGTTTGCTGGATCCCACCTTAACCTGCTGGTATTACACAGGGTGCTGCAGGTTGCTCCAGTTCACGCTCAGATCCACGTAAGCCGTTACTTGCGTGCTAATCGTGCTGGGGGCTTTCAGGAACAAAATGCTGTAAAATGGACAGGGTTAGTCCCGCAGTCGTGGGGACTTTCGTCAGAGGTGCCATTTGCAGGATTAAGCCCTATTTGTACATAATGTGCCAAGTGGGGACACAAAGGGAAGGGCGAGGGGAAGAGGCGCCTGGGCAGGGACTGCGACCGCGGCTGGAGGTTGCGGTTGCTTTTTGGTAAGGGACACAAGTAAATGGCACCATGGGATATTTATTTGTTGTAATTTCTAAATTTCTGAGCAGTTAAAACTCCAGCGTTACATATATTTAGAATTTTGCATTTATAGATTCAGTTTGGCCAAACGTGTTTTCTGGGGAAGAAGTTTCTAATTTTTAAAGGTCTTTTATGGATTAATTGCTAGTCGTCTGCCTCCTTTTTGCTTTTGTTTGGTTCCTTGAATGTCTCTTGATTATTTTGTACTGTGTGATGCCAATTTAGTGGTTAACTAGTATGCAAACTACATCTGGACGTGTTGACTTTGCATTAACAATCATTGATTTGTCTGGAGCAAGGGAATAGAAATGAATGATGCTGTTTACCGTGGATAGTATATGAAAAATAACCATTTGCGATGTGTCTTTCATCAGTGGCACACGGCTCTGGTGCAACTTGTCACAGCGGCTCTGCCTTGTCGGCAGTTGTGTGAGAGCTGAATTTTTAAGCCATGGACCCGGGAAGGCAGCGGCACGTGGTGTATGGTGAAGGGGTTGGCTACATACCCTGCATGGGAGAGGCACGGCACGTGGCTCCTGGTTACCTTGGTTAGCTCTGGTGACAGTGGGAGTGAGGTAAAGTTGTAAGCAGAAGGGGAGTGGAAAGAAATTAATATATATAATACATGATTTATGACACACAATAAATACATAATTTATAACACATAATATAATATTTAACATACAATATACAACATATATACAGAGAGAGCATTTCACTTGGGCACATAATCAAGAGGATGCAAAATTTAATAATCATAAATAATAAGCAGCGGATTGAGTTGATGGGTGGCTTCAGCGACAGCTGGCTCTCCCCAAAGCCTGGGGCTGCAGCAGCGCGGTTGGCTCTGGCTGGAGCAGAGTTTGATGCCTCCCATCCCCGCCTCGTCTTGGGGAAGCTGAGATGCACCCATAGCTGCTGCACGTTCAGGTGAGTCGTGGGATGTAGGAGGCATTGCTACACGCTTGTGTCTTCTTCGGAAGAAGGGAAGGGCTGGAGGAGATGCCCTTTCTGTGGAGCAGGTCCCTTCCCAAGACATGTGCGTGCTGGAGACATCGAAGCTGCCATGCCCCACTCCTTGGACAGGCTGTTTATAAAGGCAGGGTTGCTTTCCCTTGGTTGATGTTGGATATTTAGACCTTGAATCTATCCTCCCATAGTTGTGGGCCTTATTTGCTGTCTCCTGTTGAGCGCTGTCATTGCTGTTGGAGGGACTGTGGTGGTGTGTGAAGTTGAGCATGAGCGTTGGTCTTCCTTTTGGGCTGGGATCAGCAGTCTGGGCTCTTCCCACACAGAAATTGCTTTGCTAGCCTCTGAAATGTGCATGTGCTGGTTGGATACCAAAATGATGGACATGGGTGATCTCCTGTAATGCGGCTTTCGTACACCGACACTATTGAGTGTGTAAATGCACGTGGAGGTGCCAGGCAAGCTGCATGGTGGCTTTTCTGAGTTACTTGGGTTTTACTTATTTGAGTCTCTGTTGCTCCCGAAGTGAGTGGTGTAAGACATGGCAGAAAAAAAGAGGTTAAGTAGAGAAAATCCTCCTCCGTATTCTTTAAAAGTGTAACTGCAAAGAAGTTTCTTATTCAGAGAGGTGTATTTGGGGAAGGATACAGCACTGAGGGTACAAGTTGTGTAGAAGTGATATTAGCAGATTAGACTCTGTACCCCTACTTAAACCACCTCTGTACCCATATAGAAGAGTGTTTGTGCTCTAGATTTTTTAGTTTTTTTTGGCAATTGAATGGCAGTTAGCTCAGGTTCATTGACCGGTCTGTGAGTGCTCATGCCAGCACGCTGGAAGCGTTTGCTCCGACCGGGATGCTGCATTAGGCAGCGCGAGGAGTGGAGGCAAGTGTGTGGGGGGCACAGGGCGCATTGTGCCTCCTCTGGGGAGGTTGAACCAGCTGAACCCCCGTGCTTGTGCCTCCGTGGGTGTGGGTGGGCCCGGGTGACTCTTGGACAATGTCAGGGCAGAGTTTCAGGCTCCTGCCAGGTGATGAGACTTGTGATGGATGGAGTTGTGCTGCCTCCGGAGAAGCCGGAGGCCACGCAGCCCATTTGGGGTGAAATTGCAGAGCTCTGGGTCAGCCTAGCAGGGCTGGCAGGTGGGGGGCTGCGCACACCCCCATGGCTGTCCCCGTGCGAAGGGCCTGGGGCAGCTGTGCGTGATGCTTTTCAGTGGTGCGACCGGTGTCACCGTAGCAATTCCTCTGCTAGGGTAGCTTTTCTTGGGAGTCTTTCTCCTCTGTCTTTATTTCTCTCACCTGTATTGCCAAGGCACTCTTCAGCGTGCCCTTAGAAAGGTTTAGCTGGTGTACTGTACCTGCAAAGATTTAATTATATAGGCAAGGCCTTCTTTGCTTGTAATGTACAGTACTCCTGTTTGTTTCACCTCTGTATTTGGCTGGTGTAATGTGAAAAATAAGGCTGGAAGTGGAAAAGTGGCGACTGGAGATTTTGCCTGCACTGATAACGGGCTGACACAGTGAAACGTGAACGTCGGTGCATGGAGCAGAGGTTGGGGGCTGCTGAAGCCGTTGAGGAGTCGCCTTATATATGAAGGATCAATATGTGTGTGTACGTGTTTATGCATATGGACGTGTCTGAGAGACTCATCGATGGAGCGTGCAGATCTCTGGTGAGTCTGGGATGCTGCGTGACCTGTTGGGTCCATACTAGCAAGGGGCTCAGCAGCGCTTGGGTCAGGTAACAGAGGAGCTCAGTAAGCCGTCGGTATCCTCTGTACTGTTTTAGAAATTAGGGATGTTATCACTCAAGGTTCAATACCTCAGCAACTGATAGAAGTGAGAACAGCCGTGTTTGTCAGACCTTTCCATCGGCAGTGAGCTGAGCAAGGCTCTCACTCAACAGCTGCGATGGGCCAAACGTGGTCACGTCCTGGTGCTGGTGCCCCGATGGCGCCGCCGTGTTTCCAGGGTCTTCAGGTTTTAATACTTGTTGTTATTTCATTTTACAAGATACACTCAGGCAGCAAGTAATTCTTTGAAAGTTAATTTTTTACTCTGTGTGGGTGTAGGTATCCTTTCCTGCCCGAAAATAGCAGCAGAAGTGAGTTTTCAGAAGAAGTTGGGTGTGCTTGCGTTGAAGGCCCATCATTTAGGTTCTGCTTCCAGTATGTTGAGAACAATTTTAGTACAAGTATTTAATTGCTTTAGACCTATTTTTAGAAGTATTAAACCTCAGTTTTCAAAACTCTGCAAGCTAAGCCAACAGCTCTGCCGGTGTGGGAGAGCTGGGAAGGGAACCTGGAGGAAAACTCGAAGCGACGTGGGTTGACCCCACTGGGAGCAGAGCATGGTCGTGGTCGTGATCCTTGGCCAGGGCTCGGGGTGCTGCGGAGCCTTCGGGGTGCATGCTTGAAATTGAGTTGTCTATATTTTGGTGAGGGTTTTTTTATTACTATTCTAATTACTTGGCTACACGAGGGGAGAATGAATGAAACCCTCTTTCAGCAGATTTGTACAACTTCTTACATGAAGTCTGCAGACTGTTGGATGTAGTTTGGAAACTGAGCTGAGAGTGTCCCAGCGAACAGTGTGCAGACAGCCCCCGTAGGTCCCTAGCTTGAAACCCAAGAACAGCTACTGCTTTCTGGGTCTAAATCTGTCACTTGAGGTCTGATGCGCTTTAGTCTGTGGGCTGCAAATCCTGAGCTTTTACTGGCATTTGTGATATTTGTAATTTTGAGGGTGGGAAGGGAGGGTTGTAAGGACACAGGATAATTATTTGCTGGAAACAAAATACCTTTTTGAATTTCTGTATGCATTTTTGAAACCTGTGTAGGGAGGCACAGCTGGATTTGGGTCAGGCTGGTAGCAGAGGGGATCTGAAAATCCCCTTGGGAATCAGCAGGATTTCTCTTGGCAATCAGGTGATGCCGTCGACAGGAGCCCACGTCAGGCTCTCGGGATGCTCAAGTGCATCCTTGGGACGACAGTGGTGGCAGTGACACCAGGGGACCGGGTTGGAACCCGGCAGTCGGTGGCCCTGGGGTTGGCGCTGGGCACGAACTGGTGGGACCGGTGTGGGCTGGCAGGGCTGGAGATGAACTTCACTAGTGGAGGAATTAATAATTGAACACCGGGAAGACTGTCCCCGGGTGTGTTTTGACTCTGTCACGTTTAGACTGCTTCGGGGCATGTGGCTTTGGCTATCTGGTTATGGTTAATACCACTGAGGCATACTACATATTCACTCCGAAGGAGGGATATTTTTACCTTCTTATCTGTCTTTATTTGAGAGGCCTATAAATTTGGCTGGTTGGTGATAACAGCAGTTAGAATTGGCATTTCTCCTTAATTGGGTTTGTTAGGACACTGCTGGAGAGACAGCCTTGGAGGGGGACCTGCTCTGCCGTGAGCTGGGGAGGACGCTGGGTGAGAAGTAAAAAATGCAAATGTATCCAAATAACTTGCATTAGGTGGAGGCAAAATACATCCGGAGCAAGTTTGCAAGGTCCAAGTTGTATCGCACGTGGTCTGAGAGCAGCGGTGCAATTCCTGCTCCTGGAAGCAGCTCGCAGACGTTGGAGGGATGTAGGCATGAGTCCACTGGAGCATCCTCAGTGGAAATAGCGGTGCCATTTGTAAATGAGAAAAAACACCCCAAAATCAAGAAAAATAAGGGACCCTTTTCCTGAAACCTTGCATGTATTTAATTTTTTTTTTTTTTTTACGCCTTCGTCTTAATTTGTTTAGCTGCTAAAAAATAGATTTGCTGGGAATGCTCCATTTGCTTTTGGTTTCTGATAACGTCGAGGAGATACCAGTCACACGTTGTGAATGTTTGTTTGTCTGACTCATAAATGTTTGTGCTTTCCTCATTTTACGGAGAGCTCTTTGGCCTTCCTACTCCAGCATAAACAGTGTTTGTGATTGTAGTTCATTATGTGATATTTAAAATGTATAAAATTAAATGTTCCTGTCTACTTTAAGCAGACATATGTCTACGTTTTACAAATTAACCTAATTAAATATATATGTAGAAATTTATGATATTCAGCTCCTAGCATAAGGTACACAATTAGCATCCATGGAGCCAGGAAGGAATTTTCCATTTGTATCTTGACTTTTCCTCGTAGGATATGTGGTTTGGGTTTGGTTTTTTTATCTTCAGTGCTTTAAATTTTGTTCTGCTTAGGAATTCACTTAGGGACCAGTCCTGCAGGGGTTTAGGCTTGTGGTTAAATTTCCCCAGTAGCTTTGACTGAAGTCAGTAAAATGGTACCTAATTCCTGTACTTCAGCCTACCCCTTTGGCTCTGCAGGACAGAAGGTTTTCGTTCTGTTAAGAGACTATTATCATGAGCAAAATATCATTCTGGAGGAAAAATGGCATTAGAATATTTACATTTTTCAAGCCTCTTCCTTCCTCCCACCCAAAAATAGCAAAAAAAATTATCTGTCTCCTCTGGATTTATGTAATTTTCAAGTGTTTGGCCAACGTTGTTTCCAAAACACTCAGCCCCTCTACCTTAACTCTCTCTATGGCAATAGAGCCCTTATGCAATAAATACAAGGAATATATTCCATTAATACATGCTTTCATTTAGAAATATTCTGGCACCAGGAATAATACATTTTAGTTTCTTTGCTGCCAAAGTGTTGTGTTTTTTTTTTAATACTTAAAGTTCGGTCACGTTATTATAGTTTGTTATATAAATAATCATTTGGTCTATTTTGCATATCAGTAGTTGAGTCCATTTTATTCACAAAAAGCCTTTTTTCCCCCCATAAACATCCCCACTGTTCCATCCCAGAAGGTACTCTTTCTTAGCAAAACCAACGAAGTAAATGACGTTCCCAGCTCAGCTATTTTAATGATCCCACAAACCCAAAAAAGCAGTAGGAAATTTTTCAAAAGCAAACTGCAGAAACATTTTTTTTGGGACATCATAACTTTTAAACTTTTTGTCCAATTATTTTTGTTAAATTTTTCCGAGTAGACATCGCAGCGAGATGTAAACTCGGAAGAATTTGGGACTGTTCCTTCTTTCTGGAGATAGTTTAGGGGTTTCAAACGTGACCCAAAGCTGACTCGAAGAGCATCCCCGAGTGAAGCTGAGGACCCAGCAAACATGCTGGCTCCGTTACTCATTTCTGTGTGAGAACTATTAATAATTCTGCGTGGGGAAGGTGAGATGTTGGATCATAACCATTTTTCCCCCTCTTGGACACCTCTATGAATTCATCCTCCAGTATTTTCCTTCCACTTTCTGCGTTGCCGCGTTACCCCGTCTCTCTATTTCATGGCAGAGGAAATTCTGCTCTAAGCCACAGCTCCGAATCTGTCCCTTTGCACGAGCTCTCTGCTCCTGTGCTGTCTCAAGTTGAGGTCGTTGGTTTCTCCTACCCTCCCTAGATGTTTTTGTGCCCTCTCCCGTACAGGGGATGCCTTTTTATATGAGGTGCTGAAGCTGTCAGCAACTTTGGTTCCCATTCTTCCATCACCAGATGTTGAGTGGCAACTGACTACATAAATTAGAAGAAGAAAACACTATTGCAAACTCTTTTCTGGGTTTTCTTGTGAGCCTGCAGCCTTGCCAGCAAGCTCTGCAGGGCAGGAACTGTCTTATACCCTTCCCCTGTATAACTCTAGGTACGGGACAGATGATTTACTAATAACAGCTTTATTTTCCACTCTGGCAGGTATAGCATCCAGCTGTTTCTTTCTCACATCTGCTTCACAGTGCTGTGCCCACCCTTCAGAGACTCCTCGTATCTTGTCCCCTCTCCCCAGGACGTGCCGCAGCCCCTCGTTATGTGGATTGTCAGTAGCCTGGCGTTGCCGACCGCCAAGGCAATGATTTGGCTAATTGCAGCATCTGCAATTTATTTAGGCAAATAAGAGCACAAAAAATATTTGCTTTCCCTTGCTTGTGGGGTTTATTTTTGGGGTTTAGATTTGTCCTTTGGGAAGCAATGACCAGCTGTCCTGCATGCCCCTTCTCCGTGCCTGTCCTTGGGGCACTGCTCCTCGGGGCTGTTCGTGGACGCCCTGTACACGCCACGGGTGTTTTCTCTCACTGGATTGCCCTTGTTGCCTTCCTTTGCTTCCTTTCTTCCCGTTTTATTTCTGCAGTCACTTTCGAGGTGGGCACACCAGAACTATGCACAGTGCTATGGACGCAGCTTTATGCATCGGCACATTTTCTGTTTCTTTACTCATAATTAGTTGTTGCCTTGCTGGCTACCATCGAACGCCACGCTCGCGCTGCTGGAGAAGTGCCCTCAGTGTCTCCTCGATTGCTTTTGTGAATACTAATGTCTAATTTAGATACCTTGATTTTGTGTATGTCGTTTTTTCCCCGGTGTACTCCTTTCTCCAAATCTTACTCGGTGCACAGAGCAGATGTCTGCAGGACCCCACTGTGATAACGAACTATTTCTGCCCCTTATTTTCCATCTTTTAATCAGTTGTTAATCAATGAGATGACTTCTTACTTTATCCTGTGCATATGAAAGTATTGTGAGTGTACTTGCCGTAAGAGTCTTCGCAGAGGAAACTTGTCTAAGGCTTTTTGGAAGTCCAGGTATGCTACACCGCTCACTCACCCTTTTCTACTTGCACGTTGACTGTTGCCAACAGTCCTCATAGCTTAGTGAGTTATGACTGTCTACAGAAGCCATATTGATTCCTGGTGTTTCTTTCTTATCTGTGTGAACACTGATTTTCAGTTTTATTTTTTTAATTATTCTTTATACTAATTTTTCTGCTACAAAAATGAAGTTCTGCAGTTCGTAGTTCCTTGGATCTCTTCTGTAGCTCTTCTAAAACGGTGGGATCACATTCATTACTTTTCGGTTCTTAGGTACTGAGGTTGATACCGGTGATTTTGTGGTAGCTAGGTAATTTTAATAGCTTAATGCCTTTCAGACTTTTGGATGGATACTGTCTGGCCCTCTAGATTTTTTTTTTTTCTGTTAATTTTGCTAGGCAGGTCTGCATCTTTTTCTGGTGACCCTGCAGTTTGAGGCAGATACTCAGCGCATTCCTGATGAAGGAAGAGTTCAGGAGGGGAATTGCTGAGCCCTGTCACAAGTGACCACTGGTGCAAAGAAGTTGAATTTTTATCCTGTGGTTTTATCTTTATTCAGTGCTTGATTTATACCAGAATCTGGCAGACTTCTGGTGCTCGTGTGTTTGTTTTGGTTTTTTTTTTTTTGTTTTTAATTAGGTTTTATTCCTTCAGCAACCTGTTTCTCAAAATCTTTTTCTGGATTGGCTTTTTATGGCTTTTAAATGTAGCTTCCTTGAGTTTACATTTTCGTAATTTTGATTTGTTTCTGAGGGTGTCTTTCTGTTTCTAATGGCCTTTTTCACTCCGCTGTTAAACTATGCTTATTTGTTTAACAAGCCCCCTTTGGTAGGTGATAACCATCTTCTCCAAGTTCTCCACCTCACCTGCAAGCCCTTTTAGCTGCTCCATTAACACTCTTTTAACACATTTTCCTATTTAAGTATTCTTTTCTTTAGTTAAGTGTTAGCGTAATGGACTTTTTTGTGTTCTGAAGGCTTTTGGGTTTGGCTGCATGGTGGGTTCTACAGCAGGCCTGGGCTTTGGTGATTATCTCTTGAGTCACATCTATGCTACCAGCCCCAGAGGGTGCAGGAGCTGCAGGGCTGAGGGTGGGTTGAGGGGCTCCACGGAGCCCGTACCTCCATCCCTGGCGATGCCTGGTTTCCTCCTGCTTGTTGCAAGGCTCCTTGTCCATGACCAGCAGAGCAGGACTCATGGGCAGCTGCGTTCCCCGACGTGCATTGGCTGAGGTCACGGTGCAGGGAGAGGTCCTACGTGGGACCTAGAGCATCATTTCTGCATCGAACCTGCTTTCACATTTGCAAGTCTCTGGGGGATTAACTGAATTCTCCTGTTACTGAAATTGTATTTTCTGCCCTGGCAGAGACCTGCAGCCTCTCTGGTATTCCTTGACATTTTGGGCGTCCTTCTGTGCTCACCGATGCTGTAGCTGTACTCTGCCTTTCTCGGATGGGCTTCCAGTCCATAAAGGTTCTCTGCTACCTACTGACATAATAATCACGTTTAATTTATTGGGCTGCACTGTGCTTCTCTGTCAACACAACTCCATCATTCCTACATAGTTTGGATATGGCCTGTAATGCCTTGAGTCTTTTGTTTCCTACCTGAATTTTTATGAAGTTTTTCAGGGATACAGTACATTTATGACCTCATCAATAGAAAATGCTTCACTTAAACTGGATTTTCTCCTAACCTTGTTTGATTTTCTCAGGCTTTAGTTTAAATAGGCCTTTACATGCTGGCATCTGTTTTCATTTTGGTTTTGATGGCGTCTGGCTTTCTTGTAGGGGCTCCGTCCTCTTTGGCGTAAGCCCTCCTTCAGATCATGCCTTGCAACCCTCTTAACCCGCCTGGCCGTACAGGTGGGTCCTTGTGGGATTTCACAAAAAGGTACCATGTGGGTCCCGAGTTTTACTTTTTCAGGAGTCCTCTGTGTCATTCACAGGTGCTTTTTAGCAAAGGATGGTCTCTGCCATGAAATGAGAACCGTAGTCTGGGTTTAAAATTGTTCTAAAACTAGGATGCAGCTTGCGTTGTGCAGGACCCTGAGCTCCCCGCTCTTGCCTCCTCTCCCGCTGGCCACCCTCCCACACGAGCGGGCTGAGCTCATGCGTGAGCCGGGCAGCACTGCGCTGGTGAGAATTAAAAAAGAAAAAAAGGGGGGGAAAAAAAGGGGGAATAATAAAAGGAAGAGATGACAGTTATCCTTGAGTTAGAAGTTATCAAGTGCAGAAAATTGATAAAGGAAGTTAAAAACACAAGGGAAAAAATCTGTGACTGTCAGTGCAATGAACAGTAAGAAAGTATTTGTATTAGGAACAAAAGAAATTCTAATAATGGTTTGTGTAGACTTATCACGACTGAGGAGAGGTAAAATGCATAATAAAGCAGAAAAACTAGACATGTTTAATAAATATTGCTGTTCCCTATTTGTAAGGAAGAGGTATGATACACTCACAGCCCATGCGCAGAAGAGCTTCCAGGTCCAGTGTTAACCAAGGCGGGTGTTGAGCAGAGGCTAAGAAGTGGGAGCATTTTCCACCCGGCATGTGTGGATGACGTTCGACGTTCACTGGGGACTCCTGCAGGGTCTGGCCCTTGGGTTTCTGTCTTTTTTTTCTCCTGTAAGACTTGGATATAGTGAGAATATTCCAGAACAGCTGGTGAATGCTGCTGTTGTACTGTCTTAGCCTGACATCAATCTGGGGATGAGGACCAACAAAGCAAAGGAGTGCACAAAACGTAGGGGAGGAGGTGATGGGAATATCCAGCTGAATTTGTTGTTGGCAGAAGTGATGGAGAATATGTCGCTTGCCGAGCTGGCAAAATGTCTGTTTTGGTGTCATGCACCAAAACACCCTCTGGTAGCGTCAAGCTGGTGTGAAACAGGTTGCGAATGGGGTCTTGGATGACCACATGCATCGCCAATGGCCCCATGGTGTCCAGCTCCACGGTGCTGGGGGCTAACGGTTGTGCTTGCAGACGGCTGAAGGGTTGGTGGAAATGAGGTAACGAGGGAGTGTAGCTGTTCAAAGGGATTTAGATTATTGGTTAGTCTCCATTGGATGAACTTTGTTTGATATGGTGAATCACAGGGTTCGTGCATCTGGAGGTGAGAGCTGGAGGGAGTGCTTCTGGGATGGGGAGACCAGAGAAGGAGCAGAGATGCCAAACCAGGCTTTGGGGTGGGAAAGGGAGAACTGCTCCAGCATAAGCAATGACACTGAGTCTGTGGGAATGGGGTAATGCAAACCACCGGTGTGCAGAACAAGAGAGCTACGTGAGAACAGCTATTCTGTCTTCTCCTGTTGCTTATGCTTTAATACAATATCCCCATTTTCAGTTCCCTCATTTTTTTAAGAGATGTTGAAAAGCTGGAGAAGACACAGACCATGTGAGTGGAGTAAAGCGATTCGAGGAGTCAAAGGAAATACTCATTGGTATTTGTTCCTCCTAAACATTTGGGAGTGTGCACCATATTTTGTGAAACTCTCCCTGGCAATAAGAGTCTGGAAAAAAAAAAAGTCTCACTTGTTGATTTTTATCTTCATGGAGCCAGTTCTCCATGGGTTTAAAAAAAAAGAAAAAAAAGCAGGTACCAGAGCCCTTCGTTTTAGCAAACTGCATAGCAAGAAACAATACCTGGAAGCTGGATCCAAACATTCAGATGACAAAATGAAGACGCAAAAATATTTTTAAGAGTAGGAGGTGGACATTTTGAACAGCAGGGGAGATTAGCTATTAGAGCAAACTACCAAGGGAAACTGTGGACGCTGCATATCTCGATGCTGTTGCTTATTCTCTGCATCTATGGAATATGTGTTTCAGAGTTTTCTGGCAGAGCTTAGCAGTTAGACAGGGGAGAACTGCTGTTATGTTATAAAGAATGGCTATTCTGTGGTTTAAACAAAAGATCTCGCTTTCTGTCTCTCTCTTTTGGTATCCTGTTTCCCAGTGTCCAGTAGCAGATGGTTGGAAAAGGATTATAAGGAACAGACTAAATATTGAGTGAGCCTCCCTTTAATATACTCTCTCGCTCCTGCTGAATGGACCCTAAATTACTCTCACTTCCAAACCCTAAGGGATGCTCCAAAACCTCCTCTGCCAATGTTGAACCATTGCACGTGCGCACCCCCCCCCCCCCAGTATAAGCCCTTGCATGAAATCAAAGTACTTGGCAACTGTTTTTTTCCCCCTAGTAGAGAGATAACTAATGAAATTCATAGGTAATCTCCTGTAACATTGAGCAGAAAAGGCTACTTGTTTACTTTTTCAGGCAGGAAATGATAATGAATAAGGTAGTTAGGGAACACATGGGACGCAGTCATTAATAATGTGCTTAATATTCCTAATGCAAAAGCAATAGGCAAAGCAGTGGAGAGAAGTGTCCCTAAAGCGATACATAAGAATATGGATTTTTCTCGGAGTGCTTTGTGGTCTAGAGGAGACTTTGTTCCCTCTCCCAGATACAAGGGAAATGTATTGTAGAAAAAATGGGAGGTATTTACAAACTGCTGTAGAGATCAGAGAGGAAATTTCCCCTGGTTAACTCTGAAATCAGGCAAAAAGCAGCAACTGAGCTGAGGTGGCTAAGTGAAGATGTAAACAGTATTAGAAGCAGTAAGCAGTAGGCTTTTAAAAAGTATAAACAGTCTGGTAAGGAGGAGGATAGGAAGATCTATTAAAATAAGCAGAAGGCAGTTAAAAGGATAATTAGGAAGGCAAAAAGAAATAGGGAAGATCTAATTGCTAAGAATATTTTGACTTCAAAGGGTTCTTTAGATATATTCAGAGCAGACAGAAGCTAGCAGAGGAAACTTGTCCACTGAAGACGATGATAGCAATTGGAGGCAGGAGATAGGGGAATAGCATATTTGTAAATGAGCTATTTAATGCCTCTGGTAGGCGTTTTATGCCTCTGGTAGGTGCTAGGCATACCTGCGTCCAGGACCCAGTTTGTGTCACGTGCTGGGAGCTCCATGATCAGCAAAGGGAGTTGCAAAACACTTGGGCATGTTCATTTTGTGCGGATATTGTTTTTAAACTAAGAGGTAGATGCAGCTTGCCAAGAAGCTTGGAGTCTTCTCATTGCACAACAAAAATGCCGTGTTGCTGCACTCACCTGCTAAGCGTAGAGGTGACCTCATGCCACAGACAATCCTGAAGGATTAGCTTTTTCTTATGACCTTCGTGACTGTCAGGTACATATATATACCTCTGTGTGTGTGTGTATATGTGCATATATTTGTATATATTATGTGAGTGTGTATATAGAAATATTTTGCACAGAAACACAAAGCTTGTCATCTGGAAGTGGACATTCCTGGTAAAAGTGACTATTTTTGTGTATGTGTGTTTGTTGTATGCTTCACCTCTGAAGTCCTCCCTCTCTAAGTTCAACAGGCATGTAAATCAGAAAAAAAGGTAATGCCGCAAACGAAGTTCATGAGTCTTGTGCATAAAAACCCGGGGACAATTTATGCAGTTACTCAGTAAGCTCACTAGATTTTCTTTTTTATGGTCTACAGAAGGGGCCTGGAAGCTTTGATCAGAGTTGCTTTTCTCAGCAAGCTGCCCTTGCAGTAGAGCTGGAGTGTTAGGAACTCCTTTGTATATGTAATTAAAAGCCGTCTTCTATCTTGATACCACACTGTGGTTAATGTTTCATTTAGAAAAATGGGTTGACTTTAACAGGCTGGGAAAGTTGGTGATTCTTCTGGTGGCTGATGCAGGGGCAGACAGGTCTGTGGGCTCCTCTTCGCCTGCTTACCCTGATTTGGAGAGTAGGATTAGCAATGCCAGAAGATCTTGTTTTGTTCTGGTTTTTGTGTTTATGAGGATGGATTCCATGTGTTTCTATGCCAGATAGGTTGTCACAGCCTGCGGCAGGGATGCTGTCCCAGCGATGGACACCTCCCGTTGGGTCCACCAACATGCCCCATCGCTGACTGGTCAAAGACGTTCCTGCTTTTCACCCAGGCACCACCATAATCTGAATTTCAACAAATTTGGGAGGAAATTAGCAATGTTTTAAGCGGCTGCAGTGCACAGCTCTTCAGTTATATTCCTGGGGTGCTGTGGTTGCACGGGCAGTGCCTTGCCAATAGACCAAGTTTCCATGTCAGCGAGCGCTGGGTGGCTGGTGTCACATCTTGACTGGAGAGTGGAATTTGCCTCGTCAGGAATGTGACCAGATCTATTGTTCGTAGATTATGGCTTGTCCCTTAAAATGTTACAACATTGATGCAGAGCGTTTCAGACTTGCAGCCTTGCCTGCGTGTGTTTAGCTTGGGGCTGCCGACTCCATCTGCTTGAATGAGGTGACCAGCTGTGCGCGGCGTTGATGCTGCTCTCTGTACAGCCCACGCTCCGTGTCCTCGTCCCAGAGAGGCCCTTGGCCTCCTGGTCACTGTTCACTTGCACAACCCTTCCTTTCTTTGCAGGCAGTGAAATAGCAAGACCCTTCCTTGGCATAAATGAGCTGGTGGGGTGGGAGAGCGGCGGCAGCACCCCGGATTCACACCTTGGGGCTCGGGTGTAACCAGCAGAGAAGTAGTTAGCCCCTTTCTTGATGGCAGCAGGATGGTATTCTTTAAGCTGTTACATTTCTAATGGAGTGGAGAAATGTCCTAAATATTGAATACTTAAGTTTTCAAATGGGATTTGAGAGGTTTCATATTGAACGTTGTTAGCCCAGATAAGGAGTTATAGTCTTATGAGTGAAAGAGCTCCTCGTATAGAGAAAGAGCTTAGTATTGATATTGGGCAAGTTCCAACAGGTCCAGAGCGGATGTTTTCCATGTGGCCATGCTGTTTTAATATTAAACCCCTTTATTTTCACCTGCATTAAGTGTTAATAAGAGCAGGGTGTCTTTTGGGCTGAGTGGGAAATAAAGCAAGACAAGAGCACACCGCATCTGTTGTCATGCTCTGCTTTCCTCTTTTCCTCAAATCTGATATCCTTCAACTTTATATTTCATTTGGCCAAATTATGATCAGAGGAAAATGGTGATTTGATTCAAGGGGAGAAAAGTTAAATTAAAGTAAAAAACCAATATGTGGGAGATATTTGTGCAAAAATAATGTAGATCTTGAGGAAAAGCTTTTGTGAATCAGCAGAGGTAATTGGTGGCAAAGGAAGTTGCATGTTGTACTGGAAAAGAAAAGGAGGGCTACAGAGTCCTGGAGCCATCAGCCCAGACAAAGAAGAGATGAAAGCAAGAGATCCTGATGGAGGGAACGGTTTGCTAATGAGATGTGGTTACCGCATCAAGCCTCGCTTGTGCTGGAGCTGGCACCACTGCTGTTTTCAAATCACAGCCCGCTTTGGAGAGGAGAGTGAACATATTGCTTGTGAGCGTGCCTGCAGCAGAGGACCTGCTCTTGTTCCAGCTTCTCCGAGTGTGTTTATGTGGTGCAAACTCAATATCGATAACTTGCTTGGATGGAGCAAGAGAAGACCTTGCGATTAGTGTTCAGATGTGAGAGGATGTGGAAGTACCCAACCTCAAGTCCCGGTGTCTTACGTAGCTTGTTAGACCTACACTGCATTGTAGGAAAATCAGAAATGTGTTCTGTGAGTAGTGAAAACTTGAAATTTTGGCAGACCTGGTCTTGAATTCCTTGTTTGCCCTGCAGTGATCCTGGGGTTAGCTAGCCAGCTTGCTGTCTCCACCCCAAGGTTGACTGCTGCAGCTATCAAACTGATGGTGCCAGTCATCAGATGATTTCCTCTGAGAGCAGAAAGAGTGACCAGGAGGTGATGGTCTTCACTTGACGCAGGGGCTTAGGTTGGAACAAGAGCAAACCAGAAGAGGTGACTTGGTTATAGAGTGCAGAAGTTAAGCTGTGGGGAAGAAGTGGCAGGGCTTGGTGTGTAGCTTGGCTTGGTTGTGCAGCAGTGCTGGACTCTTTCATATCAACCCTTCTGGTTCATTACATGGAAAAGGAAAAATGTGAACAAACCCTAGAGAAAGTTTCAGATGTTGTGTCCTGCCTTTGTTCCTCTTCAGGGAAGATAATTGAGGTAGAAAGCTTCAAAATGAGATTAAGTCTGTTGTCTAGACTGTGTGAGAGCTTTTTTCCCTGTTTCTGTAGCCTCCTGGGAAGTGCATCCTTGGTAATTGCTGTGGGATTATGAAGCCAGAAATGTGCTGGGAAGGGGCAACCTTCTGTCCACCATCAGCTGGACACGGAAGGATCTTATCCAGTATACCAAGATGCTTTTCTGGTATAGGACCAGCAGAGAACTTTGAGGCTGTTTTTACCGTGGTGCACCGAGGCTGGGAAGTTTTATTCCTGTTCATAGATGGACAGTAAGAAGTGTCCAAGCAAGTCTGTGTGGTTCAGTGAGACGTGAAGATCCTGTGTCTCAGAGTAGCCCAAACCTGTCCATGTGGCACTGTGGCCATGTGCTCTGTCAGGTGCAGGCTGGGCTGCTGGCTTGAGGTTCAGGTTGGGCAGGGCACGTTTGCAGGGTCAGTGGAGGATGAATATCTATTTCCATGGTGCAGACTTGCCATAAGCACCTTTCTCAAACCATGCAAAGACTCTGGGGTCATTTTGTTAAGGCCCAGATCACCCCCAAAGCTGCAGCTTCTTGCTCTTTGGGGTAAGATCCCACCAGTGTGTTCAGATGGAGGATGGATTTCTGTGAACTTGCAGGATCTTTCTGCAGTTGCTGCCTGTGACAATACGAGATGGGCTGAGACTTACTATAGAGTCTGAGTGGTGTTTCAGCATTGGAAGTTGTGCCAGTGATATGAAGCAAAGGAAGAAGCAGGAGATAACAGTCTGTGTGTTATTCAAAGAGTTCAAGGACAGGGATGCTCGAGGACTCTTGTTAAGAAGAGCACCACGCTGCTGTGGTGTGAGGGATCTCAGGGCAGGCATAAGGAGGAGAAGGGAGATTGTTCATGGAGGAGGTGGGAGAAAACTAAGGGTGAGACGGATATGCAGTGTTGCTAAAAATGTGGTGATATAATTAATATTTTGGGGGTCAGCTTTGTCAATGGAACTCACCAATTTGCTTGACATTCAAAAGGAATGTAAAAATGAAATCTCGCTGCAGTGCTGATACCTCTGCTCTCTCCCCACACACTGCAGTTGGGTAGTGTCCCTCCCGTCAGCCCAAATGTAAATGAAGGGGGAAGGAAGGAGATGACCGAAAGGAGTCTCTTAATGTGTGAATGGCTGCAGCAACATCACCTTGGGATGCAGGACACTGTGTTGGGACTCATCGCTCTCAGGAGACCTTGCTCTGGGAAAACGTGTCCCTGGAGCTCAGGTGCTGGCAGAGGAGAGGTAGCTGCATAGACCTTCTGCCTGTAGGAGTAGTCGTGGTGGATGAGACCAAGATGTTGCCTAAGGTGCCCTCCATGAATTGTTCTGTCTCTTCTCCTCTGTTGGTGAGAGATTTTCCAACAGTCCTGTCCTTCAAAGATGTTTACTTTGAGGTCTTTCTGGTTTTGATCCATCCCAGTTACTGGATTTGTAGTGAAATGTTATTCCTAAAAATAAGAAATTCTGTTCTTTCCATTTCTAGAGATTAATCCTTTTTCTTCACCAGTTCTTCCATGAAAGGATTGTCGGGAGCCTTTAAAGGCTGGATAATGTAATTTTCAGTAAAATTCTCACTCTGATGAGCTTTCACTAATTGACCTGTTTGCTCAACTCTTACGAAAGCAAGTGCAAGACTAACTACCCACAATCTTGTGCATTGCTCGGCGTGACATGCACTGCGTTGTAACAGCCATCGGCACTGCGCTATGTTGCATTAGTGACTTCTGACCTCCAGCGAACAGCTGATGTGTCCTCTGGAGATCTTCCTGCCATGCTCCTGGCTATGCTCTTGTGTCTTTTGGCATCCATCAGCAGGACCGTGGCTTTGGCCGGCATTTCAGCCTCGTTCCCTGCTTGGCCGCCACTGCTGGAGCGGCGTAACGACGTGTTGTTAGACTACCAGATCCAACCCATTGACTTGTTGGCTTGACGTACCTTTGCGGCTGCCTGCTGCATTCATGTTCAGGAGCATCCAGGATTTCCTTTAAAAATAGCCATGCACTTTTTATAAGGAGTGTTTTCCAAGCGCAATCTGAAGGCAGACCAGCACATTATAGTCTCCTTAAATTTTCCGGCAGCGTTACCGAATAACTCGAGGTGTGATCTCCCTTAGCCCTCGTTTGTTGGATGTTCATGACACTGCTAGTCATCCTGTGGAAGGGAAGAGTGGGTGGCAAGCAGAGCCTGCAAGATGGGGAAGGGAGCCTGGCCAAGAGCATGCTGTTGCCAAAAGATGGAGGTGCTGGTCCTCTGCCTTCTGTCCATGCTCTTCTGCTGCTTATCTCGTGGGCTACTGTTTGTTGGAGCCTTCTGTGAGGTGATTTATCTCCCTAACCCAGGAAAAGCGCATAAAGGAAAAAAGCTATGGAGGGGAGGGAAAGGCAGGGCTTTCTGCCAGGTTGGTGAGTAAATTGGCTTATGGAGGGGAGCAGTGAGTGGGGAACAGGCACAGAGAGAGGAAGAGAATGGGTGCGAGGAGGAAGGCACCACACTCTGTACCATTAGACCACTTCAGCCACTCAAGGGCTCATCTCCGGTGTGGTGTAAGGGGCTGAGGATTGTAGCATTAAAAATAAAGAGAGGATTGAAGTTCAGCAATGGTGTGGACGTGAAAGGAGAAGTTTCCTTCAGCAGCTTTCTCTGCAGCGTGGTCAGCAGCTCATGTGGACGTGGTTGAACCTGCTGTAATGCAGCTCGTGGGGTTGCTGTGACCTGTGTGGGGATGTTGCCGCAGCGTCATTCAGCAAAAGCCAACGTCTTGTGTCTTAATTACCTACTTCTCAGGCAGGCTCTGCTGTCCTTGGACTCGCTGTCTCTCTAGGTGTGCTACTGCCAGTGCCTGCCGGCATTTGGGGATGGCTGCCCTCCCTGCAGCCCATCCCAGCCACCATGGCCGTGGCCATGATGCAGAGCAAGAGGGCTCAGCTCTATTCCCACCATGTGCTTTAAGGCGTGGCATAGTTCAGGCTTGGCACCGAATCTGGAGTTGTCATCCCTCTCTGGTCACAACATCAGGGGTCCGACACCACTTTCTGGCATGACTTGATAGCAGTGGCTCTTTGGCTTGTGTTACATCAGCTCCTCAGCATTGCTGGCTGAGGTCAGGTCTCATGGAGCTGAGCACCGTAGAGTCACACAGTTTCTAGTCTGGTTACAAATGGTTGAAGAATAAACCGTTCCCAGGGTTGCCAGAGCCACTGACAGGAGCAGGACCTGGGTTTCTGAGCCCTGGAGCAGTGCCATGTCCCCTGGGTTGCGGTGCCACCCTGCCGTACCCCACCTCCACTGGACTTGGACCAGACCGTGTGCAAGTTCCCGTCACGCCACAGACTCCTGGGACAAAAACACCTCCAAGAAACACAGTCACCCTTCCAGCTGCTTCTAGGCCTCCACTGGATTTTTACCACATTAACTGTATTTTATGCCTGCAGGTTTCACCGCAGAGTTTGGTAGGCTGCTGCGTTGCAGACAGCTGTAACCATGGAGGTTAGGCCAAGGAGTCCTTGTTTTCCAGGAAGCTAAGATGAAGTCAAATGGAGAATTTTGCTTTAGCACGTGCTATATAAAAATATTTGTGTCTCAGTATCTTCCTGCTCCCTGCAGTCATTGATGTGCCAGGTCTTGCCCTGAGCTCCTTTGCAGCCCCAGGGCAGTCCTAGCGAACCCTCAGGCTCGCTTCTGTTGCCCTTTCCAGCCCTCTGCCCTCTCCAGAAACCTTGTAGCGCTGCTGCACCCTTCGGACGTTGACTTTGAGCAATTGCACTCACTCACAGAGGCAGTTCTTGAGCAGGTTCCTTCAGATGCACCAGCCGGTTTGGTTCACACAGAGCAGAGCTGTTGGGTGTGGGGGTAAGAGCGGTGGCTTGTGCCGGGCAGCCCATTCCCGCGGGCAGGAGCCCAGCACCCTTGTCCTCCGGTGGTGGGTGCTCCTCCCGTAGGGCAATTGCTCCTGGGCTGTCACCCACTAATTCGGAGCCTGTGGTATGAGGGGGACCTTCATGTCTTGTGGTCCTCTCCCAAGGGACTGGGAAACGAGGTATGCTCTGGGCAGCTCCAGCTCTGCTGCTGATGGTAGTGTATTTCTCTCTATTTCTTACAAAACTTGCAATGACTTCCCAAGCTGTAGCTCGCCAAGGTGTATAAAAGGTTGGTAACAAGAAATAAGGTGAAAGCAACCTTCTCTTCCCAAATTGGAAGAGGCTGGTGCGCTGGAGCATGCTTTTGGTCAGCACCATACCTCAGGAAAAAGGGTAAAATCCCAGAATTGGGGAAATTCAGCAGTTTTCCTGAGATGCTCTTCTTCTTTATGCGAAACCTCTTTATCAGGAGAGTGTCAATGGAGGGCAGCACCTAATTTCACCAGGGACCAAACTCATTTCTGAGCAAACTCTGCCCTGTTTGCTGGTGGTACCGCAGGGATGGACGTGAATGAACCAGCTGGGTTTTTCTCTTACGGTGAGAATTTATTCCAATGTTTTACTTAGCCTGGCTTGCAGTGTCAGTATCTGCCTTGCCCTTTCCCCATAATTCTGGCTGTGCCGTGAGGACGGAGACTGATGATCCCCGAGCACTGGAGATGGAGGTAAAGGGCCTTTTACCTCCTGAATTTTGGAATAAGGCGTACTCTACTTTTCTATTTTAGGGTTTTTTTCTCATAAAATGCTGGTGGCCAGAGCTGCTTGTGGCTGCCCTAAGTGTATGGTACCTTAAGTATTGTGTCTGATGGTTTATCGAGACACATTGCGCTGCTTAAATTTACATTAAGATTTCACCCTGTTACTGGGATTCTTTTGCGCTAAACTGAAAAATGTGAAAATAGGTATTACTGGTTTAAAGTGCTACTATGTAAAAAATTGTCTTTTTAAAAAGTTAAATAACCTGCTTGAATATTTAAGAAAACATATTTTGTACTTCTGTACCCCATTTCCCAAGTAACAAATACTTAAAGCTTCTGCCCGAAATGCCATCGCTGTGTCCTCCCCTGCCTCTGCACTGGTTCGGGCAGAAATCTTGGCACCGCGGCCGGCAGCGCCAGAGTGATGAAGTAGTGAAACTCGATGGATTTCCGTTCCCGAGGTCAAACAACGCATAATTCATCCCCCGCTTCCTTTCCCTCTAACTCAAAGGACATTCCCCAGCGAGCCGTAATGGGACCCAGTGGTACAAAATACTGCACCTCTCCCCAGGTTCCCCCCCCTCCACAGGGGAGGAATGGCTGCGCTTCAGGGTCTGCACCGGCGCCGTGGTGCTGGTGCTGCTGTGGGCTCTGTTCTTCCCCGCCTCGGCAGGAGGCTGCCGTGGGCATCACCATGCGTGCCAGCTTGGGTCTTTGCCATCTTGGTGGTGTCCAGGCTGGAGCGTGAGAGCGGTGCAAACCCCGTCCCTCCCCATGCCATCCCGTGCTCGCACCTGCAGTGCTGGAGGATGCGTTTAAGCATCTCTTGCCCGTTTGAGGGGTCCCATCTCCCTTTTCCCCCGTTGCCTGCTCTTAGCTGAAAGGTTTTAGTTCATTTTAGTTCTGCTGCTGATTGTCTTGCTCTCTGCCTTCCCCAGAGGTAGTCTTTTTTTTGGGACGGGATGGCCAAACCTGCAGGCTGCGTTCAAAATGCAGGTGTGGCAGGGATGTGTACATGGCACAATTGTGTTTTCTGTTTATTTTGCCTTTTTTAACAAAGCTTCTCTTTTCCTCTTTGACCGCTAACGAGCACTAAGCTGATGTTTTCCCTGCACATCTAAGACATAATGGCCAACTGAGATCAGGTTCAACCCTTTCCTAACACAAAGCATGGATCTGTTGCTTTTTTTTGTAATTCTACTGATTTGAGCAGTTTGCTTCATTTTTAGTGGTTTCTGCCCATGCTCCCACTGGTGGTCTTCAGTCCCTCGCATCTCCACCTGCAAAGCTGTGAGAAGGTCCCTGGGTGGGTTTTGCACCTCCTCTCTCCCCGCTGGAGCATGGTCAGCACAGGGGATGCTTCAGCCATTTCGTCTTTGCTTTTCCCAAGGTTTTGTTCAGTGCCATCTGGTCTTGGCAAGTTCTTACTGCTCAGTTTATTCAATTCACTCTGAAACCTTCTTGACCATGTCCTGAAGATCTTTGCTGGTATTTCCATGGGCAGATGTGGTTAATTGTATGTGGGGGTGAGGGCACAGACGAGGAGCGAGCCAGGAGGAGCATAAGCCCGGAAGAGACCCAGGCCATCAATTCATGGGGTGGTTGGGAGGCTGGTTTAGTTATGCCAAGGAGAGCTTTGGCTTTCAGACCCTGAAGATGACTGTGCCTGTGTGGGAAGGAAGCATTTCACACCTTTTAATGTGGTAATTAGAAATGCCTTCAGGGGGGTTAAAGTCTGCATCATGAGCGTGGACTCCATCTGCAGTGGCACGGGAGATGCTCAGTACCCACTGGGTGTTCAATGTCACTGCCAGTCGGGAGAGGAGCAGCTACGTACGTGTCCTGGGCGCTGCTGGAGGTCCTGCTGATCACTGCAGCTGTGTTTGGGCTAAGGGAAGATCTGCGCGGTATGTTGGAGCCTGTCCCAGCATTGAGCTCTTGGTGGCTTCTGGGCTGGTCATGACTAGATCTTGTTGATCAGGCAGCACATGTGGCTGCACATGGTGGCAGCTACTTCATCGGCTAATAAGTTTTTTTGGGGGACAAGATAGGCCCTTCCTGCACTCCCAGGAGACTGGAGAAACCCCCCCATTGATATCTTTGTTTCTGCTCATCCCTGCTTGGGTCAACAAGCTCTAGTTGCAGCCTTCAAAGCTGGTTGCTCTGTAGTAACTTGCTGGTTTTGCTCTGTTTGAAGACGTAGATCATGGTTGATCACATCAGGTGGTGTCCATGCCTGTCGGAGAGTCGGTGAGATTTACTATGGACAAATAGACCATCCGCTTATTGAAAACAATGCAGGTCCAGGAGTTCTTATTTGGATTTTTTTATGAAGTGTTTCTCTTTGAGCAAGCAAGAGGTGGTGTTGGTGTCCTGCTGCCTGAGGATCTGTTTGGTGGGGATGCAGCCCTGCAGGCATTGCCTGTTTGACTTTTCCGACCTTTGGCACCTCTCGAGTGGGTTTTGAGGCAGCATCTCACATAGGGTAGGGGAATGAAAGCTGGCTTTGGCTGCTGCCTTCATTGCTAGCTGAAGCCACCAAGGCTGTGGATGGACATCTTCCTGGAAGCAGCAATGCTTGTGAAGAGCGAGCTTCACTTAATTTGAGCAAAGTCACCTGGGTTAGCATTTATGTTTGATTTCTGGTCTGAGCTATCACACTTCGTTTCCCCGGAGCGGTTGTGTGCGCTGCTGTGGCCGTGCTTGGGGTTCAACCCCAGGCCAGAGGTGTGTGACTGTCACCCCTCTGCCCGTGTGTGCCTTGAGGACCTTTGGAAGGCACTGCTGGAGGGGGACACATTGCACGTGTCACGTTGCAGCCTCATAGGGCCAAGCTGGCAGGATGAGTGTTACCACAGCACAGCGGGAGCAGGAGCTGCTGGCTTCTCCTGCGCGAAACGGTGGTGAGCGTCCAAAGGAGAGAGCTCACACCAGGTCATCAAACTGCTTCCCTCAGAAACCCCACGGTCCTCTTCCCTGGGCCCTTCTGCTGGGCACGGAGCTGTGGGAGGAGGCAGCGAGTGAGTCCTGCTGCATCCCCTATGCAGAAGGGGCTTGTTTGCACCATGATGGTCCCACTGCATCCAGAGCTGCCGGCAGCCATCCAGACGTGCTCGGTGGATGTGGTGGTATGCGAAACTACCTTCACATTAAGCATTAACAGAAAGGCAGCCTTGCCTCCAACTGCGCGTGGGTGAGGCAGCGCAAGGCTATTCCTGTTTTCTTGGAAGAGCGGATGCCTGTGCCCGCTCCCCCGCGCTGCCCGTGGTCATGTTGCTGCTTGTGGTCTCGTGTTTGCCAGGGCTGGGATGCAGCTTGTGCTGTTTGTAGCTAATCGCCTCTGGTTGCACTCCACTGCTCTCCCGTAGTGGAGAAAGAGGCTCCTCTGACCTTAGACATCCCCCAGCTAAGGGGAATGATGCTCTATCCTGTTGACCAAGACCGGACACCTTGCTCCAGCTGTGCCGGCACAGCTTGCCATGTTGGACCACGCACAACCCTCATTTGAGACATCTGAGTCTCAACCCTGGTCCTGTTGATGCTGGTGCAGGCAAGGGGATGCTGGCAGTGTCCGTGGGGCTGGGGGCACCTTTCCCGTTGGGAACCACCCGCCCATCCTCAATTTGTGCATGTGCTTTGCAATGGACCCTTTAGCCATGAGCTCACAGAGGGATTTTTCCTATCTCCTCCTTGCACAGAGGGGTGATTAATTAGAAATGTGTGGTGGTTGTCCATAGGAACTGGCTTGGATAGTGGCAAATGGGGTGGGGGATGCAGGCAGGGAGAGGAGGTGTCCGGCTCCGAGCAGCTGCTGTTTATTTAGGAAGGGAAACGCTCCACGTCGGGTCGTGCCCTTTAGGAGCGTGTCCCCGTACAGGTGAAGGAAACTGGTTGAAAGGTTGGATTTTTCTGGACCATGCAGTAAGTGGTTTGAAACTGTTCTTGAAGTTTTGTTTGACTGGAAAGCATTTAGGAAGTGATTTTGAATCCATTTGGTTGATTCACTGCTATTCCTGCAGTAGGATGCAGAGCAGTGATTCTGTAATTAATTTAATTACATGCTTATTCAATCTTTCCTAAACTAGTAAAATTTCAGAATGCTTTTGAATTCAATGAAATGTGATTTTCAGGGACAGGAGGAAGGGAAGGCAGGGAAATTTCAAGCTATTTTCTTTTTCCCTTGGTTGGTGTGCCAGTCCTCTTTCCCCAACGTCACAGCAGCCCCACGGACCCGCAGTGCCTGCTGCCCCCACGGCGACGGGCACCCCCAGCCATATTTTGGTTGTTTCCCAAATTCCTGCCTATACTCTGTGCTTCCCAGCCGAAGGGAAACCTTTTAAAGAAGCTTCATGAATAAAATCATAAAAAGCCTTTTTTTTTTTTCCTGTCCCCCACCTCTTCCATCTTTACAGTTACCTAATGTTCGTTTCTCTCACTGCTTTTATTGCCTTCAAATTTGGCCAAAACAATATATTATGTAATTGGGCTAATGAGTTCCAACCCACTCTCCATCTTCCCATCGCAGCACAGCAAGCAGCTAATCTCTTCCCAGTTTACCTCTTTCCCCTTTTCCGTTGTTAATTTAAAAGTATCATTTCCAAATCTGCTTCTCCTCCTCACCAAGTCTCATATTTATTTATTTTTTTTTAAACTCTGCAGAAGGCCTTGAATGAGTAACCGAATATCTCCTGGGCTCTGGAATTTAACAGTCTTTGCCCTTTGTTCGGCTGGGTCAATGCATGAATTCACAAGTTACTAAATTAAAAAGGAGAAAAAAGGCAAATGTCTGATTGTGGATTGGATTTGTATTTTTTTCCCTGAAGAAATGAAATACAAAGAGGAACTAGTATTTTCAAATAGTTTAAAAAGTAGCAATTGATTTTAAAATCTAGTTGTACCAAGGCCAATTTTTAATACAGAACTAAACATTGAACTGTTTTTCTAAAGGGAAAGTAGTAAAATCCAACTTTCTGTACTGAAGAAGTTAGAAAATGTAAATCTACTTACAGCATGAACACGGGTAGATTGGACAAAGGTTTGGTGGGCAGAGGTTATAGCTGGAGCATAAAATTACCACAATGTCACGATGGTTTCCTTAATTTTTCCTTCTTGAAGAAGAAAATAATGTCAGGCGTGCTGTATGAAAAGTCGGTGTAAAGCAGCAGAGCGCCGAGCGCACACAGGTCCTGTTTGCAAGGACAGACTGTGACAGCCGGAGCAGCCTTCTGCCTGGTAAGCCTGAACAGACCTTCATTCAATTTTTTATGAGTGTGTCTTTATAAAAAATTAAAAAAACCCCAGCAATGTTTCCATTAAAAAAAGAAACGAGGGAGCAGCGCTGGCTGGTGTGAATAGGTTTAGGCCAGCTGAGGGTTTGGCCTTGGCTGTAGCTTTATTCCTAAATTGGGAGCCATCCCCTGGCCAGGATGGCTCCCGATGTGGGAAATGGTCTGAGCTGGTGACTATGGCAGGAAAACAGGTGTTGGGATTGCTCTGTCTTTGTTGCTGCTCTTTACAAACGTGAGGATGCTTTTCCATACCTTTTGATGAAGAGCTGCTCAAGGAGAGCTTCCTTGGGAGGGACAGGAGGAGCTTCAAGCTTTTCTTAGGGATCCCGCAGTTGCACGAGGTGGTCTTTATAGTGCTGTAAATCTCCACAAATGACTTATTTACAAATAACAGGACTCATAAATCTCAGCAGGTTGGTCACTGGGTTTGATATTTTTTGGGAGGGATCACTTGAACTTTGCTTATCTTCTCACTCCCATATGACAGCACGAGGCAGCTGAGCTTTGCGTTTGGGCCGTCATTTTGGCTGTTGGAGCTCCAGCAGTGCCTTTGAGGACTGGTTTGTGCTTTGCGCCTTTGCAATATTTTCCATGTTTGCGGGAGACACCTCCCACCCTCCTCCCCGTGGCCTTTGAGTCAACTCTGAAACATGCTTTCCTCTGCTCCAGCTGCTCAAGAAGATGACTTCCATGCTGCCGCCTCCTCCTCTTCATCATCTCTCAGTGTTTTTAAGCTCTGAATGGAGGATCTCTAGGAGTTGAGCTGGCTGGTGGTGGCAAGCAGAGCTGGTGGCGTTAGTGCCCGGTGCTGGTGTGAGCCCGGACAAGTGGCAGTATGACTTGAAGACTGTTGGGTCTGCCATGGCAGATGGTTCAACCCCAAACTTTAGTTTGTCTCTATGTCATGGGGCAATGGCAGTTGATGTCTGGCAACATGCAGCAAGAAGAGACTTGAAGCCTGGGTTCTCTTAAACAGAAACGCATTTTAGGGTATTAAAATTGGCAGCTGTCCCCAATTTGGGTGACTTTGGCTGTTGGCTCCCTCAGCATTGCCTTTGCCTTTGAGAACTTTTTGCATTCAAAATGGTAAATGCAACTAGAGACCTTAATTTCTCCAAATTGGATGCCTCATGCCCAATGTGACAGCCTCAGAGTTAAAATTAATACAAATTTTGTAAATCAGTAGACTGACCTTTTGGTGAACTGGAAAGAAATGTCAAATTTCTGTTTTCCACCCCCCCCCGTAATCAGCAGTCTGTAATGAATGAATTATTCCTAATTTCAAGATTGTAGCTCAAAAGGGCACTCAAATGGCTGAAATCCCATAAGAAAGGCTGACCTTTTGGTTGTCTCTGATGAAAATTCAAGATTTTCCCCGAACATAGCTGTCTGTAATGGGCTGCATGAGATGCTACTGCAGCTTGGTGGGAGCAGCTCCCCATTTCTTTTCTTAATATATTTATAGTAATACTGTATGATCCCCCAAAGCACCTTCACGGTCTCGTTAGGAGCATTCAAGGCGTAGTTAAGATTTGGTGCCAAGGCTTCTCTTTAGGTACAAAGCAACTGTGAAATAAATTATTCCCCTCCTACTCCATGAAGAATTGATTATTTGTCATCCCCTGCATTGGACACAGCGACTGCGTTTTCCCTGTCTGCTTCGAGTCGCTACTGCAGGTTTGGTGATGCTGGGTACGTGCAGGAGGGTCCTTCAGCGCCCTCTTCCTTGAGATAAGAGGACTTTGAGGCCCACAAAGAGCAATAAATCTGTGTTTCCTACAAGACGTTACCAATGACCGTAGATCTGTTTTTGCTCAGAAGCTGCTGGAGAGAGTTCTGGGTTTGGAAAATGCATTTATCTGATGGTAACATCATGTACTAGCAGGACCGTGCACCAGCAAGCGTGCATTTGGATGCTTCTTCCCAGAGGGATTTTTGTTTTGGGCATTAGGTGGGAAACATCCGTGGTGCTGGGTAATAAATTGTATTTATATGCAGTATGTCCTCTGTGTGGTACCCAAGTGTGCTCTTGGTTGCAAGACCTTACCTGGCTTTTTGGCTTCAGGGTACTGGTCGGGTTTATGGGTGATGGATAGATGAGGAATCACACGTGCTTTGCCTTTGTAGCTGTTTTCACTGCCTGTGTAGCACAGGCTTCCCTCTAGGTACAGAAACATGTTTTGTAATAGAAAACAACTGAGTTTAATTTATGGAGAGAAAAAGTTTCATAAAACTTGCCCGTATTGTGAAATGCTCAACCGTGCAGGGTTGAGGAGCTGGCCGGCTTCGCTGGCATTGTCCCTGCGGCGGCCGTCCTGCCGCTGCATTTCAACACCCCTCAGCCACGAAACCCCGCCGGGGCCAAGCCCTCCCCGCAGAGCCCCGGGGCAGCGCGCGGGTGTCTCTGCGCTGCCTAATTTTGGTTCCTTCCCAGGTGCTCGGAGCCCTTCCCGCAGGCTGCGGGAAGCAGCAGGCACCGCGGAGCACGGGGCTGTTGCAGCTGGGCACCACCGAATCTTTAAAAGAAGGGATCCAGATTTATTTGGGACAAAGTCAACACTAAAGCGGACTGGATAACTCCATCCTTACGTTGCTGGCAGAGAAAAAGGTTCCTAAAACCAAATGAAGCAACATAACCGTCCTCTAAACTCTCCTTTGGATCTCTGCTATCTTAGAGATGAAAGCAGGCTGAGATCACTTTTGCTTTTCATTTTCTGGTTCTCTTCCACTACTACAGCATGGTAAAATTTTGGAGGCAGCGATGTGAAAGCTATGTTTAAACCTATGCCCAGTTTTCATTTTAATTTTATTAAGTCGTGAAAATATTTCTCGTAGAAATAGATTTTGAAATAGATTTTGCAAATTGTGCCGCCAGCAGCTTTAAAATAATAAATGTCAAGTGTTAAATTATTTGGCACTGTTTCTGAAGTGTCCAAATGCTGGATAACGGTTTAAAGCCTGGTCTCCTGTCGGCCTTTTCAGCTCTTCTCTCAGATAATTGAGACCATGAGCAGTTCAGCAAAATGTTTTGCTCGGCAAAGTGCTATCACATTGGGCCTTAAAAAATAATAGTAAAAAAAAAAAAAAGAGCAGAAGGTTTAATGTCCTTAAGTTTGTTCTTAATTTAAAAATTAAGAAAAAAAAAAAATCAAGAAATCCTGATTTTTTTTTTTTTTTTTGAGCCTACTGTAAGTTGCAGGTACGTAATAGCGTGCATACAGGACTGGGGCTGCTCAGCGCCTTGGCTTGCACTAAGGGCTGCCAGCCAGCTTGTAATAGTCCCTCGAATCTGAACATTTGGTTCAGAAATGTTGCTTAGCCCACCTTCTCACACGTCGGGAATGTTTGGTAACAGTCAAGTGTGCCACAAAGTTTTTGTTTTCCTTTTAAAAATCTGTGCCCCTCTTACGCTGCAAAAAACCCAAACCCCCAAAACCAAAAAATCCCCCCCTCGCCATGCAGCGATCTGGCAGTGCAGTGTGTGGCTTGGGGGGGGGGGAAGAGGCGTACAAAGCAGAGGAGTGGCTGCAGCCTGCCTCTGGTGCCGAGTGTGAAGGTAACCGGCGCGGTCTGCACGCCGTCCCCGCAGCATCGCTGCCAGCGGTCCCCGCGCGCCGGTGGAGCAGCACTGCTGGTACCTGGCCGTGCTCGCTGGCATGGCTTCTCACCCCGTGCCCACGAAAGGGGCCTTACTGTGCTACTGCTTAAAAATTAGTTAATGCTTCTAATTATGCTCCCAACCGGAGGCAAGGGGCTCGTGGGTTGAGTGGGATTTGTCAAATCGTGCACCAAGAAGCGGGTTTTGATGGCTCTGCTCTCTCCAAGTCGCCTTTCAGTAGGTCCTTTTCTGTTTCTTTTATGCGTGTGATGTGTTGACACTTCACCGAGCAAGATGTTTTAAATGGTTTTTATGGGAATGCTTCAAGCTTCTTCCGTCCTGTCTGTTTTTGAGAGTCTGGCATTAGGTTTTATATTTATAAAATAGTAAAAAAGCAGCAACTGGATAAATTAATGAAAGAAATTTCTGTCAACAGCGGCCAAGCACAAAGGCAATACCTCTTGCCTGTGAAGCCCCTGAGCTGCAGCTCACTGGAGGATGGGAGATTATTCTGGAGAAGCCCTGCTTATGCTTTTCCTAATTTTATACGCTTTCCTAACCCAGCCACTGCTGCGGACAGTATAGCGGCTTATATGCACCCATGGTCTGAGCCTGCTCAGTCTTCCTCACATAGGCACTCTTACACAGGAGTGGTCCAGCTGCTTTTAAGACATTTTTTCGAGGGCTTGATCCTGCACGAAGCCGAGTGAGAAACAGGATACAAGAGCCAGAGCAAGTTTCACACTCGGTGCGTGAAGACAGACAGGTCTGGAGCAAGGCCAGGACTGCTGGCATCTTGCAAGGTCGCACCCTGAACCAGGATGTCTACCTGCGCTGTGTAAGCACGATAATGATGTTTTGCATTCTGAGAAGGGCTCTTTTCTTCTAAGAAATGCTAAAACAGCCAGAGAGGTGTTTCATTCAAGTGTCCTGGGATGTGCCGCTCCCGTTGCTTTCGCTTGCTCTGTTCAGAGCACCTGGAGGGCATTGCTGGAATAAGGTGAAGAGCCTGAGCCTTCATCTGTATCCAGGATTGTGTAACGACGGGACTGAGGTGGTGTCCACAACCTCAGTTGGGCCCAGCAGCTTTCATTCTGGTACAGGATGTCTCCATTCATCGCAGTCATGAGAGTAAGGTTGGTTATGGATTCAATCCAAAAAACTCTTTGGTGTTGGCTAGCTGGAAGATTGTATCTTCTTGGAAGTGTAGATGTGGTAGAGGGGGTGAGGTGTGCTCAGAGAGCTGAGGAGGTGGGTGCTGTGCAGGTGGATGGAGCTCTGAGCAGAGGCAGTGGCCTCCGTGCACGTTTGGGATGCAGTGTGGCACCCCTCCTCTTCCCTTCCCTGAGATCCTGCTTGCTACAAATAGGAGTTTTGAAAATGGTCTTAAGTTGCCTTTATCTTTCAGTTCAATATCAGACGTCACATTTATTCATAGACTCAGAATTTGTGTTTCCTTTTTCCTGTGCCTTGCCAGGCACTGGGAAGCACGTGTCAGGAAGCTGTTGTTACTGGAAGCTTTCAAACCGATAGCATAACTTTGCAAAGGGAAAAATATTCTGTTACCACCCCTACTTCTCAAAACTGGGGCACGGGTTTGCATGGAAATGTTACTCCAAGCCATGACCCGCTCTGTGATGTTGTTCTTGGATTTCACTGGGCACTGAAAGCATCCGAGCCCATGGCAGTGGGTGTGTAGATGCAGGATGAGCTCAGGGCTCTGGTTCCCACCCTCCAGGGCTGAATTAAGGGCAAAAAGTCCTAACAGTGTTACTGGTCTTAATGGGTAACTGGTCTGTCTGAGCCAGCGGTGGTATGGATGGACCTTTGGCTGCTTCTCAGTTTGTAGCCCAGCAGCCCGGATCATCCCTGCTATAAACAAGTGATGTTTGTGCTCTGAGTCCACCTGCACCTGATTGGGAGGGGATGTAGTGGCAGCTCTGGTTGTCACTGGGATGGGTGTAGGCACCCTAACGGGCTGTACGTGGCTAGCAGAAGGTTACTGGGAAAGCAGACCTGTAGGAGTGCTCACACCTCCGAAATGTTTGAGAAGACCAAAAAAACCAAAGAGTGAAACCAGTTGGAGCAAAGCTTTGTGCACTGAGCAGAGCAGCCCATGGTGAGGCTGGGAGGAGGTCTTCGGGAAGGAGCAGTCTTGATTTAGCAAGTCCTCCCCTGTCACCCAGCAGCTTTCTGGGCTCTCTTTTGGCACTTTAGTCAGTGTAGTTCTCACTTATCTCCTGTGCATCAGAAGCTCTTGGTTGGTTTCGGGGGGGGGGTGGGGGTGGGGTGGGGGTGGGGGGTGGTGGTCCAGGTGAACCTCCTTGTTATATTACAGTCTCTGTTTTTGCAGAATTTGAGTGGCTAAAAGCTCCCATCCTGCCTTTCTGTTACCTCCCCTCTGCCTCATCTCTGGTGTAAGATGTGACTGAAATAACTTCTGTGAGTGTCTTGAACTTCTCAGGTGTGCCTGGGAGCGATGAGGAGCACCTTCCAGGGGCATGCGGAGACCTGGCGCTGAACCTCTTGCCATAGGATTGCTTGGTGCATGACCTGAGAGTGCTTGGCAGTGCAGGCCTGGGCTCTGCAAATGCATTGATGCTGCCTTCAAACGGTGCTGAGCTTTGCTCAGAGGCTTTCCTTCTCTGTGAAGGAGAGAGTGTGTCCTGGAAAGTGCATGTCCACGTGGGAGTAGGCTTTTTCTTTAAGCACTGTGAAAGATGAAGTTGCTCCCATATCACACTTGTACTGTTTGTTCTCTAAATGAAAGAAAAAAGGATGAAAGTCCATTATTTGGTGCTTCAAACTGTATCTCCTCATGTGATAAAAGCTTTTGCTATCCATCACTTGTGCATACTGCTTTAACCTAGTCAGCCTCTGGTTTTTAGGAAGGCAGAGAGCTTTGACTCTTTCCCTTGGCTCTGCAGCCCATCTGCGTGCACTCGCGAGGGATGTCTGAGCAGTAACAGGGTTACTGGCAGGAGAACAAGGACCACCGTTATCCAACAGTCCAGATTCCTAATGATGGCTGCAGGGTCATAGGTTTGAATGTCAGAGAGCCAATAAAGACCAAAGACCTTTGAGCCAAAGTGTCTAATTTTGAAAATACCTTCTCGTCGTAGAGTCTATGTTGGTTTTTGTAGGCAACCTCACTGTAGAGTTCCCGGCAGTCTTCATCTGTCTGTCTTAAAACTAGCTGGGATGGATAGTTTCTCAGCTAAATGGCTACTGTGCCATTTGAAGTAGGATTTTTCTCATCTGGTATTCAGAAGCTTTAAAGATAGGAGCTGTGTACTGCTGGAGGTTAAATACGTAAAAATAAAACATGGAGTAAGTATTTGGCCCTGCAAATAAGCGCTATAGGAAATGACACAGCTTTGTGGGGTGTGTGGGGAGGATGCTGAAGAGTGCAGGTCTGTGTGGCAGGTGTAGTTGCCCTTTCCATCAGCTTATTTTGGTTGGTCTGTTCTACAGATCATTAAAGAAGGAGTTAGTGCTCATTCAGAGTGACATTAACAAGTCACACCCAGCATTGTAGGCCCTCAGAGTTGTGGATGGTCACAGGTAGTGGGAACTGTTTATGGTCTTAAGCAACGTTTGCCAGTTAGCTCAAAGTTACGGAAGATGGTCAGAGAAAAATAAATCTTGTATTCACCAAACACAAGTGGGTTGAGATTTATGCTTTGTGTTCTGATTTTATGTTTTCCTACATGTTGCTAGAGGAAGACAGTAGTTGCATTGGCTTTGAAAGGACATAGATTAGGGCCTTAAGACCAGAAGTAGTTAATCTGGCAGTTTGCATGCCAAGCCACGTGTGTTGGCCAACGCTATTTGATGCCTGGCCAACGTGCTTGGATGCCCAGCCACCTCTCCAGGTGTCATTGCCTGCTGTTCCTGTAGGCGTACTGTCACTGCTGGCCATAAAGGTCTACAGTTGCATTGTATGGCTGGACAGGAATTGAGGATACCTCCAGGTGCCTGAAGAGCAAATCCACTTGGTTAATTACCAGAGTGGGGTAGGAAGCGTCACTTCTGTCTGAAGAAGTTACTGTGTCAGGGGGTGACTTGGAGCCTGGGCTCTGGCTGTTTGAAGATTGGGCCTTGGTGGAGAGCCAGCGTGCTCGGTTGAATGGGTTGGGGGCATAGAGGAAGGTCTGGACACTTGTTTGCTGATTAACAAGGAGATGCCAGAACAGGCATTTGGGTCTGGGGCATTCATATATTTTTGCTAAGCGCAAATGTCACATTTTGTAGAAGCAGGAAACTGTGGCAACTTTTTGATATTTCTGCTTGTTGAGTTTGTGTTTCTGCTCAGCGGCTGATCACAGTGTCTGATTGTGTTACCTGCCACACGGGAACACTTCAGGAAACCTTCATTTTTTTTTCTGAGAGAAAGCTATCAACAGACCCCAAAGAGCAGTACCTGGTTATATATCGTAGTTGCTTGTGTGTCAGTCTGCATAAACACTCTTTGGATAGTGTTCTCTATCGAGGAGTGCACCACCTGGATCCCTTCATCCTGGAACACCCTTCTTAGCTTTGGAAAGCAATCAAATGACCCTGTTTTCATTTAATAATAATTGCAGTAGCAATAAGTGGTTTGGAGTGCTCTTAATAGTTTTTCTTTTACTGGCCAGGTTGTGTCTATTGGCTTTTTGATGTTTTGACTACCCAGGAGAGGCTGGGGATGACCCTAGGCACTTAGATAACCTCTCCAAAACGAAAGAATGATTTTGTGAATAAAATGCAAGACTGAAATTCAAGAGATAAGTGTCTGGTTCTCACAAAATCTTTTTCTGTGACTCTGGGCAAGTTGTATAATGTGTCTTAGATTTCCCAGCACAAGACCTGAAGAGAAACTCACATTGAATCAGCTCACATTGAAATTGTCACTGTTAACTAGTGTTTGGGAGACATCGGGATGTTCTAGACATTTTGGTGTTTCTCATAGCTTCGAATGCTTAGAGTGACTGAGTGAGGTTTACTTGAGCCTCTGGAGCCCTCTTTCCATAGAAGCTATCTTCATTTGCCTTGTCCCTGTCCTCTTTACATGTAGAAAAAATACCATCTCATAGCTTCAAGGTGGCTTTGTCCTGGTAGACTTCATCAAATTTTTTGTGGGGTGTAGATAAGCAACCAGTTGGGCATCAGCCAGTAGACTTAGCAGAGGTGCTGGGGATTTTGGTATACAGGATCAATTGCTGTGTCATTATAAAGGTGGTTATTTGCAGGTCAGAGTTGAGGTACCCTGACAATAAACTCTCAACACCTTGAGTATATTATGCTCAGTCTGTGGATAAACTCCTTCTTTATTGCTGTCAGTCTGCCATCTTTCACTGGCGTTGAATTTTCTTCCAAAGTAACAATAAATAATAATAATTAAAAAAAGTTGCTTCTATTTTGTTTTTTTGAGCGCTGACAATAGCCTTTGGAAAAGTCCGGTTTTCCTTTCCGAGAAGGTCGCCATGGCTACTCTCCGTGCTGCGTTTAACAGCCGTGCTGGCTAATGCAGCAGAAACAGATTTGGCTTTTCCTTTTGGATGTAATGAATAGCAAACTGCTGCGTATTCATTAAGAGAAGCAACTTGCAGAGGTTAAGTGTTCATTTCTGGAGCTGCCATCTAGGGCAGTAATAAAAAATAAATTGGGCAACCAAGGAGGAAAAGGGGTTTATAAGACATAAAGTGGGAAGAAAATAATTGCTACCTCGTTCCTTCTTTCTTTTCTTGGATTCTGCAACTGTAAGTCAGGATCCCCGAGTCTAAGGTATGCAGATTTTTGTTAGATGTGATCAAATTTGCTGGAGAATTAGCTTTGTTTTTGACAGGAACACATCTGACTAATTCAGCAAAAATAAAAAGGCTCTTGGACTGCAGTCATCCAGTCCAGGAAGGATTGAGAAAAACGGGGCTGGCTTTAATGTCTGAACGGCAGTAGTGTGAGTCCAGATGATGCTCTGTCCACCTTTGATGGACTTGTAGCTTTCAAGGCTGGAAAGGCTCGTGATCATCTAGCTGCAACCTCCTGCACTGCCCAGGACAGCAACTCCAGAGTCAAACCCATAGGTTTTGTTTGGCCCGAAATTTATCTTCAGAAAAAGGTCTGTAACCACCCTGATTTCAAGACTCTGGAAATGGTATTAGTCTCTCCCCATTTTAGATGCCCACAGTCAATGAGGAAGGATGGGCACATTTCAGATACCTGCTGTAGGATACGAGGAGTTGGGTGGTGGATGTGCCTCTTTCTGTCCCATCTCGTTTGTGATTGTTGCACAAGAAATGGAAACAGCACAAAATAATGATGTCACTGGTGGTGTCGGTACATGGCACAGCCTCATCACCCTTTTCTGAACACCCCTGACCTCCTTCTCCACGGCCTTATGTGGGCAGCAGGACTCCCTTTGGTTTCCACCACGACAACTAAGCCGTTTCCAGCCATTCTTCCAGGACACTGTCCATCTGCTGCATGTTGGTTTGTGGTTTTTTTTCTAGTTGTACAACCTTGTGTTTGGCTGCGTAAAAATGCATTTTGTTTAAATGAGTCCAGCACACCCATCGATCCAGATGGCATTGTATTAGTGACCTGTCCTCTTTAATTATGTGCAACTAATTTTTAATTTTATGTTCTCTGCAAACATGACTGGGAATGATTTTCTGGCTGCTTGTAAATCATTGATAGATATTGAATCCTTTCAGGGATTGCTTTCTCTTGGAAGAAATGAGGATTCCCCCATTACAGTTAGTTTTCAAAATTTATCAAATAGCTATTTTTTAATCCACTTAGTATGTGTTTACATTGATTTCTGTTCTAGGGCTGATTTTTTTTTGAATCAACATCTTGTGCAATAGTAAGCCCTTGCAAAAATCTAAGTCTCTTATGCTAAAATAGCTATCTTTCTCAACCAAAGCCATAAATCTTATCGGGAAGTACTGCCAAATCGGTTTGACAAGGCTGGTTTTCTTTCTTCTTTCCCATATGAAGACATACAGGCTGAACGTCTAGCCAGGTTGGCACAGGGTGCTCAGACCTGCAGAAAAATTATTTTGAATCCTTTCCCCAGATTTTTCTGTCTGAGGTGTGTTTGTTGTATCTGCCATGGGTACGGGAGTCAGTCTCTTTGGTCTGGCAGCATCACACAGTAACTACCATTTCTTCATGATTATATTTTTTCCCTCCTTTTTGTTAGGGAGGACAATGTTACGTGGTGCTTATAGAAACAGACTGAACTGTGAGCTGTTTGGAAGCTCCATCTATGTTAAAAGTCCATGTTATTGCTTCCTTGTGACCTGACCTATTGACATTTGGTGTGGTAGGACGTGGTAGGGATGTCCATCAAAAACCCAGTCCTTGTTTAGGAGTCTGAAAGGAGTCTGAGGAGGAGGACCTGGACCTGGGAATAGTCCAAGGGGAATGAAGGGATGGGTGTCCCTCCACGTGCTCATGGTCATGGCCATGTTTTCACAGATGGATCGGCCCCAGCTGTTTCATGTCCATGAAATGCCTGAGCATGGGGGTGGCATGGCTGTCCCCAGGGCTCATGGCAGCAGGGACAATCAGAGCGGCCACCTACAGCTCCCGATTTGGATTGGATTGAAAGTGGTGTGGAAAGTTTTAGGTGCCTTCATAGATCCTGGCTAGATCCAGGTTTTAAAGACCTCTGTTTATATCTGATCCAAAACGCTGCTGCCAGCACCGCAGAGGGGACAGTGCACTTGGGGGTCAGCTCTGTGCCTCCCCCCGGGTGCGATCGGGGTGTTCGGTGATGGGGTTTCGGTGGCTGGGAATGAGTTACCTACCTCCAGCC